>NW_023425348.1:60925620-61295914 GCF_014108415.1 Molossus molossus | reverse complement strand
TGAATTCCATTTCCCAGAGTGGCTATACTTCTTACATGTTGCGTAAATTCTAAAGTAAACTTTATCCTTTCAAATAGTCTTTGTCTTCATTTAGTTTTGCTATTATATTGATAGACAAACTCTAAAGGTTCTCTGTCCAGAATGACTCCCTATTCCCCATAGCTCCATGCTATCTATTCAATCATTGATTCACTCATGCTTGTAGATACAAAGCATGTACTTAAACTGAAATTTGCTAATCACTGGACCAGACACTTTTTTGGTCACGGAGACTAAGACATGTTCACTACTCTTAAACACTCACAGTGCAAAAGGGAAATAAATATGTTCTGAGATTCATGAAGGACCATGTGTTACATCCTTTGTTATGGATATGTTTGTGGCTGCATGAACAAAGAACACAGCCAAATATAATTGGTTGAAGAAAAAAGCGGTTGTTAGTGATTCAAATGACTAAAAACATGCTAGAGAACCCAGCTCCAGGCATAACAAATCCAGAGATCATGGAACATCATAAGGACCCTCCCACTCCGTTGGTTTCGTTGCATGTGCTGGGCTTTCAGTTGCTGGTGATGGGCTCATGGAGTGGAATGAAAACAGCCCCAGACCCAGGGAAGAGCAGCACCCTCCCAAATATACCTGTGCAGCTTATGTAGAAAAATCAGCTAAAGACACATGCTTATACACACTCTACAAACAAAACTATTCTCCATGGGGGCTTTCTAAATGACACTACACTGGATTCCCAAATCTAATAGAAATAATTCATAACACAAGTTTTGGGGACTTGAAATGAGCCCTATACTGATGAGTGTATTACAGTGATGACAATGGGAGCCTCTGAAAGGATTGGGGAGCTGATCAATGATAGTCATCCTGAAATCAATATTGGCCTCAGACAGAGCCTTAGGGTCCAGTGACCAAACCTCCCTGATCAGCCCAGTTGAGCACTGGAGGTGTACCCCCCAACTGGACTGTACACCCTTCTGTTGTAATTGAGTCTCGATTGCTATTGACACATCATTGGGAATGATTTACTCTGGCCGATCAGCTATTAGGACTAGCTGTGCCCAGTGACCATTAACCACTGACCTCTGAACATCTTGGAGGATCAGCTGTACAGAGGCCCACCAAACAGAGCAAGACTTATATCAGCAGGGTTCTGGTGCACACTGAGTCCACACCTTGTATGAATCACTTGTGCAGGTGGTTGGGTTGTGGTGCTTTGATGTGGTCTGAAGCTGTCCACTGCTAGCTCTGGGGCCTCCAAAGAGGTACAGGCCAGGTCAGCCACTACCTGTGTTCTACCTTGGGCCACCAGGCATATGCTACAAAGTGGTCTATACATAGCTGTTTCTTGTGCTGGGCTTTGAGGTGCCCAGAAGAGGCTGACCTGTGAACCAAGGCTGGCTGCTGCTAGTGCTTGGCGTGGGGCCACTTATTGAGAGGTAGAGGTTCACTGAAGCCACATGACTCTTGTTTGAGAGATTTTAGAAAAATCATAAGCATGAGCCCATGCTATGGTAAAGACTGGAAACTGAATGAGTGGCCCTGAATGTTGGGTGGGACAGTGCCTCAGGGAATCATCAGGGCAGGGCTAAGAGTATGAACCAGGTGGCTGGAGTCCCAGATACGGAGCCTTTTTGCTGGCAGGTGCAGGAAGGGCTCACCAAAAGAACAACAGCCTCCAACAGCAGGTCTGTCCAGGAGAAAGCTGCCCCTTCAGCTGTCACCTGGATGCCAAGCAACTCAGTTCTTCCCTGTATGTCTCTAGTGCCTTTCAAGCTGCCTCCCCAGTGCTGGTGCCTGGATGGAGCAAGTCTCAGTAAGTCCCTGAGTGGGCGCTTTAAGTGGAACTGCCCCAGGCTCCAGCACCTCAGCCTCCCTCAGCTTCAATCCCCATTGGTTTTTACAGCCAGAAGTTATGGTGACTTCTCTTCCTGGCACTGGAACCCTGAGCTGGGGTCCTAGTGTGGGACAGTGTCCTCTCACTACTCATGGAGGACCTATACAGCCTAGGTATCCCTCTTGATTTTTTCCATCACACGTGGGTGTGGGACCAGCCAATCTGCCCCTCTACCCCTCCTACCAGGCTCAATGTGGCCTCTTCTTTAATTTTGTAGTTGTAGGACTTCCGCTCAGCTCGATTTTAGGAAGTTCTGAAGGATGGTTGTTCTGCAATTTAGTTATAATTTGATGTGTTTGTGGGAGGAGGTGAGTACTGTGTTTCCCTATCTTGACTGGAAGAGACAATTTTGCCTGGAAGTCTCTCAACGGAATTTCAATTACCCTTTGTCATCCTGTGTGTGTTTTTGCATGTTTTGTTAATTAAGAAATATGAACCTCAGGGAACAAGTCGGACATGTTCTTATCTGTTCTTAGGGAGCTTTGTGAGAAATGTCTGGGAGATAGATACGTATATATAGATGCAGAGATAGATATAGATAGCTACACTGCACATCATATTAGTATTCTGTCCAAGGTATGCATTGTAAATATTTTTTCAGTTTGCTGTTTGACTTGCTGGTGGCAGCCTATCCCATGTAGAAAACTTATTTTTAATTTTTCAAAGTGTATAATCAATATTTTCATTGATGCTTTCTGAGCTTTGTATCATGGTTACAAAGACCTTCCCCAATCCAAGGTTACAATAGAATTTTCTCATGCTTGCTTCTAACTCTATGTAATTTTCTTATTAATATTTAAACATAGGATCCATTTGAACTGAAACGGGGTGGAAGATGTGAGGTATGATGCCTGCTACGTGTTACTCTAGGTGGTTTCCCAATTGCCCATAACATTTATAAAATAGTTCATCTCCAAGACTTTCGCTCTAAAAGAGCCCCTTCACCATGAACTGACGTCCATATGCACTTACTGTGATTCCTGAGACTTTGTGCCCAGCTCCATCCATCTCTCTGCCTGCTTGTATGTGAACACAACATTGTTGTTCTCACTGCTGCTTCTCCATAGCCTCTAATATGTGTTAGAGCTGCTCGGTTCTCATTGCTTTCTATTTCCTCCAGAAATAGTGGAGGTTTTATTTTATTATATATTCCACTTTTTCAATATTTAATATAGCTATTGATATCTGTAGAAGAATTTTGTTCCCAGCCTTCAGTCTGAGCTGTCTTACACTTTTGAGATGGTCAGTTGGTTCTCAGGGGTTTTCCAGCAGGAATACCACACCACCTTCCATTCACTCCTAAACCACTCTTTTTTTTTTCTTTCAATTTTTATCAATTTATTTTTGCTACAAATGTTTCTCTTTTTTTCCCCATTGACACCCTCCTCCCCATCTCCCTCACCCCCCCCCCCCAAACACACATCTCCATCATTGTTCTCTATGTCCATTGGTTACACACAAATGCATATAAGTTCTTTGGTTTATCTCATCCATTCCCCCTGACACCCTCCTCTGAGGTCTGTCAGTCTGAACCATACTCCTTTCTATATCTATGTGTGTATTTTGTTCATCAGATTATTTTGTTCAATATATTGCACAAATAAGTGAGATCATGTGGTATTTGTCTTTCTCTGATTGGCTTATTTTGCTTAGCATAATGCTCTCCAGGTCCCTCCATGTCATTTCAAAGGATAAGAGATCTTTCTTTCTTTCTTACGGTTGCAGAGTATTCCATTGTGTATATGTACCACAGCATTTTTATCCACTCATCTACTGATGGACATTTGGTCTGTTTCCAGATCTTAGCTATTGTAAATAGTGCTGCTACAAACATGGGGGTAATATATTCTTTCTGATTGGTGTTTCAGGCTTCTTAAGGGTATATTTCTAGAAGCGGGATCACTGGGTCAAATGGAAGTTCAATTTTTAATTTTTAAGGTAACACCATATTGTTTTCCATAGTGGTTGTACGAGTCTGCATTCCTACCAGCAGTGTACTAGAGTCCCATTTTCTCCACACCCTCGCCAACACTTGTTGTTTGACGATTTGTTGATAGCGGCCATTCTGACAGGTGTGAGGTGATACCTCATTGTTGTTTTAATTTGCATCTCTCTGATGATTAGTGATGATGACCATTTCTTCATATGTCTCTTAGCCATTTGTATGTCCTGTTTGGAGAGGTGTCTATTTAGTTACTCTACCCATTTTTTAATAGGGTTCTTTGTCTTCCTTTTCTTGAGTTGCATGAGCACTCTCTATATATTGGAAATTAACCCCTTATCTGATATATCATTGGTAAATATTCTCTCCCACACAGTGGGTAGCTTTTCCATTTTGATGATTGTATCTTGTGCTGTGCAGAGGATTTGAGTTTGATGTAGTCGCATGTGTTCATTTTCTCCTTTGTTTCTGTTGCCTTAAATGATGTACGAGTGAAAATTCTGCTGCGTATAATGTCCGAAATTTTGTTGCCTACATTTCCTTCTAGGATTTTTATGGATTCATGAGTCACATTTAAGTCTTTTATCCATTTTGATTTATTTTTGTGTATGGGGTAAGTTTATGGTCTAGTTTCATTTTTTTGCATGTAGCTGTCCAATTTTCCCAACACCATTTATTAAAGAGGCTGTCTTTACTCCACTGTATGCTCTTGCCACCTTTGTCAAATATTAATTGAGCATATTGTCTTGGATCCATTTCTGGGTTCTCTGTTCTGTTCCACTGGTCTATATGTCTGTTCTTGTGCCAGTACCAGGTTGTTTTGATTACAGTGGCTTTGTAGTATAACCTGAAATCTGGTAATGTGATCCCTCCTACTTTGTTCTTCTTTTTCAAGATTGCTTTGGCTATTCAGGGTCTTTTTTGGTTCCATATGAACTTTTGAAGTATTTGTTCTAGTTCTGTGAAGTATGTCGTTGGTATTTTGATGGGGATTACATGGAATCTATAGATTGCTTTGGGTAGTATGGACATTTTCATGATGTGCATTCTTCTAATCCATGAACAAGGTATGTGCTTTCACTTTTTTATATCTTCCTCTATTTCTTTTTTCAATGACCTGTAGTTACCTGCGAATAGGTTCTTTATTTCTTTGGTTAAGTTTATTCCTAGGTATCTTAATTTTTTTTGCTGCAATGGTAAATGGGATTGTTTTTTGTTTCTCTTTCTGTGAGTTCATTATTGATGAATAAGAATGCCATCAATTTCTTGATGTTAATTTTGTAAACTTCTACCTTGCCAAATTTGTTAAACCCACTCTTTCAAACTTCCATCCACTGGAACTAAGTCTCTCACAATCCACAATGACTTGATATTGCATTTCCAAAATTTAAAACCTAATCTTTTTCTTATTCAGTCTCTAAGTCAGATTGAGGCTGTCACTCACTCCCATCTTCTCAAACAGTTTCTCAGCTCAGCCTCAGGATACTGTGCTCTTCATTCCCCCTCCTTCAGTACCTGCTTCTTCCTACTGCATTGTCTGGGCCCTGCTCTTCTCTCAGGGCTCAAAGGGTGGAGGCCCTACTGCTGAGTTTCAAAACTCTTCACTATCAACACTCACCCCAGGGTGAGCTCACCAGCTCATCTGTAAGGTGCAGGCATCGTCCTGTGTGTGATTTCTCCCTGCATTTTTCCTGCCTGGAACAGGGCCTGGTAAAGCTTAGACACACATTGCAGCTGGGTAAATGCAGAAAACAGTGGAAACATTTATCTGATTGTTTTAAATGCTTTATAGTTAAGTTTTTAAAGTAAATACCATGTAACTCAATTTGGCTGTGGCCTGGGCACGTGAAAGGAAGTCATAGGACCTGAGGTGGATAATACTGGCTGCCCCCACATCATGTGAAAATAATCTAGCTAACAAATATTGTGAGCAGAGAGAGATAAGTAACATGTAGTAAATGTGGTATGCTAAATTCCTTATCCTGTGTAAGGGAACGCAATATACATAGTTGTTGATATTAACAATTTTAAAATAGAAATGCAGTGTTATTCTGCAGAGCTATAAAATCACATGTTAAAGAGTTAAAATGGGAACTATAAACATTGGTTGCTATGAGTAATCGACATTAGGATAGACATTATATTTCATTCTGTGTACTCTGGTGTCCTCTGAAATGAAATAATGTACATACATTACTTCTGGGAGGAAATGAAAATAAATGAGATAAGCCAGGCCACACAGAGCCCTGAATGCCAAGCAAACCCTTCTTTAGCTGTGGACGCTCAGCTTGCCTGGTGGGTGGGCTTCCTGCACAGGCTCACAGAGAGCAGCGAAAGGTTCAAGTTCGGCCATTCCTCACAGGGAGGATATTGCATCAGGTTAAGATGGAGAGAGGAAGAGGTAAGTCACTGGAGTCAGGGCAAAGGAGAAACATCTTGTAAGGTCCTTGTCTCACATCCCCAGAATCTCATTTGCCAGTGCCCCTTGTGAGGAAATCACAGGGGCTGCCCAGCTTCTTCATAAGCCTCTTACTCATCCAGTTTCACTCCTGCTCTTGTGGACACCTCCCACCCAGAGGGTAGAAAAGCATTCTCTGCTATTCTCACTCCATGGAAAACTCTTCTGTTTCTCCTCACCGCCTTCAACTGGGAGATGGAGCTCACACAAGTATCAGCTCAGAACTATCTTCTTTTAAAGGCAGTTTTGTTTTCTCCTGTTTAATCCAGAGCTCTCAACTGCATCTTGGGGTGGGACATGCAAGGAGCTATGGGCACCCATCAAAGAGAGTCCAGAGACATGAAGCTTCCTCAGGGAAGTTTTGGGTGCTGGTAGCTTAAACTGTGGGAGACTCACACTGGGCCAACTAAGAATTTCTGCTTCACAGACATTGTTTTCAAACCTGAATTAATGTTAATAACCTCAGACTCCACAGATAATCTTGCTGTTCAGCAGGTTTGTGGCTGTGTATGTGTGTGTTTGTGTGTGTGTGTGTGTGTGTGTGTGTGTGTGTGTGTGTGTGTGATATGCTTGTATCTCCTTTCCTAGCAAAAGAAAAAAACACAAACTAATGGGGTAATTGAAGAGAGTATAATGAAGGGACTGTGTACAAAGGGGTGAGCAGGACTAAGGGAAATTGATAAAGGATGCAGAGTCCCCTAAAGATAAGTCATAATAGGGAGCTATTGCTATTGTGCATCCTGAAGGGTAAAGGAAAAGATAAGTCCCCAGACCTCAGGGAGAGCTGTGGCTGTAGCTGCTGTTGTCACGGTGACAGAAAGAAAGGCCAACAGACAGGGGCTATGTCCTTAGGTACAGTAACACCACCATGGCCAACTCACAGGTGGGTAGCAAAGAACCAGGGAGTTAAAAACCCCCATCACCCTCCTACTTTCCTCTAATCACCTGCCAGTGTCTCCCTTTCCTGAGAGCAACCAGGAGCCAGAGGGAAAGGGAGCCCAGTGGTGAGGCAAAGAGACGTGTCCTCCCAGGACACAGAGGAGGGTAGAGAAGATGGAAAGGAGCTTTGATGGTAATAGAAAAAAATTCATCTTTTCTTGTCATCTCCTAACAGTTGGTTTTTCTTCTCTCTTCTCTCTCTCTCTCTCTCTCTCTCTCTCTCTCTCTCTCTCTCTCTGTGTGTGTGTGTGTGTGTGTGTGTGTGTGTGTCTCTGTCTGTGTGTGTGTGTGTGTATTTGGATCAATTTCTCATCGTTTGACTCTTTCCACCTCTCTATTCGGTGTCACTTTTTTTAGAATAATCTCTCACTATCATCATAAATGCCTTGACAATAAAATGTAGTTTGTTCTGTTGTGGATGTTGTTGTTTTACAGTTGGAGTATACAATTATTGATAAGTATTTTACATTTATGAATTTGGCTGCTCTAAAATCAAATCCATTATAACAATGCCTTAACTGTGTCCCACAGATGGCTAGACACACTACTGTACAGGAGAAAGTACTTCCTGCCTTCATAAAGATGACACACTTGGCCATTTCTACCACAAGAGAGCTGGTCCTACTCTTACCTTTCTTAGCAAGAGCTTGGGTTCCATTCATTGCCCTAAATCATTGATCTTCTTTTTGCAGGATGCATATTCAGTCACCAAGATAGCCCAGAGGTCATGGCTGGAGCTGCCTACTTCCAGCCCTTTAAGAAAATCTCAGTCCCATGGCAGAAGTAAGGCTGAGCTCTGAGTCCTAGGGTCATCCCACATTACCTCTCCAGACTATTCTACTCCTGCACCTGCAGACATGACATGGTGTAGGATTATGAGTGGAGGTGTTTGAACTTCAGAAAGTCCCCATGTCAACAGTAGGTCTGTGTTGCAGTGAGAGAGCCCTACTCTAGTCAGAGAGGATGGGTTTGAATCCAGGTTCCAGGACTCCAAGACTATGAAGCCTTTAGTATCTTCATCTCCGCAAACCAGCATTTCTCTGCTCTGTGACAGGACAGAGATTCCCATGGAGCAGGGTGGCCTGTAGACCAGTGATGTCCCCCTAGGTGTTCAAGTCTTGTTTCTGTTCCAGTGGCACCAGTGCAGTTTCCCAGCATGCATCCATCTGACACAGCCTGGAGCCCCTACTCACACCAACAAATGGAAGCAAACAAACTCTCTACATGGTTAATCTAATCCTGGAGTTACTGATGGTCATAATTGCCTTGGGTGGGCTGGCAGGAAACGCAGTGGTGCTCTGGCTCCTGGGCTTCCGCATGCAAAGGAACTCATTCTCCATCTACATCCTCAACCTGACGGGAGCCGAATGCCTCTTCCTTTGCTGCCAGACTATATTTTCCCTGCATAGATTCACAACATTGAATTACCTCCCCTCTGAAATATCTGTGATTATCTTCCTTGTGTCCAACTTTGCCTATATCTCAGGCCTGAACCTTCTCAGAGCCATCAGCACAGAGCGCTGCCTGTCGGTCCTGTGGCCCATTTGGTAGCGCTGCTGCCACCCAAGACACCTGTCAGCCATCACATGTGCCCTGCTCTGGGCCCTGTCCCTGCTGCTGAGCATCCTGGAAGGGATCATCTGTGTAATATATAGCTATAAAACTACTTCGTGGTGTCTGCCGATTGAATTCATCATTGCTGCGTGGCTGATTATGTTATTCATGCTCCTCTCTGGGTCCAGCCTGGTCCTGATGACCAGACTGCTGTGTGGCTCCCAGCGGGTGCCGCTGACCAGGCTCTATGTGACCCTCATGCTCATTATGCTGGTCTTCCTCCTCTGCGGCCTACACTTCAGCATCTACTATTTCCTCATGTCCTGGTTTGGAAATAATTTTAATTTTGTTCCTCTTTTCATAGGTGTAGTTCTCCTGTCCTGTGTCAACAGCTGTGCCAACCCCATCATTTACTTCTTGGATGGCTCCTTTAGGCAGTGATGGAGGAGGGGGAGACAGACCCTGAGGCTGGTTCTGCAGAGGGCTCTGCAGGACACTCCTGAGCTGCAGGAACATGGAGAAAGCCTTCCTCAGGGAACCCTGGAGACGTCATGCAACACTCTGATGTCCTGATTCAGAGTCTCGCTTTGTTCAGACAGATGTGACTTTGACAGCTAGTTTTGTCCATGTCGGTTCTGTTGGTTTTCTTTCTGTGTGTGGACTCAGCCTGAAATTAAAACAGTTCATATAGCAAGCCAGCTCTTGAGGTTGGAGTGAGACAGTGCAGGTTAAACACACACAGTGCAGTGTCTGAAGGACACCTCACCAGGCCTCACTGCACCCTCATGCAAGCTTTGCCAACTCTGGGTCCAGGACTCTTCCCATTTGTGGAGAAGCCCAACTTCAGCAGAAGATGACAGGAGGGAAGGAAAGGTCTAAATTCCTTTCATCACTGCACTTGATGGAAGCTTCAGGAACATTACACTTTTGCCAATTTCTGTAGTCATTCCCCTACAATCTGTCTCTATAAAGTAAAAGAATTAAAGTTCAAACAAGCTCTAGTGAGAGTCTTCCTGAATTTTGGAAGGCCTTAGATTGTTCCCTAGAATCATATATGTTGATTGAATAAATGAATTAATGCAGGAACAAATGATGATTTTCAAGTCAAGTCTGTGTTAAATCCTCATTGTCCAGATATGAGGCACTCCCTTTAAGTTCATTGTTTTCACCTTTTCAACATTTACACGCATGAAGTTAATGTTTACAACCAGATTAACCAGAGTCAAAGCATACGTAAGGTGTGAGGTATGTTTCCTTCCTGTGTCCCTCTCACACGCCCTCTACTAGAATCTCACGTGCTCCCTCTCCTTCCAGCCCCCTGCCTTTGCCTGACTCTCCCTCTCTGGTGGTCTCCAATCCTCCACAGCAGGTTTCCATGGGTCTTAGTGGACTCTCTGTTCTCTGAGGACAAGATCTATGTCAGATTTGCCTTTCATTCCAAAGAGCTCTCAGCACTTATTAGTCTGGTTAAAGAAATATTTGTCACATAAGCTGTAAATAAATATATTAAGTTTAAATGTTGCATCTTCTAAACATTTGTAATAGAGTTGTAATCAAGAAAGGGCAATTGGACAGATCATAAGTTCAATGAATTTGGCAGTGAATATACCCATCTGACTCAAACCCTAATCAAGATATGTTTTCATGATCTGTGAAAGTTCCCTCCTGTCCCTCCCAGTCATTCCCCTTGCCCCAGAGGCAACATTAGTTTCTACTTCTGTCATCAAGGTTTCATTTGTCTGACCTTTGACTTCATATACTTATAATGATAAAATGTACTGTTTTGTTTCTACCTTCTTTCACTCAGAATAATACTTTAGGAATTTACCCATGCAGTTGCTTGCATATATCCGTCATCTGTCCCTTATATAAAGCTGAGTATTTTTCTTTTTTGTTTTTTTAATGATTTTTATTAATTTATTTTTGTTATAGATATGTCTCCTTTTTACCCCACTGACACCCTCCTCCCCACCCTTGCCCCATCCCCAGCTTTGTTGACAATGTCCATTGGTTATGCATACATGCATATAAGTTCTGTGGTTTATTTCTTCCCCCCTGACCACGCCCTCTTCTGGCATTTGTCAGTCTGTACCCTACTTTTATGTCTCTGGGTCTATTTTGTTCATCAGTTTATTTAGTTCATTATATTCCACAAATAAGTGAGATCATGTGATATCTGTCTTTCTCTGCTTGGCTTGTTTCACTTAGTATAATACTCTCTAGGTCCCTCCATGTCATCTCAAAGGATAAGAGATCTTTCTTACGGCTGCAGAGTAATCCATTGTGTATATGCACCACAGCTTTTTTATCCACTCATCTACTGATGGACACTTGAGTACATTTTATTGTATGTGTACACCACAGATTATTTTTATACTGATGGATATATAGGTAGTATCATTTTGGGCTTGTGAATAAAGCTAGTGCAAGCATCTAATTCAGCTTTTTTTTTTTTTAATACACATATGTGATCATTTTCCTTGGATAAAGAACCTGAAGGGAAATTATTGAGTCATACAAAGATGTATTTTGACCTTTATGACAAATTCTCAAACTATTTTCTAGAGTAGTGGTGCTATTTTACATCCCACCAGCAACATATGCATGTTCCAGCTGTCCCGCGTGCTCCCCAACACATGGTATTGCCAGTCTATGGATCTAATCATTCCCGTGAGCATGAAGTCATATCTCCTTATGTTTTTTTGTTTGTTTTTTTTAATTTTATTTTTGTTACAGATGTTTCTCCTTTTTTACCCCATTGACACCCTCCTCCCCATCCCCCCCCCCCCCGCCCCATCCCCGGCTTTGTTGTCAATGTTCATTGGTTATGCATACATGCATATAAGTTCTGTGGTTTATCTCTTCCCTTCCCCTAAATGACTGATAAAGTTGAGCCTCTTTTTATGGGCTTACTGGCTACTTGTATTTCTTAAGTGTCTATTTAAGTTGTGCCCATTTTTTATTGTGCTGCCCTTTTTCATCATTTATTTATATGAGTTTCTATATATGCAGAATGAGGCCTTGGTTAGTTATGTGTATTATAAATACTTCTGCAGTTGTTGGTTTGCCTATTTATTTTAATAGATTTTATATTTTAGATCACATTTAGATTTAAAGAAATATTGCACAGAAAATACAGAGGGTTTCTATACATTTCCTCTCCCCATCTCTAATTCCCCATATAGTTTATCTTATTACCAAAATCTTCCATTAATGTGGTACATCTATTGATAATATACTTATATGGATATATTGTTATAAACTGAAGTTCACAGTGTATATTAGCTTTCTTTCTTGGTGTTGCATAGTTCAATGGATTTGGCAAATGCAGAATAGCATGTATCAACATCATAGCATGGTATAGAATAGTTCTTCATCCCAAAAAGAAATTGAATACCTTCGTATGACTTTTGTCTTTTATCATGCCTGTGTTCTCTGAGCCTCCTGGATCTGTGAATTGGTGCCTATAAATAATTTAGAAAATTCTCAGCCATTGTTACCTTAGATATTTATTCTCTTCCTGGTTTAATTTCTTCCTCCTATGATATTCCCACTACATGTACATCACACCTTTTGTGATCAACCCACACTCTTGAACATTCTGTTGTGGTCTTTTCAGTATTCTCTTCTTATGGATTTTCAGTTGCCGATTTCTACTAATATATCATGAGGTTCACTGATTCTACAAAGGCTAATCTAATCTACTGATGATCTCATCAGAGGCATTCTACATTTCGTTAAAATATTTTTATTTGCAGCTTTTCCTCTTTCTTAGTTTCCATCTTTCTGCTTCTTTCATCAATCTGCTTTTTCATATTGTCTCTATTTCCCTTTAGAATCCTTCGTATATTAATCACAGTTGTATAAATTGCCAGCCTGATAATTCCAATTTATCAGACATATCTTAAAATTTTTACATCTTACATGGGAAAATAATTCATGCTATTGCTAATACTGAAATTTTTTTAGTGACATGTAGGTATGTTATTGAACCCTATAACCATAGCCATTCAATGTATTCAAAAGAAAACCTGAAACAAATTGTTGCTTCTGAGGAAGAGAATTCAGGAAGACTCTGATCGTTGATTAGATACACTTCTGTGTCAGTAGGAAGAAAATGTAAACCTGAATGTGTTACTACTGTGCCAAGAAAACATGTGGAGGAGGAGGAGGTTGTAAGATAGCAGCACATGAACACCATGAACCCACGTCTTCCCACAGACACATCAATATACAGCTCCACGTAGAGCAATTCCTCCGAAGAAGTAAATGCTGACTGAACAGCTTCTGCACAACAAATGGTAGAGACCACATAGAAAAGATAGGGGACACAGAAACATAGTAAAGACACAAAGGCCACACTGGACATGCGGATTTGCAGATAATTCTGTGGTGATGGGCTTTCATATGGGCCATGTGCAACCTTACTTGCCCTGGGGCACAGTGAAAAGAGAGTAGTTTAAAGGACGCTGAGACTGTCCATGAAGGAACATCATTTGCTAAGCCTAAAACATCTGCTGCACAGGTGGACAGCTGCTGCCATGCTCCAGGAAGATCTAAGCCACCAGAGCACCATTGTTTATGTGCTCACTGCACCTGGACAGGACAGTTGGAAGCTCAGTTCAAATGTTGTAGCCAGTCTGCCACACAACCACACCATGCTGTCAATAATTAAAAAGAAGACAACTCTCACCCTGGCGGTTATGGCTCAGCAGCTAGAGCGTCACCTTCGGATCCATGAGACTCAAGTTCGATTCCGGTCAATGATAGAGACCTCGGTTGTGATTGGTCCCTGGCCCTGTTCGGGTCATGTGGGAGGCAACCAGCTGTGTTTCTCTCACATCAGTGTCTCTCTCTCTCTCTCTCTCTTTCTCTCTCTCTCTCTCTCTCTCCTTCCCTCCTACTCTATCTAAAGATAAATAGAAAAATATCCACAAGGGAAGATTAAATAAAAAGACAGCCCCAGCATGCCCCAGGCACTGAGCCCAGACTAGAGCCCTGTCCAGCCACTCATACTACTGGGATTGCTGCAGAGCCATGCACCCTGGAACACCTCAGCCCCTGCCCCCTCCAGCTCCAGCTGACCACCCTACCAAGGGTTCCTGAGGCCACAGGACCTGGGACACTATGGGTCAGAGTGATCAAGGATGTTGAGTGGCTGGATCCATGGTCAAGGACCCTAACGCTATTCATGGACATCCCTTAGAACACACACAAAGTAAATATGCATCAGAACGTCCTTGTGACCATCATCATAAAGTATATAAAGTTATTTACCGTCCTTCGACCTTTGAGCAAAGCAGGGGATAGGGCTCCAATCCCCTGGAGTGTTGAAAATCTGCATATAACTCTTGATCCCTGAAAACTTTATTAAAGTCTACTGTTAACTAGAAGCTTTAACAATTACAAAAACAGCCCTGGCCAGTTTTGCTCAGAGGTTAGAGCGTCGGCCTATGGTCTGGAGAGACCCAGGTTCGGTTCCCGCTAAGGGCACATATCTTGGTTGCAGTTTGTCCCCGGCCCTGGTTGGGTCGTGTGGATGGCGACCACTTGATGTGTCCTTCTCACATCGATGTTTCTCTCTCTCTTTCTCCCTCCCACTCTATCTGAACAAAATATCAAAAAATGTCCTTGGGTGAGGATAAAAAAAAAAAGTCAATTAACTCTAATTTCATATGTTATATGTATAATATACTTTATTCTTAAAATAAAGTAAACTACTAGAGCTAAGAAAATGTCATTAGAAAATCATAAGGAACAGAAAATATATTTACATTATTTACTAAAATTGTGCCTATAACTGAACCTGAGCAGTTCAACTCTCCTGGTTCACGGGTTGACTGTATAAACATCAGACTTACTAACATCCTTTGTTCATAAAACCCTGGTCCCACAGGCATCGCTGACACAATACCAATGACTTAGTCCTCCAGAGTAAGCAGAGCTGCTGGATCCTACTCTCCTGAACCTTTATCCCCTTTCCCCGCATACTACTGCTACCAAAGAACCAGATGCCCAACCCTTCACTCCTGCATGCTCACTTTCACTCCTAGGGCCTGGCACGGGAGGTGTGTAGTGTGTTAACCAGAGTCGGCCTGGACGCACCCCTGGAGCTGGCAGCGATCTCAGGAAAGTGCCTGACACTGGCCTCCAGCTCTGGCTGCAGCCGAAACTCTCCAGAGACCTTCCAAGCCCCGCCTCTCCTGCTTCTCCCATGGTCCCCAAACACCTCTGAGCCCCCAGACTGAGATATTTAAAAATAATTGAAGACCCGAGGACCTCTCTCTGAAATAGCCCCTCAAACTGCTGTAGGAAATGTGAAGGCCTAGGGGTGGGGGCAGAGAGAGAAAGGAGTGACATAGAACCAAGGAGAAGGAAAGCAGAGGTAGAGCCTTGTATAGACAAAGAGAGGAAACAAAGACACAAAAATCAGACAAAGAGGGAGATAGAGAAACATACCGACAGAGGCCCAGACAGAAGCCCATCTGGTGGAGAGTGCTGTGGGCAGAGAGCCAGCACCTTGATGGTGACAGAAGTGGCTTCATGGTCATGTGTCCTCTAGGGTCAGCCAAAGCAGCAGTTTGGCTGCTGCTGTCTATCAGAATTGAGCCACGGGGAGCTGGTCCTAATATCTCTACTGATCAGCCTCAGACAGTGCCCCAGCATCCCCTGGGAACACATTTCCACTTCTGAGAAAGGTGAGACTATTAGCAGTGCAGTTCCCACCCCAACAATGTCACCCAATGGAGAGGAGCCAATGAGAGGAGTTGTCAGTGATGGGGGCAAGGCACACACAGGGGAGGAGCCTGGAGTTATGTTCTCCGCTCTATGTCAGACAGGTATGTGACCTTGCCAGGGCACGTGCCCTGGCTAACTCTCAGACTTTCCATTTGTAATGTGGCGACTAAGGTCCTCTCCATCATAAAATCTGGATATCTGTGAGCTTTGGAGAGACTCTGCTGGAGTGAAAGAAATCAATATGGCTCAGCACAGTGCTGGGATTTCAGGAAAGAACACCATCAATGGGTAGTGGACAGATGGCTTCCACAGTGGTGTTTCCTAAGAGTTCAATGCAATCTTATCAAACAAAACATGTCAACCAGACTTTCACTAAATCAAACCATGCTTGTAAACTGTACATACAGGTATCTCCCAAATACGAATCCAACAGGCACTGGGATTTTTGTCTGTGATGTTCATTCCTGATTCCCCAGTGCCAACAACACTGCCTGGCAATAAGTAGACATTCAATAAATATATGTTAAATGAACTTACGTGATTTATGGAGGAAAAGACTTTCTAACTAGGAAAACTCGAATATCGGTGTTCCCTTTTAGTTCTAGAATCTCCCCAGGCTCACATGTCATGTTCCCTGAAAACAGACCCAAATGACTGACAGATGGAAGGACACGAATAAAAGAACAAATAGAGAGGTAGGACTTCATAGAGACAGGTGCTGGTTTACCCCCCAGTAAGATGAACCTGCCTACAGGCTTCCCTCACCACACAGCTGCTAGAACACCTAGAACAACTGTCCCCATGATCCCTTGCCTTTATGAGAAAGCTGGCTGTTGTTTATACAAGAACACTTAACATAATTTGCACTGGAATGGAAAAAAAATATTCAATCAGCCTGTACCTTTTTCCTCCGCTGAGCTGCAGAGTCAGCTCAGAACTACCTACCTTGAGCAGGAGGTGGTTACTGGAGCTCCTGACTTTGAAATGAACATCCACTCTTCTGGCAGGGGAGATCATAGTAGAAGTTGGGAGGAGATTCCAAAATGGCAGCAGAGTGAATGGAAGCTACACAGACCATCTCCCAGGACCAAGCTGGAATTACAACTAAAATAAAGACAAATCATCAGGGAAAAGCAGCTTGCGAGGATCATATAACCAGGAACACTGACTCAATCCTGGTAGGACTGCAGAGGTGCAAGACAGGGGCTGGGAGCCCACAGACAGCAGTGGCCTTAGCTGTGAGCAGTGCTCTCGGGTCAATCTCACAAGCGGCTCCACAGCCCAGATTTGAGAAAGATGCTAAAATAGCCACAGCCACTCACCTTGGGCTCTGGCAGAGGGAGGGAAGACTGGACTGAAACTGTGTTGGGACACTCGGGATTTGGAGGCCACTTAGAGCTTTTGCTGAGTTGCAGCCACGCAGGATGGTGGCCATCTCACTCCTTCCCAGGGCTCTGGGGAGAGGTGGGGTCCCTCCATTGGAGATTAAACCCCACCCAGGTGGGCCGCTGAAATGAAAATAGAGGCTCATTAACAACCAGCATCTGACCCACCCTCAGGAAATCCCCTTACCCTGAGCACCTGAGAGAGTCTTTCATTCAACTGAGACCCCAAGGCTCTTCAAGTAACCATGACTAATAGCCTCCAGGCAAAAAGTTAGAGGATAACTAAACCATTCTTGGGCTTGAAACTCTAACCAGGAAAGTAAGACTTGACAGTGGTGTTTAACGTGGGTCCTCCCTCACTCATCAAAACCCAGGAAGAGGAGCCACAAACAGCAGAACACCAACACCCACAGGAAAAATATGGCAGGCTCCAAAGCCCACTGTGATAGCCAAAATGATGAAACAAAGAAACAAAAGCCAAATGAAAGAACAAGAGACCTCTACTGAAGATGAGATAAATGTGGAGCAGTTAAGCAAGTTAACAGAGCTAGAATTCAGAGCCATGATCTTGAGGAAGCTCAACAGCATGAGTAAGGGCATGAACACGTAGAGTAAACACATAGAAATGTTGAAAATCAACCAGTTGGAAATTTAAAACCACCAAGAAGAAATGAAGAATGACATATCAGAAATTAAAAAAAACTCATTGGAAGGTCTAAATAACAGAGTAGAGGAAGCTGAGGACTGGATCAGTGAATTAAAAGACAAGGTAGAAAAAAATCAACCAATCAGAAAACAAAAAGGAAAAAAGAACTAAAAAACAGGAAGACAGCTTAAGAGAACTGTGGGACAATTGGAAACGTATTAACATTCGCAACATAGGAGTCCCCGAAGAGGAAGAAAATGTGCAAGGGTTAGAGAATATATTTGAAGAAATCGTGACAGAAAATTTCCCTAATTTGGTGAAGGAAGAAGGTATTCATGTTCAAGAAGCACAGAGAGCCCCAAGTAAGAAGAACCCAAACAGGCCCACACCAAGACACATAGTAATTAAAATGCCAAAAATTAAAGACAAAGAGAGAATCCTAAAAGCAGCAAGAGAGAAGCAACTGATTACCAGCACAAAAAAAAAAAAAAAAAAAAAAAAAAAAAAAAAACGCATAAAGCTCTCAACTGACTAAACACTACAGACCAGAAGGGAATGGCATGAGGTAATCAAGGTCATGAAAAACAAGAATCTGAATTCAAGACTACTCTATTCAGCAAGGCTATCATTCAAATAGAAGGTCAAATAAAGAGCTTCCTAGACCAAAAAAAAAAAAGGCTAAGGGAATACATTAGCACCAAACCAGCACTGCAAGAAATGTTAAAAGGACTACTGTAATTAGTTGAAAAAATAGGAAGAAAAATATAACCACACTAAACAAAAATGGCAATAAATAAATACATATCAATAATCATCTGGAATGTAAATGGATTGAATGCTCTGATAAAAAGACACAGAATAGCTGATTGGATGAGAACAAGAGACCCACCTCACAAAAAAAGACTCACATAGATTGAAAGTGAAGGGATGGAAAAAAATCTTCCAAGCAACCAGAAAGGGAATAAAAGCTGGCGTAGCAATACTCATATCTGATAAAATAGATTTCAAAATGAAGGCCATAACTAGAGACAAAGAAGGCCACTACATAATATTGAAAGGATCTATTCAACAGAAAGATATAACCTTGATAAACATATATGCACCCAATATAGGAGCCCCAAAATATATTTAAAAGCTTCTGGAGGACTTCAAAGGAGAAATCAACAGCAATACAATCATAGCAGGGGACTTCAACACCCCGCTGACATCACTGGATATATCCTCTAGACAAAAACATAGCAAGGAAACAGAGACTCTAAATGAAGCACTAGACCAAATGGATTTAATAGATATCTACAAAGACTTACACCCCAAAACTACAGAATTCACATTCTTCTCAAGTGCACATGGGACATTCTCAAAGATAGACTGCATAATAGTACAAAAAAGAAATCTCTACAAGTTCAAGAAGATTGAAATCATATCAAGCATCTTCTCAGATCACAATGGCATGAAACTAGAAATCAATTGCAACAAAAACATGCTAAAATTTTTAAAAACATGGATGCTGAATAGCATGTTATTAAACAATGAGTCAGTTACCAAAGAGATCGAGGAAGAAATTAACTTCCTGGAAACCGATGAAAATGAACACACAACAACACAAAATCTATGGGATGCAGCAAAAGCAGTTCTGAGAGGGAAGTTCATAGCACCACAGGCCTACCTGAAGAAACAAGAAAAAATTTTAATAGACTATTTAAACTCACAACTTGAAAAATTAGAAAGCAAACAAACAAACAAAAAAAAACCCAGAGTAAGTAGAAGTAAGGAAATAGCAAAGATCAGAGCAGAAATAAATGACAGAGACCAAAAAAAAAAAAAAAATTCAAAGTATCAATGAAACAAAGAGCTGGTTCTTTGAAAAGATAAGCAAGATTGATGGACCCTTAGCTAGACTCACCAAGAAACAAAGAGAGAGAACCCAAATACACAAAATCAGAAATGAAAGAGATAACAACAGACACCACTGAAATACAAACGATCATTAACAACTACTATGAACAATTATATGGCAACAAATTCAATAATCTAAGAGAAATGGGCAAATTTCTAGAAACACAGTCTCCCAAAACTGGACCCGGAAGAGATAGACAACTTGAACAGACCGATAACCACTAAGAAAATTGAAGAGGTAATCAAGACTCTCCCAGCAAACAAAAGCCCAGGCCCAGATGACTTCACGAGAAAGTTTTACTGGACATTCAAAGAAGAACTAACACCTATTCTACTAAAACTATTTCAAAAAATTCAAGAAGAAAGAAAACTTCCAAACTCGTTTTATGAGGCCAGCATAATTCTAATTCCAAAACTAGAAAAAGACACTACAAAGAAAGAAAACTACAGACCAATATCCCTGATGAACATAGATGCCAAAATACTGAACAAAATACTAGCAAATCAAATCCAGCAATACATCAAAAAAAATTATTCACCATGACCAAGTGGACTTCATCCCAGGGATGCCAGGCTGGTAAAATATTCGCAAATCAATAAATGTGACACACCACATACATAACATGAAGAATAAAAACCACATGATCATATCAATAGACGCTGAAAAAGCATTCGACAAAATCCAGCATCCATTTCTGATAAAAATGCTCAGCAACGTGGGAATAGAGGAATCATATCTCGACATAATAAAGGCCATATATGAAAGACCTACAACCAACATCATACTCAATGGGCAAAAACTAAAAGCATTTCCCTTAAGAACAGGAACAAGACAGGGATGCCCACATTCTCCACTCTTATTTAACATAGTACTGGAAGTCTTAGCCTCAGCAATCAGACTGGAAGAAAAATAAATGGGATCCAAATAGAAAAGAAGGAAGTAAAACTGTCATTATTTGCAGATGACATGATATTATACACAGATAATTCTAAAGACTCCATCAAAAATCTACTAGACTTAATAAATGAATTTGGTAAAGTAGCAGGATACAAAATTAATGTCAAGATACAATGGCATTCTTATACACCAATGATGAACCCACAGAAAGAAAATTTCTTTTTTTTTTTTTACCATCACAGCAATAAAAATAAGATACCTAGGAATAAACTCAACCAAAGAAGTAAAGGACCTATTTGCAGAAAACTACAGGAGGTTAGAAAAAAAAAAAAAATAGAGGAAGATATAAAAATGTGGAAACACATACTTTGTTCATAGATTGGAAGAATTAACATCATTAAAATGTCTATATTACCCAAAGCAATCTATAGATTCAATACAATCTCCATCAAAATACCAAGAACATATTTCACAGAACTAGAACAAATACTTCAAAAGTTCATATTGAACCAAAATAGACCCCGAATAGCCACAGCAATATTGAAAAAGAAGAAAAAAGTAGGAGGAATCACATTACCAGATTTCAGGTTATACTACAAAGCTACTGTAATCAAAACCGCCTGCCCCTGGCCGGTTTGGCTCAGCAGTTAGAGTGTCGGCCTGCGGTCTAGAGAGACCTGGGTTCAGTTCCGCTAAGGGCACGTGCCTCGGTTTGTCCCTGGCCCTGGTTGGTCGTGCGGGTGGCAGCCAC
This sequence comes from Molossus molossus, assembly GCF_014108415.1. Lineage (NCBI taxonomy): Eukaryota > Metazoa > Chordata > Mammalia > Chiroptera > Molossidae > Molossus > Molossus molossus. Next base: position 61,274,801 of record NW_023425348.1, on the reverse strand, counting down.
TTGATGTGTCCCTTTCACGTCGATGTTTCTCTCTCTCTCTCCTCCTCCTCTCTCTCCCTCCCACTCTATCTGTATAAAAAATGGAAAAATGTCCTTGGGTGAGGATAAAAAAAGAAACAGCCTGGTACTGGCACAAGAACAGGCATATAGACCAGTGGAACAGAACAGAGAACCCAGAAATTGACCCAAGACATTATACTCAATTAATATTTGACAAAGGAGGAAAGAGCATACAATGGAGTAAAGACAGCCTCTTTAATAAATAGTGTTGGGAAAATTGGACAGCTACATGCAAAAGAATGAAACTAGACCATCAACTTATACCATACACAAGAATAAACTCAAAATGGATAAAAGACTTAAATGTGACCATGATTCCATAAAAATTCTAGAAGAAAATGTAGGCAACAAAATTTCTAACATCATACACAGCAGAATTTTCACTGATACACCTAAGGCAACAGAAACAAAGGAAAACATGAACACATGGGACTACATCAAACTATAAAGCTTCTGCACAGCAAAAGAAACAACCATCACAATGGAAAGGCAACCCACTGAATGGGAGAACATCATTGCCAATGACACATCAGATAAGAGGTTAATTTCCAAAATATATAGAGTACTCATACAACTCAACAAAAGGAAGACAAAGAACCCAATTAAAAAATGGGCAGAGGAACTAAATTGACACCTCTCCAAACAGAACATACAAATGGCCAAGAGACATATGAAGAAATGCTCAACATAACTAATCATCAGAGAGATGCAAATTAAAACAACAATGAGGTATCACCTCACATCTGTCAGAATGGCCGCCATCAACAAATCATCAAACAACAAGTGTTGGCATGGGTGTGGAGAAAAGGAGACTCTAGTACACTGCTGGTGGGAATGCAGACTGGTGCAGCCACTATGGAAAACAATATGATGTTACCTCAGAAAATTAAAAATTGAACCGCCATTTGACCCAATGATCCCACTTCTAGGAATATACCCTAAGAAGCCTGAAACACCAATCAGAAAGAATATATGTACCTCCATGTTCATTGCAGCTATTTACAATAGCTAAGATCTGGAAACAGCCCAAGTGTCCATCAGTAGACGAATGGATAAAAAGCTGTGGTACATATACACAATGGCGTACTATACAGCTATAAGAAAGATCTCTTATCCTTTGAGACAACATGGAGGGACCTGGAAAGTATTATCCCAAGAGAAACAAGCCAAGCAGAAAAAGACAAATACCACATGATCTCACTTATTTTTGGAATATAATGAACATAACAGTCTGAGGAATAGTTTAGACCCAGAGACATGGAAGTAAGGTACAGACTGACAATCCTCAGTAGAGGGGGTGGTGGAAAGGGGGGAGAGATAAACCACAGAACTTATATGCATGTACGCATAACCAAAGGACATGGACAACAAAGCCAGGGACGCGGTGGGGGGGGAGGGAGGGAGGATGGGGAGGAGGGTGTCAATGGGGTAAAAAAGGAGAAACATCTGGAACAAAAATAAAATAAAATAAAATTTAAAAAAAGAAACACAATGAGAATACATGTATCTGTTAGAGAGCAATAAAGTCAACCTATGATTAAAAGACACATTGTGTATTACTCACTCTAAATTATATAAGCATTCAGGGGAGGGGAATTAAAGGAATAATATTTAGGAAAGCAAATGAAGAGGTTGTAGAGATAGGAAAATGTTACTTAACTCTTAAATCCTCAATTAATGTAATTGTCAAGCCCAGGAGAAACAATTACAAATTCTTTTCAAAAAATTTTTTTTAAAAAAAAGAAGTTGGGCCTTATCTACTGTCACCAAGAGCCTGAGAGCCATGTGATTTCCTATACAAGGACGGGGGACAACCATATCTCAGTGAGAAGGGGCACAGCACCCTCATGTGAGAGTTCCACCTCCTGCCCTGCTCAGCTCGCCACGGCTTGACTCCTCTTTCTCTGCCTGACTGTCCTTCCCTCCATCCAGCCAGTTCAAACTAACCTTGATCCACCTTTCTCCAGTCACCATGGCTAGGCCAATGTCAACCATCATACTGATCAATAGTCTTCCAGCTTGACCAAGGAGACACAAGAGATTATAAAATCTCTGCAAAGACATTTTTATAGAAAGGATTCTGTAACCCAGTGACTTCTCTGTCCCCACTTTTTATCCCAGCATACACTGCTTCCACTTTCCCAAACTCCCCAGTGATCCTCTATGGCACAGTGACCTACTACCCCAGTCCTTAAAATACTGCTTCCCAAGTTGTGCAGAAGGGAGAAACTAATCTAAGGCAACTGCAGATGAGTTCCATTGCCCACAGTGACTATGCTTCTTACATGGTGTGTAAATATTAAAGTGGACTTCATCCTGTCAAATAGTCTTTGTCTCCGTTCAGTTTTGCACTTCCTTTGACAGATAAGCTTTAAATATTCTCTGCCCAGAATGACAACCTAATCCCCATATCTCCATGCGATCTCTTCAATAACTCGTTTATTCATGCTCGTAGACACAAAGCATGCACTTAAAGAGAAATTTGGTGCGTCTGAAAAATAGACAGAATGAATGGAAGCTTCACAGATCATCTCCCAGGACCGAATGGGAATTACAAATAAAATAAAAATAAGTCATAGGCAAAATCCAGCGGAATTGGAGAGAACCCTTGTAACCAGGGATGGAAAGTGGACACCAAATCGGACCTGGCAGGAGCTATAGAGGCAGGAGAGGGCTGTCTGGGTGCTCACAGGCAGCAGCTGAGAGCTGTTTTAGCTGTGAGTAGTTCCCTCTGAGAAGTCAGGGATTAAGACCCCAAGCCGGGAGACTCACTGCCACTGCTGACCAGACACTGCTGAGTCCCTGTCAGTCTATTGCCACTCAGTTTGGACACAGAACATTCAGTCATGGATAAAAATGAGCTTGTGAAGAAGGCCAAAGTGGCCGAGCAGGCTGAGCTATCGATAAGATGACATGGCGCCTGCATGAAGTCATAATTGAGCAAGGATCTGAATTATCCAATGAGGAGAGGACTTTCAGTTGCTTATAAAATTGTTGTAGGAGCCTGTAGGACCTCTTGGAGGGTCATCTCTAGTATTGAGTATAAGACAGAAGGTGCTGAGAAAAAAAACAGCAGATGGCTCAAGAATACAGAGAAAACATTGAGCCTGAGCTAAGAGATGTCTGCAATACTGTCTCTCATGCAAAAATTCTTGATCTCCATTGCTTCAGAAGTGGAGATCAAGGTCTTCTATTTGAAAATGGAAAAATGTTGTACCTCACTGTCCTTAGAATCCAACTTGTCTTTAAGCTGCCCTAATTAACAACCTCAGAGACAGCAAGATGAACAATGGGGAATATTATAGAGGGCTTTAGCCCCATAAAAATTAACTAGAGTTTGACCTTCACTGGGAATTTGAAAAGCAACATCCTTCAAGAAAAGGGAGGACAGAAATGGCCCCAAGGCCAGAGTGTCCTGCATGCTCTGTAAAGAAACCGATAGGGAGAAACTGAAGCTCCCTTTACCCCATAAAACTGTAACTGTTCAACATGTGTGTATTGCACCTGACTGACCGCTGATATCTGTCTCGAATTTGTTAGTTTTTAAAACTTGGATAATGGAATGAATAGCAGAACAGATGTATGCTGACCCAGTTTACCCAGTTCCCTTTCGCCTCAGCTCCCTCCCTCTTCCGTTCCCTCCTGCTTATCGCTAACTGCCTCGGCTTCTGTACACGCAGCTTGCTTGCTCTGCTAAACTCTTGAATGACCCCTGCCCTATATAAGCAACCCTCCCCCTGAGCTCGGGGCTGCAGTTCTCCTCTGTGTAGGTTGGCTGCAGTCCCTGCGCAGGTAATAAAACATCCCCAAAAACTGAAAAATGGAGTCTGAGTGTGGTCGATCTCCTGGGTTACAACAAAAAGACTAGACAGTTTCATTACTTGGCTAAGTTTGCTGCAGGGGATGACAAGACAGAGATTATGGATCAGTTGCAAAAGCATACCAAGAAGCTTTTGAAATCAGCAAAAAGAAAATGCAACCAATACATCCTATCAGATTGGGTCTGGCCCTTACCTTCTCTGTGTTCTATTACAAGATTCTGAACTCCCCAAAAAAAGCCTGCTCTCTTGCAAAGACAGCTTTTGATGAAGCCATTGCTAAATTTGATGCATTAAGTGAAGTCATACAAAGACAGCACAATAATAATGCAATTACTGAGAGACCACTAGACATTGTGGACATCGGATATCCAAAGAGATGAAGCTGAAGCAGGGGAAGGAGGAGAAAATAAACCGGCCTTCAAACTTTTGTCTGCCTCATTCTAAAATTTACACAGTAGACCATTTGCCATTCATGCTGTCCCACAAATAGTTTTCATTTATGATTTATGAGTGGTTTATGTTACTTCTTTTTGAATTTCTATATTTCCCATGTGTTTTTTATGTTTAATATTAGGGGAGTGGAGCCAGTTAACATTTAGGGAGTTATGTTTGACCCGTCCCGCAGGTCGAGCAACGAGGACTCTAGAGGGGGAGTGAGGATGAGGAGGGACAAGAGACAGAGGACTCTAGAGGGGGAGTGAGGATGAGGAGGGACAAGAGACACGAGAAATGGAGACAAGACAGGGCTCTGATCAAGTCTAGTTTATTCTGGGGAGATCCACAGTATATATATGGCAAGAAGCAGAAAAACAAGAACATTTGTTGCCAAGCCATGTTTGTGGTGACCACCCCGAAGCAATTTCAAGTAAATATCATGTAAATATCACAGGTGGAACAAAAGACAAACAGAGCATAACTGGCTGAGTAAATGGTTACTTAAAGGAATGCAGAAACATTGTATGCAGAGATGCAGAGATATCCTGCCTTGGGACAAGAGATGGCAGAGCAGATTTTTGCAAAATGGATGCCATGCAAACAGTCTCCCACAATGTTTTCATGTTGAGGTTGCCAGTATCGGGATGGGAATTGTTATACAAGTTAACAATGTTTGTCCTAGCACTTTTTGTACATTGTGGCTTCACAAGGGCCAGTATTAAAATAGCTTTCATGTCTAAGCAAAGAAAACTGCCTACATATTGGTTTGTCCTGGTGGAAAATAAAAGGGATAATTCATTCCAGTCACAGGTATACTTGTTGTGGGTATTTTTGTTTTGGAACACTTAGAAGGTTGTGGTAGAAACGAATATCCCATGGATAGTACATGTTGAACCATGTGTGTATCTGTGGAATACTCAGTCTCAGTGTGCACACCTTTGACTACAGCTGCAGAAGTTCCTTTAGTTGTGACCCAGTTTACTCTGGATAAGGGCAGTAACGGTGCACATTGCATTATTTGTAAAGATACCTGCTGCTGGTTTTCATTATTTTAGCTACACTCATTTTATTTGTATTTAAATGTTTTTGGCAGCCTAACAACAAATGTACAAGTAAAGATGCAATAAAATGAATGGCTTGTTATGCACTACTTCATGTATATCAAGCACAGCAGTAAAATAAAACAAAACTCATGTATTTCACTTTCTTTAGGTTTTTTTGCTTTTGTGATTTTTTTTTGTGATGCTTGCCTAACATGCATGTGCTGTAAAAATAGTTAACAGAGACATAACTTGAGATGATAGCTAGCTTTGTTTATATCTTATGAAATTTTCATGAACAATGTAAGCATAATTGTTCAGAACACGTATATTAAGTTCATGTAAGTGGAATAAAAGTTTTATGAATGGACTATTCAACTACTTCTCTACAGCTTTTCATGTAAGTTAGTCTTTTGGTTCTGATATTTCTCTAAAGGAAATTGTCCATTTTTGGAAATTTATTCCTTATTCCCTCTTGGCAGCTAATGGGCTTTTACCAAGTTTGAATACAAAGTTTATCATAACAAAATACTACTAATAGAACTACTGTTCCCAACCACGTCCTATACCTAACCTGCCCCTAAACCACCTGGAAAAAAAAAAGGTGTTGGGTTTGTTTGTTTTTCAGAGGTGTGGGAATTGGGTAAAAAATAATGTATTCCATTAAAAATTTTAGTATATGGCATTTTCTAACTTAGGAAGCCACAGTGTTCTTGGCCCATCAGGACCTTGGGTAGCATTATCTGTAAGTTTCATGCTTCCAAATCACTTTTGTTCTTAAGACATTCTTCATACTGTTATAACCTGCATTCAACTTTGATTCTTTATTCTTTCTATTTGTCAGGTGCACACCAGATTACCTTTTTTAGCCTCTTGTCTGTCACCAGCCATTTCTAATTGGTGGCTGTGTACTTGGGAAGAGGGCCGCGTGATCTTTCTGGCTCCAATCAATGTCTAAGGATCCCCTGGTTCCTTTCCTTGCATCCCACAAACTATTTCCCTCATTCTATTAACTGCAGAAAATCTCTCCTTAGTTGATGAGATTATTTTATCTCTCTGTAAAATTCTACTTATCCAGAATGGTCTGTCATTGGCTGCCTTAAATCTTTCTTATTCCTCTTTTCTGTAAATAATGGGGCTAAGTTACACCCAAAGCTCACAGTACAGACTATTTCCTTAGTACATTGCCCAAAACCAAATAAAAATACCATTTCAAAAGAACTGTGTTTTTCTTTTTCTTTTAGAATATAAGCTCCTCAAGAGCAGGGACAATGTTTTCTTGTATGTTCTATAGTGCCTAGTACACTGCAAATGCTCATTAAATATTGATAATGAAAAAAAAAAAACAACAAAGCCGGCTCCACAGCACAGAGCGATGGCTCCCCAGCACACAGTGGCAGAGCAGGGAAAGGCTTCCACATAACACCTAGCTGAGGAATTCACAAGAGCAGAGGAGTTGGGAACATCAGCAAATCCCGGAAGGGCCAGAGCACTCAATCAGCTACAGCCAGTCACCTAGGGTTCTGGCAGAGAGAGGGCAGAGGGTGGACTGGACTTGAACAGTCAGGGGTTGGTGGCACTGGGGAGTGAGCTGAAAGGAAAACACGGAGAATTTTATGCTGAATCACTCTTTCATAGGACACTAGCCATATTACTGAAAGACCCCCTTCCCAGAGCCCTGGGAGAAGCTACGGCCCCTCCCTCAAAAATTTAAAACCACCTGGCTCAAGAAATGCACACTGAGACTCATTAACAGCTAGAGTCTACCAGCAAGCAAGGGAGTGGAGGGGGAAGCCTTTTGTAATGTGGACCCAGCTTTCAGTGTTGGGGGTCCTGGCTCTGAGGACTGAGATGTGAAGGCTGAGGCCTGAGTTCCTATGCTGAGCCCCTCCCCCGTAACTTCAGTAGCCATCTCTGTCAAGTAGCCCTCTGTTTTAGCCTGGGGAAAAGCAACAACCCCTCTCTTGGGGATTTAACACCATCCTGTTTCTCTGGGGACTGAGCCGTGAAGACAGAAGTCAGAACCCCTGAGCTGAGCCAACAAATCACATGGCAGAAAACACTTTTTTATTAAAGCAACTTTCACCCAGGGGAAAGCAATTGTCCCACCCACTGGAAATCCTCTTACTCTGTACACCTGAGGGATTTTTCATTCAGCTGAGAGCTAAAACTGGAGGCTCATCAAGTAACTGAGACTAATACCCTGCTGGCAAAAGCTTTAGGATAACTGAATCTTGGCCTGCAAATCTACCCAGGAAAGTAAGAATGGCATTGGTGTTTAACATGGGCCCTGCCACAGTCATCCAAATCCAGTAGAGGGAGCCACAATCAGCAGAACACCAACACCCACAGCAAAAATTTGGCAGGCCCCAAAATCTACTGAGACAGCCAAAATGATGAAACAAAGAAACAAATCCCAAATGAAAGAACAAGAGAATTCTACAGAAAATGAGATAAATAAAATGGAATTAAGCAAATTATTAGGGGTAGAGTTCAGAGAAACGATTATGAGGAAGCTCAACAGCATAAGTAAAGAGCTCAACAGCATAGGTAAAGATATACAAACAATGAAAATCAACTAATAGAAAATGAAAAACCACCAAGCAGAAATGAAGAAAGAAATAGCGGAAATAAAGAACATATTGAGGACTTCCAGTCAAGATAGCGGCATAGGTAAACGCTCGCCTCCTCTCACAAACACATCAAAATTACAACTAAACTACAGCTCAACCATCATGCAGAGCTGCCTTAAATCAAGCTGAATGGAAGTCCTACAACTACAAAATTAAAGAAGCATTCACATCGAGACTGGTAGAAGGGGCGGACGCATGGACAGGCTGGTCCCACACCCACATGTGGCAGATAAAAATCAAAAGGGTTATGCATATATGCATAGAAGATTTTTGGTTTCCTTCATCTTGCCCTCCCTTCCCCCTTCCATTTGAGGTTCATCAGTCTAACAACCAATTTGTACTTCTTAATTCCTTCATCTTTTATACCCATCCCTCCAGCCCTCACCCATCTGTCAAGCAACAAAAAGTTCTCTGTATCTATGAATCTGTTGATATAAATAAATTAGAAGTAGAAACAACGTTTAATTGTGCAAAGCTATAAAATAACTTGCATAAGAGTTAAAATGGAACTGTAAATACCAGTTGCTATGAGGAATCGAGATTAGGACAGACTTTATATATCATTTTCTATACTCTGGTATCCTCTAAAATAAAATTATGTACATACATTACTTATGGGAGAAAATAGAAACAGATCAAATGAGCCAGGCCATACAGGGCCCTGAGTGCCAAGCAAACCCTTCTTAGCTATGGACGCTCAGCTTGCCTGGTGGGTGGGCTTCCTGCACAGGCTCACAGGGGACAGTGAGAGGCTCCAGCCCAGCCATTCCTCACAGGGAGGGGATTGCATCGGGTTAAGAGGGAGAAAGGAAGAGATAAGTCAGGGCAAAGGAGAAACATCTCATGAGGTTCTTTTCTCACATCTCCAGAATTTCATTTGCCAGGGCCTCCTGTGCGGGAAATCACAGGGGCTGCCCAGCTTCTCGACAAGCTGCTCCCGCTCATCAGATTTCACTCCTGCTCCAGCAGCCACCTCCCATGCAGAGGGTAGAAAAGCATTCTCTGCCATTCACACTTCCTGAGAGCTCATTTTCTCCTCACCACTTTCAACTGGAAGAAGGAGCTCGGGTAAGAGTCAGCTCAGGATAAGAGATCTTTCTTTCTTACAGCTGCGTAGTACTCCATTGTGTATATGTACCACAGCTTTTTTATCCATTCATCTACTGATGGACATTTGGGCTGTTTCCAGATCTTAGCTATTGTAAATAGTGCTGCTACAAACATGGGAGTACATATATTCTTTCTGATTGGTGTTTCAGGCTTCTTAGGGTATATTCCTAGAAGTGGGATCACTGGGTCAAATGGAAATTCAATTTTTAATTTTTTGAGGTAATACCATATTGTTTTCCATAGTGGCTGCACCAGTCTGCATTCCCACGAGCAGTGTACTAGAGTCCCCTTTTCTCCACACCCTCGCCAACACTTGTTTGATGAAAGTATTATCCTAAGCGAAACAAGCCAAACAGAGAAAGACAAGTATCATATGATCTCTCTTATTTGTGGAATATAATGAACATAACAGTCTGAGGAATGGGGTAGTCCCAGAGACATGGAAGTGGGGTACAGACTGACAATCCCCAGAAGAGGGGGTGGTGGGGTAGAGATAAACCACAGAACTTATATGCATGTATGCATGAACAATAGACATGGACAACAAAGCTGGGCACAGGGCGGGGAGGGAAAGGGTCGGGTTAATCAGTGGAGGAAAAAGAAGAAACATCTGTAACAAAAATAAATTAATTAATAAAATAATTAAATAAAACTCCAATGCAAAAAATAAAAATGAAAAATAAATTGTAACTTTTCAAAAAAAAAAAAAAGTCAGCTCAGAACCATCTTCTTTAAATGCAGTTTTGTTTTCTTCATTTTAGTCCACAGCTCAGGACTGCATCTTGGGGTGGGTTTTGCAAGGAGCTGTGACACCTATCAGAGAGAGTCTAGAGACATGAAGCTCCATCAGGGAAGCTTTGGGTGCTTGTCACTTAGATCATGGGAGACCCACACTGGGCCAACTAGGTCTTTTCTGTTTCACAGACATTGTTTTCAAACCTGAACCGTTATTTATAACCTCAGGTTCCACAGATAAGCTTCCTCTTCAGCAGGTTTGTTTGTTTGTTTATGTGTTTTTATGTGTGTTTGTGTGGATGCGCGCGCACACGTGTTATATGCTTGTAACCGGCTTCTCCCATCAACCAAGAAACAAAAGTCACAAGACATAAACTAATGGGGTAGTAGAGAGACTATAATGAAGGGACTGTGTACAAAGGGGTAAGCAGGACTAAGGGAAACTGGTAATGGATGCAGAGTCCCCTAAAGATAAGTCATAATAGGGAGCTATTACCCTTCCACATCCTCAAGGGTAAAGTAAAAAATAAGTTGTTGACCTCAGGGAGAGCTGTGGCTGTAGCTGGGTTGTCACTGTGACAGAAAGAAAGGCCAACAGACAGGGGCTATGTCCTTAGGTACAGTAACACCCCCATGGCCAACTCACAGCCTGGCAGCAGAGCCAGGGAGTTAAACACCTCAATCGTCCTCCTCATGCCCTCCAGTCACCTGCCAGTGTCTCCCTGAGAGCAACCAGGAGCCAGAGGTAAAGGAAGCTCAGTGATGAGGCAAAGAGATGTGTCCTCCCAAGACGCAGAGGAGGGTAGAGAAGATGGAAAGGAGCTTTGATGGCAAATGAAAAAATTCCATCTCTTCTTGTCACCTCCTAAAAGTGGGTTTTCCTTTCTCTCTCTCTCTCTCTCTCTCTCTCTCTCTCTCTCTCTCTCTCTCTCTCTCGTGTTTGTATCAATTTCTCATCGTGTCTCCTCAGTTTGTTTGTTTGACTCTTTGCAGCTCTCTATTGGGTGTCACTTTCTTTGGAATAATCTCTCACTATCATCATTAATGCCTTGACAATAAAATGTAGTTTGTTCTATTGTTGTTGTTATTATTTTATGGTGGGAGTACATGAATATTAATTAGTATTTTACAATTATGATTTTTGCTACTCTAGGAAGAAATCCATTATAAGGATGACTTAAACTGTGTTCACACAATACTGTACAGGAGAAAGTACATCCTGCCTTCATAAAGATGACACACTTGGACATTTCCTCCACAACAGGACTGGTCATACTCTTACCTCTCTTAGCATTTATTACCCTAAATCATTGATCTCCTTTCTGCAGGATGGACATTCAGTCACTGAGATAGACAAGATGTTATGGCTGGGGCTCCCAACTTTAACCCTTTAAAGGTAATCTCAGTCCAGGGATGAAGCAAGGCTGAGCTCAGAGTCCTAGGGTCATCCAACATTATCTCTCCAGACTATGCTCCTCCTGCCCCTGCAGACATGACATGGTCTAGGACTCTGTGTGGAGGTGTTTGGACTACAGAAGGTCCCCATGTCAGCGGCAGGTCTGTGTTGCAGTGAGAGACCCCTGACTCTAGTCAGAGAGAACTGGGTTTGAATCCAGGTTCCAGGACTCCAAGGCAATGAAGCCTTCAGTATCTTCATCTCTGCAAACCAACATTTCCCTGGTCTGTAACAGGACAGAGATTCCCATGGAGCAGGATGGCCAGTAGACTCAGTGATCTCACCCTAGGTGCTCAAGTCTTCTTTCTGTTCCAGGGGCACCAGTGCAGGGTTTCAGAGCATGCATCCATCTGACACAGCCTGGAGCACCAAATTCACACCAAGGGATGATGTGGTGAGTCTAATCCTGGTTTTAATGATGGTCATCATTGCCCTGGCTGGGCTGGCGGGAAATGTGATGGTGGTCTGGCTGCTGGGCTTCCGCATGGAGAGGAACGCCTTCACTGTCTACATCCTCCACCTGGCAGGAGCCGACTGCCTCTTCCTCTGCTGCCGGATTATGTTGTCCGTGGATAGAATCATAACATTGCATCTTTTATTTCCAATATATATAATATTTCCTTGACTGTGTGCATCTTCACCTACAACTCTGGCCTGAGCATTCTAAGTGCCATTAGCACAGAGCGCTGCCTCTCGGTCCTGTGGCCCATCTGGTACCGCTGCCGCCACCCCAGACACTTGTCAGCCATCACGTGTGCCCTGATCTGGGCCCTGTCCCTGCTGCTGAGCATCCTGGAGGGGATTGACTGTATCTTCATGGATGTACTTGATATTGGGTGTCCAGTCATGGATTACGCCTGTGCTGCATGGCTGATTTTTGTCATTCGTGCTCCTCTCTGAATCCAGCCTGGCACTGATGACCAGACTGCTGTGTGGCTCCCAGCAGGTGCCGCTGACCAGGCTCTATGTGACCCTCATGCTCATAGTGCTGGTCTTCCTCCTCTGCAGCCTGCCCTTCGGTATCAACTGGTTCCTCTTATTTTGGTTTGTCCCATATTATGATGAATTTGATCCTCTATACTTGGTTGGACTTCAGTCTTGTGTCAACAGCTGAGCCAACCCCATCATTTACTTCTTGGATGGCTCCTTTAGGCAGCAGTGGCGGAGGGGGAGACAGACCCTGAGGCTGGTTCTGCAGAGGGCTCTGCAGGACACTCCTGAGGTGCAGGAACATGGAGGAAGCCTTCCTCAGGGAACCCTGGAGATGTCGGAAAGCACTCTGATGTCCTGATTCAGAGTCTTGCTTTGTTCAGACAGATGTGACTTTGACAGACAACTTCGTCCCTACTGGTTCTGTTGGTTTTCTTTCTGTGTGTGGAGTCAGCCTGAAATTAAAACAGTTCGCATAGCAAGCCAGCTCCTGAGGTTGAAGTGACACAGTGTGGGTTCAATACACACAGTGCAGTGTCTGAAGGACACCTCACCAGGCCTCACTGCACCCCCATGCAAGCTTTGCCAACTCTGGGTCCAGGACTCTTCCCATTTCTGGGGAAGCCTGACTTCAGCAGAAGATGACAGGAGGGCAGAAAAAAATCTAAATTCCTTTCATCACTGCACTTGACGGAAGCCACAGGAACATTACACTTTCGCCAGTTTCTGTGGTCATTCCTCTACAGTCCATCTATATAAAGTGTAGGAATTAAAGTTCAATTGAGCCCCAGTGAGAGTCCTCCTGGATTTTGGCAGGCCTTAGACTGCCTCCCTGGCATCATAAATATCGCTTGAATAAACAAATTAATGCAGGAACAAATGATGATTTTCAAGTCAAGTCAGTGTTAAATCCCCAGTTACCATATATGAGCCACTCCCTTTAAGTTTATTGTTTTCACCTTTTTCAACCTTTCCACGCATGAAGTTAACGGTTATAACCAGATAAACCAACATCAAAGCACATGTGAGGTGTGAGGTATGTTGCCTTCCTGTGTCCCTCTCACACGCCCTCCACTAGAATCTCACGTGCTCCCTCTCCTTCCAGCCCTCTGCCTTTGCCCTGACTCTCCCTCTCTGGTGGTCTCCAATCCGCCACAGCAGGTTTCCATGGGTCTTAGTGGACTTTCTGGTCTCTGAGGACAAGATCTCAGTCAAATGGCCTTTCATTCCAAAGAGCTCTCAGCACTTGTAGTCTGATTAGAGAAAATGTGTTAAGTCACATATGCTGTCAATAAATATATTATGTTAAATGTTGCATCTTCCAAACAATTGTAATAGAGCTGTCATTAAGAAAGGACAGTTGGGCCCTGGCCGGTTTGGCTCAGCGGTTAGAGCGTTGGCCTGTGGTCCTGAGAGACCCGGGTTGGGTTCCCACTAAGGGCATGTACCTCAGTTGCAGTTTGTCCCTGGCCCTGGTTGGGTCGTGTGGGTGGCAACCACTCGATGTGTCCCTTTCACGTCGATGTTTCTCTCTCTCTCTCTCCCTCCCACACTCTATCTGAACAAAAAATAGAAAAAATGTCCTCGGGTGAGGATAAAAAAAAAGAAAGGACAGTTGGAAAGATCATAAGTTCAGTGAATTTGGCTGTGAATACACCCATGTGACTCAAACCCTAATCAAGATATGTTTTCATGACCTGTGAAAGTTCCCTCCTGTCCCTCCCAATCATTCTTTCTGCCCCAGAGGCAGCTTTAATTTCTTTATCTGTCACCAAGGTTTCATTTCCTTTACTTCATATTCTTAGGATGATAAAATGTTCTATTTTGTAACAGTCTGAGGAATGGAATGGTCCCAGAGATGTGGAAGTGGGATATAGACTGATGATCCCCAGAAGAGGGGGTGGCGGGGAATAAACCACAGAACTTATATGCATGTATGCATGAACAATGGACATGGACAACAAAGCTGGGGACAGGGCAGGGGAGGGGGAGTCAGTGGGGAAAAAAGGAGAAACATCTGTAACAAAAATAAATTAATTAATTAAAAAAAATTTTTTAAATAAATATACTATTTTGTTTTGACCGTCTTTCACTCAGAATAATATTTTTGAGATTTGCCCATGCCATTGCTTGCATATATTCAAACTCTGTCCCTGATATAAAGCTGAGTACATTTTATTGTATGTGTGCCCCACTGTATATTTTCATATACATGGATGTATAGGTAGTATTCTATTTTGAAATATTGTGAATAAAGCTGGTCTGAGTATTCTAATTTAAGGTGTTTTTTTAACATATATTATCATTTCCTTGTATATAATAACCTGAAGAGAAATTATTGGCTCATACAAAGATATATTTTATTTTATTTCTAATTATTTGTGTTAATTTGTTTTTGTTACAGATGTTTCTCCTTTTTCCCCCATTATACCCTCCTCCCCACCCCACCCACACCCACCCCATCTCCAGCTTTGTTCTCTATGTCCATTGGTTATGCATACATGCATATAACTTATGTGGTTTATCTCTTCCCCCACAACACCCCCTCTTCTGAGGTTTGTCAGTCTGTACCCTACCTCTATTTCTCTGGGTCAATTTTGTTCATCAGTTTTTTTAGTTCATTATATTCCACAAATAAGTGAGATCATGTGATATTTGTCTTTCTCTGCTTGGCTTGTTTTGCTTATCATAATACTCTCCAGGTCCCTCCCTGTCATCTCAAAGGATAAGAGATCATTCCTTCTTACAGCTGCATAATATTTTATTGTGTACATGTACCACAGCATTTATATACACTCATCCACTGATGGACACTTGGGTTGTTTTTAGATCTTAGCTATTGTAAATAGTGCTGCTATGAACATGGGGGTACATATATTCTTTCTGATTGGTGTTTAAGGCTTCTTAGGGTATATTCCTAGAATTGGGATCACTGGGTCAGATGGCAGTTCAATTTTTAACTTTTTGAGGTAACACCATAGTGTTTTCCATAGTGGCTACATCAGTCTGCATTCCCACCAGCAGTGTACTAGAGTCCCCTTTTCTCCACACCCTCGCCAACACTTGTTTGATGATTTTTTGATGGTGGCCATTCTGACAGGTATAAAGTGATACCTCATAGTTGTTTAAATTTGCATCTCTGATGATTAGTGATGAGAATTTTTTATATGTCTCTTGGCCATTTGTATGTCCTGTTTGGTGAGGTGTCTATTTAGGTCCTCTGCCCATTTTTTAAATTGGGTTTTTTGTGTTCCTTTTGTTGAGTTGTATGAGTATTCTATATGTTTTGAAAATTAACCCCTTATCTGATGCATCAGTGGCAATTATGCTCTCTCATATAGTGTGTTCCCTTTCCATTGTGATGGTTGTTTCTTTTGCTGTGCAGAAGGTCTTTAGTTTGATATAGTCCCATGTGTTCATTTTTTTCCTTTGTTTCTCTTGCCTTAGGTGTATCATGGACAATTCTGCTGTGTAGTATGTCTGAAATTCTGTTGCCTATGTTTTTTCATGGATTTACGAGTTACATTTAAGTCTTTTATCCATTTTGAGATTATTCTTGTGTTTGGTGTAAGTTGGTGGTCTAGCTTCATCTTTTTTGCATGTAGCTGTCCAATTTTCCCAACACCATTTATAGAAGAGACTGTCTTGACTCCACTGTATGCTCTTGCCACCTTTGTCCAATATTAATTGAGCACATTGTCTTGGGTCAATTTCTGGGTTCTCTGTTCTGTTCCATTGATCTATCTGCCTGTTCTTGTACCAGTACCAGGCTGTTTTGATTACAATGACTTTGTAGTATAACCTGATATCTGGTAATGTGATCCCTCCTACTTTGTTCTTTTGTTTTTTCAAGATTGTTGTGGCTATTCAGGGTCTTTTTTGGTTCCATATAAACTTTTAGAGTGTTTGTTCTAGTTCTGTGAACTATGTCATTGGTATTTTGATGGGGATTGCATTGAATCTATAGATTGCTTTGGGTAGTATGAACATTTTAATGATGTTAATTCTTCCAATCCTTGAAGGTATGTGCTTCCACATTTTTTATATCTTCCTCTATTTCTTTTTTCAATGACCTTGTGAAGAGATACTTTACTTCTTTGGTTAAGTTTATTCCTAGGTATCTTAAATTTTTTGCTGCGATGTTAAATGAGATTGTCTTTTTAGTTTCTTTCTATGAGTTCATCATTGGTGTATAAGAGTGCTGTTGATTTCTTGACGTTAATTTCGTATCCTGCTACTATGCCAAATTTATTTATTAACTCTAGTAGATTTTTGATGGAGTCTTTGGAGTTTTCTACATATAGTATCATGTCATCTGCGAATAATGACAGTTTCACTTCCTCCTTTCCAATTTGGATCCCTTTTCTTTTTTCTTCATGTCTAATAGCTGTGGTTAAAACTTCCAGTACTATATTAAATAAAAGTGGCAAAAGTAGGCATCCCTGTCTTGTTCCCATTCTTAAGGGGAATACTTTTAGTTTTTGCCCATCGAGTATGATGTTGGCTGTAGGTTTTTCATACATGGCTTTTATTATGTTGAGATATAAACCCTCTATTTCCACATTGCTGAGCGTTTTTATCAGAAATGGGTGCTGGATTTTGTTGAATGCTTTTTAAGCATTTATTGATATGATCATATGGTTTTTATCTTTCATTTTGTTTATGTGGTGTAACACATTTATTGATTTGTGAATATTGTACCATCCTTGCATGCCTGGGATTAATTCCACTTAGTCATAATGAAGAATTTTTTGATGTACTGCTGGATTCGTTTTGCTAACATTTTGTTAAGGATTTGGGCATCTGTGTTCATCAGGGATATTAGCCTGTAGTTTTCTTTCTTTGTAGTGTCTTTATTCAGTTTTAGAATTAGGGTTATGCTGACCTCATAAAATAAGTTTGGAAGTGTTCCATCTTCTCAGATTTTTTGGAATAGTTTGAGGAGAATGGGTATTAGATCATCTTTGAATGTTTGATAAAACTCCCCCAAAAAGCCATCCGGGCCTGGGCTTTTGTTTGATGGGAGTTTCTTAACCTGTTAACTGGGGAATTCCCTGGGAATTCCCTTTTTACTGCATGCAACGTTTGATGTATTTATACGTCCTGCTGGTTAACAGGTTAATTACATCTTCAATGTCCTTTGTTGTTATTTGCTTGTTCAAGTTTTCTATCTCTTTCCGGTTCAGTTTTGGGAGACTGTGTGTTTCTAGAAATTTGTCCATTTTGCCTAGATTGTCCAATTTGTTGGCATACAATTGTTCATAGTTGGTTTTGATGATCATTTGTATTTCTGTGGTGTCAGTTGTTACTTCTCCTCTTTCGTTTCTGACTTTATTTGGTTTCTCTCTTTTTGCTTCTTGGTGAGCCTGGCTAAAGGTCCATCAATCTTGTTTATCTTTTCAAAAATCCGCATTTTGTTTCATTGATCTTTTGAATTGTTTTTTTAGTCTCTATGTCATTTATTTCTGCTCTGACCTTTACTATTTCCTTCCTCCTACTTGCTCTGGGTTTCTCTTTTTGTTTACTTTCTAGTTCTTTAAGTAGTAGGGTTAGAAAGTCAGTTGGGTATTTTTCTTGTTTCTTGAGGTAGGCCTGTAGTGCTATGAACTTTCCTCTCAGGACTGCTTTCACTGTGTCCCATAGATTTTGTGTTGTTGTATGTTCATTTTCATTGGTTTCCAGGAAGTTTTTAATTTCTTCCTTGATCTCATTAGCAACCCATTCATTGTTTAATAACATGCTATTTAGCCTCCAAGTGTTTGAATGTTTTTGTATGTTTTTATTGTAATTAAGTTCTAGTTTCATGCCACTGTGATCTGAGAAGATGCTTGATATGATTTCAATCTTCTTGAATTTGTAGAGACTTGCTTTGTGTCCTAATATGTGGTCTATCTTTGAGAATGTCCCATGTGTACTTGAGAAGAATGTATATTCTGCAGCTTTGGGGTGAAATGTTCTGTAAATATTAATGAAGTCCATAGTTCATCTTGTAAGGACTGTATGTCCTTGTTAATTTTTGTCTAGAAGATCTATCCAGTGGTGTCAGTGGCGTGTTAATGTCACCCTCTATGATCATATTGCTATTGATCTCTTGATGTCTTTCAGAAGTTTTTAATATATTTTGGTGCTCTCATATTTGGTACATATATGTTTACCAGGGTTATATCCTTTCGTT
Source organism: Molossus molossus (assembly GCF_014108415.1). Taxonomy (NCBI): domain Eukaryota; kingdom Metazoa; phylum Chordata; class Mammalia; order Chiroptera; family Molossidae; genus Molossus; species Molossus molossus. The sequence continues at coordinate 61,256,406 of NW_023425348.1, read as the reverse complement.
GGATTGATCCTTTTAATATTATGTAGTGACCTTTTCTGTCTCTTATTATGGCCCTCGTTTTGAAGTCTATCTTGTCAGATATGAGTATTGCTACACCAGTTTTTGTTTGTTTTTTTCATTTGCTTGGAAAATTTTATTCCATTCTTTCACTTTCATTTTTTGTGACATCCTTTGTGAGTCTTTTGCTGTGAGGTAGGTCTCTTGTAGACAGCATATATATGGGTCGTATTTTCTTATCCAATCAGCTCCTCTATCTTTTGATTGGAGCATTTAAGCCATTATATTTAAGGTAATTATTGATAGACAGTTATTAGTTGCCATTTTAATTTTATGCCTGTGTTCCTCTCTCTCTCTCTCTCTCTCTCTCTCTCTCTCTCTCTCTCTCTTTCTTCTTCTTCTTCTTCCAACAGTCCCTTCAGCATTTCTTGCAGTGCTGGTTTGGTGGTGGTAAATTCCTTTAGCTGTTTTTTTGTTTTTTTCTATGAAGCTCTTTATTTCTCCTTCAATTTTGAATGATAGCCTTGCTGGATAGAGTAGTCTTGTATTAAGACCCTTGCCTTGCATTACTCTGTACACTTCATGCCACTCCCTTCTGGCCTGCAACATTTCTGTTGAGGAATCAGCTGACAGTCTAATGGGAGCTCCCTTGTAGGTTACTTTCTGTCTCTCTTGCTTCCTTTAAGATTCTTACTTTGTCTTTAATATTTGCCATTTTTATTATGATGTGTCTAGCTGTGGGTCTTCTGGGGTTTATCTTGCTTGGGACCCTCTGTGTTTCCTGGACTTGTGTGACTTTTTCCTTCACCAGTTTAGGGAAGTTTTTTGTCATTATTTCTTCAAACATGTTCTCTATTCCTTTCTCTGATTCTTCTCCTTCCGGTACCCCCATAATACAAATGTTGTTACATTTTGTATTGTATCACAGCTCCCTTAAACTCTCCTCCTGCTTTTTAAACTTTTTTTCCATTTGCTGCTCTATTTTGGTGTTTTTCTCCACCTTGTCTTCTAAGTCGCTGATTCGGTCTTCAGCTTCTTCTAATCTACTATTGAATGCTTTTAAGGTATTTATCATAACCACTATGTCATTTTTTATTTCCTCTTGATTTTTATGCACAGCTTCTACCTCTTTTTTTAAGCTGAAGTAGTTCCCAGAGCTTTTCATAATTCTTATTTAGTTGCTTGTAATTCTCACCAAATTGTTTGAACACCCTTAAAATCATTGCTTTGAATTCTTTATCTGACAAGTTGCTTTCTTCCATTTCCTGTAGTTCCTTTTCTAGTAATTGCTCTCTCTCTTTCCTTTGGGTGTTGTTGCTTTGTCTCCCCATTTTAGCCTGGTAGCTCTAGACCCAGTGAGGGATGTTTGTATGTGTAGGCAGCTCACTGTATATAAAACAAGGCTACCGTGCCTCCCAGACTGTTCTGTTGTTGGTCACCTCTTGCCTGCTGTGTATCCTGGAGGACTGACTACTGGGGGCTGGTATTGGTGTGTCCTGGTAGGTGCTGCTGCTGATTGCTTGGGCCCCTCTGAAGCTGTGTCCCCCATTGGTCACTGGTGCTAACTGTAGTTGTATTGCTCAGGCCCTGCTAGAGCTGCACTCCCTGCCTACACCATTGGCAGCTGGGTCACACAGGCCCCTCTTGAGCCCCAGTACTCTGCCAGACCCATAGGCAGCTGTGTCACAAAGGCCCTACTGGAGCCCTCGCTCCCCATCAATCTTTTGGGCAGCTGGGTTGTACAGGCCTCGTTGGAGCCCCTGCTTCTTGCTGATCCCATGGGGAACCGGATTGCACAGTCTCCTCTGGAGCCCAGGCTCCACATCTATCTTGTGGGCAGCTGGGTTGCACAGGCCTCTCTGGGACCCCAGCTCCCCGCAGGTCTTGTGGGGAGCTGGATGGACCTGGCCACTCTCGAGCCCTGACTCCAAACTGCTCTGTGGGCTGCTGGGTCACACTGGTCCTTCTGGAGCCCCGACTCCCCACTGCTCTTGTGGACCACTGGGTCACACAGGTTTGTCTAGAGCCCCGGCTCCGCACCACTCTTGTGGGCCCCTGGGGTTGAACAGATTTGTCTAGAGCCCTGGCTCCACAATGCTGTTGTGGGTCACAGGGTCACATAGGCCCCTTTGGAGCCCCAGGTCCCACTGCTGGTGGCGGTGGAGTGTTGCTGCTCAGTGGGGCTCAGCTCCTGCTCAGCCTTTGCTATAGTTTTGGGGGATGGTTCTCTACTGCTGATCTGTGCTTCTGCTGCCTGGCAATAAATGTCTGCTCCCCAGCCTCTGTTGCAGGGGGAATATCTCGACTCTGATTGGGCTGCTACTGTGGGGATGGTGCTGGGCTCCCGGCCATTTGCGGTTTCTGCAACAGGCACCTTGACAGCTCCGCTACTGTGCACTGGTCTGTGTTGACACAGGGTGTCCACTGATCCGATAGTGCCAGGTGCACTGGTGGGCTCAGGTTGCTGGGCCCTAGCTGCTCCCCCTGCCTCCTCCCAGGAAAGAACTAGGATCTTCCAAAATGGTGGGACCTCCCCATGGTGCAGGGAGAAGCGCCCTGAAGAGCTGCTTACCGTGGTAGCCAGCTGCTCCTGGTCCACAGCACAGGACTCTTCTGCCCCCTCTCTGCACTTCATGCGTTTGGTCATCCACCTTCATGTCCTCTCACACTCTCACACACTGGCTCACTCTCTCACGCACTCACCTTCCCTTACGTCCTACCTGCTGCCATCTTTTCTCTACTCCCAAAGATGTATTTTAAACATTATGACAAATTCAAAAACTATTTTCTAGAGTGGTGCTGCTATTTTACATCTCACCAACAACTCATGCAGGGTCCAGCTGCCCCGCATGCTCCCCAAAAATATGGTATTGCCAGTCTATGGATCTAATCATTCCTGTGAGCATGAAGTAGTACCTTCTCGTGTTTTAATTTACATTTCCTAAATGACTGATAAAATTGAGTATCTTGCCCTGGACGGTTTGACTCAGCGGTTGGAGCGTCAGTCTAAGGTCCAGAAAGACCCAGGTTTAGTTCCCACTAAGGGCACATACCTCGGTTGCAGTTTGTCCCCAGCCCTGGTTGGATCGTGCGGGTGGCAGCCACTCGATGTGTCCCTTTCACATCGATGTTTCTCTCTCTCTCTTCCTCTCTCTCCCTCCCACTCAATCTGAACAAAAAATGGAAAAATGTCCTTGGGTGAGGATAAAAAAAAAAATTGAGCATCTTTTTATGGGTTTATTGGCCACTTGTATTTTTAAAGTGTCTATTTAAGTTGTGCCCATTTTTTATTGTGTTGTTCTATTTTATTATTTATTTGTACGAGTTTTTATATATGCAGAATAAGGCCTCCTCAAGTTATGTGTATTGTAAATATTTATGTGGTTGCTGGTTTGCCTATTCATTTTAATAGATTTTATATATTAGATCACTTTTAGATTTAAAGAAATAGTGCACAGAAAGTACAGAGGGTTTCTGTGCACTCCCTCTCCTACCTCTAGTTCCCCACATAGTTTCTCTTAGAACCAACATCTTCCATTAATGTGGCACATCTATTGACACTGATGCATTCATATGGATACATGGGAGAATCTGAAATTCACAGTGTATATTAGCACTCACTCTTTGTGTTACATAGTTTATGGATTTGACAAATGCAGACTAGCGAGCATCGACATTATAGTATCATATAAATTCATTCCTCTGTCTCAAAAACGGATTGAATACATTTGGGTGGCTTTTTTCTTTTTCCCTGCTTGTGTTCTCTGAGCTCCCTATCTTTGGTTAAGTGCCTATCAATTATTTAGAAAGTTCTCAGCCATTATTACTTTAGATAATTATTCTCTTCCTGGTTTTCTTTCTTCCTCCTATGATTTTCCCATTACATGTATATCATACTTTTCGTGATCATCCCAAACTCTTAAACATTCTGTTGTGGTGTTTTCAGTATTCTCTTCTTATGGCAAAGTTGCCAATTTCTATTAACATATCTTGAGGTTCACTGATTCTACAAAGGCTGAATCTAATCTACTGATAATCTCATCAGAGCATTCTTCATTTCAATATAATATTTTTATTTTTAGCATTTCATGTTTCTTAGAGTCTCCATCGTTCCCCTTATATCATACATTGGCTCTTGCACATTGTCCATAATTTCCTTTAGAATCCTTAGTATAGTAATCACCTCTAAGTATATATAGCCAGTTTGATCATTCTAAATTATAAGACATATATTAATTTTTTTTTTAATGAATTTTTATTTATTTTTTTGTTACAGATATTTTACCTTTTTACCCCATTGGCACCCGCCCCCCCCCCCCCCCCCCCACCCTGTCTCCGGCTTAGTTGTCCATGTCCATTGGTCATGCATACATGCATATAAGTTCTGTGGTTTATCTCTTCCCACCCCCCCACCCCCGCATCCCCTCTTCTGAGGGATGTCAGTCTGTGCCCTACTTCCATGTGTCTGGGTCTACTGTATTCCTCAGACTGTTATGTTCATTATATTCCGTATATAAGTGAGATCATGTGGTATTTGTCTTTTTCCGCTTGGATTCTTTCACTTAGGATAATACTTTCCAGGTCCCTCCATGTCGTCTCAAAGGATAAGATATCTTTCTTACCGCTGCATAGTACTCCATTGTGTATATGTACCACAGCTTTTTTATCCATTCGTCTACTGGTGGACACTTGGGCTGTTTCCAGATCTTAGCTATTGTAAATAGTGCTGCTACAAACATGGGAGTACATATATTCTTCCTGATTGGTGTTTCAGGCTTCTTAGGGTATATTCCCATCAGTGGGATCACTGGGTCAAATGGAAGTTCAATTTTTAATTTTTTGAGGTAGCACCATATTGTTTTCCATAGCGGCTGCACCAGTCTGCATTCCCACCAGCAGTGTATTAGAGTCCCCTTTTCTCCACACCCTCGCCAACACTTGTTGTTTGATGATTTGTTGATGGCGGCCATTCTGACAGGTGTGAGGTGATACCTCATTGTTGTTTTAATTTGCATCTCTCTGATGATTAGTGATGTTGAGCATTTCTTCATATGTCTCTTGGCCATTTCTATGTCCTGTTTGGAGAGGTGTCTATTCAGCTCCTCTGCCCATTTTTTAATTGGGTTCTTTGTCTTCCTTTTGTGGAGTTGTATGAGCACTCTATATATATTGGAAATTAACCCCTTATCTGATACATCATTGGCAATGATGTTCTCCCATACAGTGGGTTGCCTTTCCATTTTGATGATTGTTTCTTTTGCTGTGCAGAAGCTTTTGAGTTTGATGTAGTCCCATGTGTTCATTTTCTCCTTTATTTCTGTTGCCTTAGGTGATGTATCAGTGAAAATTCTGCTGCGTATGATGTCCGAAATTTTGTTGCCTACATTTTCTTCTAGAATTTTTATGGATTCACAGGTCACATTTAAGTCTTTTATCCATTTTGAGTTTATTTTTGTGTATGGTGTAAGTTGATGGTCTAGTTTCATTTTTTTGCATGTAGCTGTCCAATTTTCCCAACACCATTTATTAAAGAGGCTGTCTTTACTCCACTGTATGCTCTTGCCACCTTTGTCAAATATTAATTGAGCGTATTGCCTTGGGTCCATTTCTGGGTTTTCAGTTCTGTTCCACTGGTCTATATGCCTGTTCTTGTGCCAGTACCAGGCTGTTTTGGTTATAGTCGCTTTGTAGTATAACCTAATATCTGGTATTGTGATCCCACCTACTTTGTTCTTCTTTTTCAAGATTGCTGTGGCTATTCGGGGTCTTTTTTGGTTCCATATGAACTTTTGAAGTATTTGTTCTAGTTCTATGAAATATGTCGTTGGTATTTTGATGGGGATTGCATTGAATCTATAGATTGCTTTGGGTAGTATGGACATTTTAATTATGTTAATTCTTCCAATCCATGAACAGGGGATGTGCTTCCACTTTTTTATATCTTCCTCTATTTCTTTTTTCAATGACCTGTAGTTTTCTGCAAATAGGTCCTTTACTTCTTTGGTTAAGTTTATTCCTAGGTATCGTAATTTTTTTGGCGTGATGGTAAATGGGATTGTTTTTTCAGTTTCTCATTCTGTGAGTTCATCATTGATGTACAAGAATGCCGTCGATTTCTTGACGTTAATTTTGTATCCTGCTACTTTGCCAAATTCATTTATTAAGTCTAGTAGATTTTTGATGGAGTCTTTAGGGTTTTCTATGTACAATATCATGTCATCTGCAAATAATGACAGTTTCACTTCCTCCTTTCCAATTTGGATCCCTTTTATTTTTTCTTCATGTCTGGTTGCTGTGGCTAAGACTTCCAGTACAATGTTAAATAAGAGTGGCGAAAATTGACATCCCTGTCTTGTTCCTGTTCTTAATGGAAATGTTTTTAGTTTCTGTCCATTGAGTATGATGTTGGCTGTAGGTCTTTCATATATGGCCTTTATTATGTCGAGATATAATCCCTCTATTCCTACATTGCTGAGCGTTTTTATCAGAAATGGATGCTGGATTTTGTCGAATGCTTTTTCAGCATCTATTGACATGATCATGTGGTTTTTATTCTTCATTTTGTTTATGTGGTGTATCACGTTTATTGATTTGCGAATATTGTACCAGCCTTGCATCCCTGGAATGAATCCCACTTGGTCATGGTGAATAATTTTTTTGATGTATTTCTGGATCCGATTTGCTAATATTTTTTTCAGGATTTTGGCGTCTATGTTCATCAGGGATATTGGCCTGTAGTTTTCTTTCTTCGTAGTGTCTTTTTCTGGTTTTGGAATTAGAATTATGCTGGCCTCATAGAACGTGTTTGGAAGTCTTCCTTCTTCTTGAATTTTTTGATATAGTTTGAGGAGAATGGGTGTTAGTTCTTTTTTGAATGTTCGGTAAAACTCCCCCGTGAAACTATCTGGGCCTGGGCTTTTGTTTGCTGGGAGAGTCTTGATTACCTCTTCAATTTCCTTAGTTGTTATTGGTTTGTTCAAGTTTTCTATCTCTTCTGGGAATAGTTTTGGGAGACTGTGTGTTTCTAGAAATTTGTCCATTTCCCTTAGATTGTCGAATTTGTTGCCATATAGTTTTTCGTAGTAGTTGTTAACGATCTTTTGTATTTCCGTGGTGTTGGTTGTTACTTCTCCTCTTTCATTTCTGATTTTGTGTATTTGGGTTCTCTCTCTTTGTTTTTTTGGTGAGTCTAGCTAAGGGTCCATCAATCTTGTTTATCTTTTCGAAAAACCAGCTCTTTGTTTCATTGATCCTTTGAATTGTTTTTTTGGTCTCTATGTCATTTATTTCTGCTCTGATCTTTACTATTTCCTTCCTTCTACTTGCTCTACGGTTTTCTTTTTGTTTGCTTTCTAATTCTTTAAGTTGTGAGGTTAGACAGTCAATTAGAAATTTTTCTTGTTTTTTGAGGTAGGCCTGTAGTGCTATGAACTTCCCTCTCAGAAATGCTTTCGCTGCGTCCCATAGATTTTGTGTTGTTGTGTGTTCATTTTCATTGGTTTCCAGGAAGTTTTTAATTTCTTCCTTGATCTCCTCGGTGACCCATTCATTGTTTAATAACATGCTATTTAGCCTCCATGTGTTGAAATGTCTTAGCGTGTTCTTGTTGCAATTGATTTCTAGTTTCATGCCATTGTGATCTGAGAAGATGCTTGATATGATTTCAATCTTCTTGAACTTGTAGAGATTTAGTTTGTGTCCTATCATGTGGTCTATCTTTGAGAATGACCCATGTGCACTTGAGAAGAATGTGTATTCTGTAGTTTTGGGGTGTAATTCTCTGTAGATATCTATTAAATCCATTTGGTCTAGTGCTTCATTTAGAGTCTCTGTTTCCTTGCTAATTTTTTGCCTAGAGGATCTATCCAGTGCTGTCAACGGGGTGTTGAAGTCCCCTGCTATGATTGTATTATTGTCGATTTCTCCTTGGAAGTCCTCCAGAAGATTTTTAATATATTTTGGTGCTCCTATATTGGGTGCATATATGTTTACCAAGGTTATATCTTCCTGTTGGATAGATCCTTTCAATATTATGTAGTGGCCGTCTTTGTCTCTAGTTTTGGTCTTCATTTTGAAATCTATTTTATCAGATATGAGAATTGCTACCCCAGCTTTTTTTTGCTTTCCATTTGCTTGGAAAATTTTTTTCCATCCCTTCACTTTCAACCTATGTGAGTCTTTTGTTGAGAGGTGGGTCTCTTGTAAACAACATATAGATGAGTCATGCTTTCTTATCCAATCAGCTACTCTGTGTCTCTTTATGGGAGCATTCAATCCATTTACGTTTAAGGTGATTATTGATATGTACTTATTTATTGCCATTTTTGTTTAGTGTGGTTCTATTTTTCTTCCCATTTCTACTGCTAATTACAGCAGTCCTTTTAACATTTCTTGCAGTGCTGGTTTGGTGCTAATGTATTCCCTTAGCCTTTTCTTGTCTGGGAAGCTCTTTATTTGATCTTCCATTTTGAATGATAGCCTTGCTGGGTAGAGTAGTCTTGGAGTCAGATTCTTGTTTTTCATGACTTTGATTACTTCATGCCATTCTCTTCTGGCCTGTAGTGTTTCTTGTGAGAAGTCAGCTGAGAGCCTTATGGGGTTCCCTTTGTAGGTAACCTGTTGCTTATCTCTTGCTGCTTTTAGGATTCTCTCTTTGTCTTTAATTTGTGGCATTTTAATTACTATGTGTCTTGGTGTGGGCCTGTTTGGGTTCTTCTTACTTGGGACTCTCTGTGCTTCTTGAACTTGAATGCCTTCTTCCTTCACCAAATTAGGGAAGTTTTCTCTCACTATTTTTTTGAATATATTCTCTATCCCTTGCTCATTTTCTTCTTCTTCGGGGACTCCTATGATGCTAATATTATTACGTTTCCAGTTGTCCCATAGTTCTCTTAAGCTGTCTTCCTGTTTTTTAATTGTTTTTTTCCTTTTGTTTTTCTGATTCGTTGATTTTTTCTACCCTGTCTTCTAATTCACTGATCCGGTCCTCAGCTTCCCCTACTCTGCTTTTTAAACCTTCCAATATGTTTTTCATTTCTGATATGTCATTTTTTATCTCTTCTTGTTGGTTTTTAATTTCCAATTGGCTTATTTTCAGTGTCTCTATGTCCTTACTCATGCTGTTCAGCTTCCTCAAGATCATGGCTCTGAATTCTAGCTCTGTTAACATGCCGAATTGCTCCACATTGATCTCATCTTCGGTGGAGGTCCCTTGCTCTTTCATTTGGCTTCTGTTTCTGTGTTTCACCATTTTGGCTATCACTGTGGGCTTTGGAGCCTGTCAAGTTTTCCCTGTGGGTGTTGGTGTTCTGCTGTTTGTGGCTCCCTCTCCTGTGTTTAGATGAGCGAGGGAGGACCCACGTTGAACACCACTGTCAAGTCTTACTTTCCTGGTTAAAGTTGCCAGCCCAGGAAACGTACTGTTATTCTCTAGCTTTTTGCCTGGGAGCTAGCAGTCTAGGTTAATTGATGAGTTTTGGGTTGTCAGTTGATTGAAAAACTCCCTCTGGTGCTCAGCCAAGGGGCTTTCACGAGGGTGGGGCAGATGCTGGTTGTTAGTGAGCCTCAATTAACACTTCAATGGCCCACAGGTTGGGGTTGGATCTCCGAGGGAGGGGCTGCTGCCTCTCCTCAGAGCCCTGGGAAGGAGCAATGTGGCCACCGTCCTGAGTGGCTGCACTCAGCCAAAGCTCTGAGCGCCCTCCAAACCTCGAGTGTCCTGACACAGCTCCAGTCCAGTCCACCCTCCCTCTGCCGGAGCCCAAGGTGAGTGGCTGTGGCTGTTTCAGCCTCTGTCCCGGCTGCGCTGTGGGGCCGCCTGGGAGTGTAACCCGAGGGCGCTGCTCACAGCTGAGGCCGCTGCCGAGCTGCTGACCGTGGGCTCCCAGCCCCGTCTCGCGCCTTCGCAAGCCTACCGGGATGGAGTCAGTGTCCCTCGTTGTATGGTCCTCGCAAGCTGCTTTTCTGTTGGTTTTTCCCGTCGATTTGTCTGTGTTATAGTTGTAATTCCAGTTTGGTTCTGGGAGACGGTCTGTGTAGCTCCGTTCACTCCGCCGCCATTTTTTCGTTCTGAAGGTTAGAAATCCAACACACGTCTTGCCGGGCTAAAATCAAGGTCTGTATATCTTAATTATTTTACATCTTATATGGGAAACTAACTGTTCCTGTTGCTAATATGGAAGAATTTAAAAATAGAATGTACAGATGTTTTTGAACCTTATAATCATAGCTATTAAATGTATTCAAAAGAAAACCTGAAACAAATTGTTGCTTCTGGAGAACAGGATTCAGGAAGACTCTGATCATTAATTGGATACAGTTGGAAGAAAATGTATACCTGCATATGTACTATTGTGCCAAAGAAAAAATATGGAGGAGGAGGAGGATGTACGATGGCAGCTCATGAACACCCTGAAATCACCTGTTCCCACAAACACATCAATATACAGCTCCACGTAGAGCAATTCCTCCTGAAGAAGTAAATGCTGATTGAACAGCTTCTGCACAACAAATGGTAGAGAGACCACATAGAAAATATAGAGGACAGAGAGACATAGTAAAGACAGAGAACCCACTCTGGACATAGGATTTGCAGGAGGTTTGGGGGTGGCAGGCTTTCAAATGGGCCATGTGCAATCTTACTTGCCCTGGGGCACAGTGAAAAGACAGCAGTTTACAGGGCACTGAGAATCTCCATGAATAATAGTCATTTGCTAGCCCTAAAGCATCTGCTGCACAGGTGAACAGCTGCTGCCATGCTCCAGGAAGATCTAAGCCACCAGAGCACCACTGTTTATGTGCCCACTGCACCTGGACAGGACGGTTGTAAGCTCAGTTCAAACCCTTTGGCCAATCTGCCATACAACCACAGCATGCTGTCAATAATTTTTTAAAAAGACACCCCAAGCCCTGGCCGGTTTGGCTCAGCGGTTAGAGCGTCGGCCTGCGGTCCAGAGAGACCCCGGTTCGGTTCCATCTAAGGGCACGTACCTCGGTTGCAGTTTGTCCCTGGCCCTGGTTGGGTAGTGCAGGTGGCAGCCACTCGATGTGTCCCTTTCAAGTCGATGTTTCTCTTTCTCTCCCTCCCACTCTATCTGAACAAAATATGGAAAATTGTCCTCAGGTGAGGATAAAAAATAAATAAATAAAATAATAAAAATAAAAATAAAAAATAAAAAGACACCCCCAGCCCTGGCAGTTGTGGCTCAGCGGTTAGAGCATGAGCCTAGGAACCCATGAGTCTCAAGTTCTGATTCCGGTCAATGGCAGAGACCTCGTGTGCGGTTCATCCTGGCCCTGTCGGGGTCATGTGGGAGGCAAGCACCAATGTGTTTCTCTCACAACAGTGTTTCTCTCTCTCTCTCTCTCTCTCTCTCTCTCTCTCTCTCTCTCTCCCTCCCTCCCTCCTTCCCTCCCTCCCCTCTGCCTCTCTCCTTCCCTCCCACTCTATCTAAAGATAAATAGAAAAATATACACAGGTGAGGATTAAATTAAAAAAAAAAAACCTGCATGCCCCAGGCACGGGCCCAGACTAGCTCCATGTCCAGCCAGTCATGCTGCTGGGATTGCTGCAGAGCCATGCACCCTGGAACACCTCAGCCCCTGCCCCCTCCAGCTCCAGCTGACCACCCTACCAAGGGTGCCAAGGACACAGGACCTGGGACACTAAGGGTCAGAGTGAGCAGGGATCGAGAGTGACTGGATCCATGGTCAGGGACCCTAAAGCTCTTCCTAGAAATACATTAGAACACATATGAGGTAAATATGCACCAGAACGTCCTTGTGACCATCATCACAAAGTATATAGAAGCATTTACAGTTGACTTCTGAGCAAAGCAGGGGTTAGGGCTCCAATCCCCTGGAGTGTTGAAAATCTGCATATAACTTTGAGCCCTGAAAGCTTTACTAAATGTCTCCTATTAGCCAGAAGACTTAATAATTACAAAAATAGTCAATTAACTCATATTTTATATGTTTCATGTATAAAATTCTTTATTCTTATAATACGATAAACTGGAGCTAAGAAAATATCATTGGAAAATCATAAGGAACATAAAATATATTTATATTATTTACTATATAATTTGGAGTACTACACAGCTTTAAGAAAGAAAGATCTCTTATCCTTTGAGACTACATGGAGGGACCTGGAAAGTATCATCCTAAGTGAAACAAACCAGAGAAAGACAAGTATCATATGATCTCACTTATTTGTGGAATATAATGAACATAACAGTCTGAGGAATGGGGTAATCCCAGAGATGTGGAAGTGGGGTACAGACTGACAATTCCCAGAAGAGTGGATGGTGGGGGAGAGATAAACCACAGAACTTATATGCATGTATGCATGAACAGTGGACATGGACAACAACCTGGGGACAGGGCAGGGAGGGACGGGGAGGTGGGAATCAATGGGGGGAAAAGGAGAAACATCTGTAACAAAAATTAATTAATAAAAAATAAATAAATTAAATTAAATAGAGCTTATCCTGTCAAATAGTCTTTGTCTTCATTTAGTTTTGCTCTGCCTTTGAGAGATAACCTCTAAATGTTCTCTGCCCAGAATGACTACCTAATCCCCATAGCTCCATGTCATCTATTCAATCACTGATTCACTCATGCTGGTAGACACAAAGTGTGCATCCAAATAGAACTTTGCTAAGCACTGGGCCAAGCACTATTCCAGGCCCAATTCTAGCAGGCTGATTCAAATCAGGAGAAGATGCCCATTTGAAGCTGATACAGCCCTGATCTTGCCCATGTGTGAAATGTTCCCCTTCCTTCCCAGTACTCACAGCCCTGTTCCTTCTAGTACTCAGAGCTCTGCACCTGACACAGGGGTTAACCAGCGGATGGTATGTCTGCCCCTTTCTCCTCCTTTGCCTTTGGTTGGTGCTGCGCACAAACTGTACAACTGTCTGCAGAAATCTGTCCTCATCATGAACAACTCCAAGACCTTAGGACACTTCAATCTCTGTTTCTGGCCTCCTAAACTACTGTGCTCCAGGAGTGAATTCTGACTCTGTGCCACCACAAGAAAACAAACACTTATTAAAATAATGATTTCTTTAGATTTCACAAAAATGTGTTAAATAGCTATGGCAAATGCCTGAAACATTGACATAGATGTACAATTGCCAGACCAGTGAGGAGAAATAACATGATTCGTAATCATGCCACTGATATTCCGGGCAGTACAGAAGGATTTTCTGTGCTGCTCCCACTGTTTGATGAAATCTTCTACAAATTGGGAGATTTGAGGCTGGTTTCCAGTCAGATGAAGAAATTAATGCCTGCTGACTAAACTTGCAAGGTGTGGCAGCATCTCCTACCAGTGTGGGTCCCAGTAAGAACCTCATGTGAGCAGCTTCACTTTTTAAACAGAGTTTTGCTTCGGACAGCTGAGCACATAAGAGTGCCCTGTTCCTCATGGGTCCTGAAGCACAGAGCATGAGGCTGATGGATATATAAAAATCTGAAGGTGAAAATATATCAGTGGAGTTTCCTTTCTTTAAAAAGTAATTTATCTTGAATGTTGAAAGTATCACACGTCACGCATTTTCCTCCCATTGATTCCCTTCCTTCCCGCACCCAACCCTCTTCTATCTTTTCCACACAATTGTCTGTTTCCATTGGTTATGCATATATGCACGTAAGTTCTTTGGTTTATCTCTTGCACCCTCCATCCCCTCTGAGGTTTGTCAGTCTAAAAACCAATTTGTACTTCTTAACCCCTTCACCTTTATCACCCATCCCCCCAACCCCTCTCCCATCTGGCAACCATCGAAAAGTTCTCTGTATCTATGAGTCTGTTTCTGTTCTGCTTGTTCATTTGGTTTGTAGATTCGATTGTTGATAGATAAGTATTTATTGCCACTTGTTCATGTTTTATCTTCTTCATCTTCAAACACCCTTTAACATTTCATATAATACTGGTTTAGTCCATATGCACTTATTGTGATTCCTGAGACTTTGTGCCTGGCTCCATCCATCTGTCTGCCTGTTTGTGTATTAACACAACATTGTTGTGCTCACTGCTGCTTCTCCATAGCCTCTAATATCTGTTAGAGCTGCTCAGTTCTCATTGCTTTCTATTTTCTCCAGAAATATCAGATGTTTCATTTTATTGTATGTTCTCATTTTTTCAATATATAAGATAGACATTGATATCAGTAGATGGGTTTTTTTTGCCAGACATCACCCCGAGCTGTCTCTCACTGTGGTGATGGTCAGTTGGTTACTGTGGTTTTCCAGATGGACTATCACATGTCCTGCCATTCTCTTCTAAACCCACTCTTTCAGTCTTCCAGCCTCACTATCCAAGGGAACCAAGCCTGTCACAATCGCAATGACAAAAATTGCATTTCCCAAGTTTAATACCTAGTCTTCATCTTATTCTGTCTCTAAGTCGGATTGAGGCTAGCGCTCACTCCCATCTTCTCAATCAGTTTCTTAGATCAGCCTCAGGATACTGTGCTCCCCATCTTTCCCCTCCTTCAGTAGCTGCCTCTTCCTACTGTTGTTGTCTGGGCCCTCCTCTCTCTCAGGTTCAGGAGGGTGGGGCCCCAATGCTGAGTCTCAAACTCTTCTCTGTCAACACTCACCAAGGGTGAGTTCACCAGCTCATCTGGAAGGTGCGGGCATCGTCCTGTCATTCATCACAGCACCTTCCCTGCCTGGAACAGAGCCTGGCACAGTGTAGGCACACAGTGGAGGTGTGTAAATGCAAAAATGAGTGGAAAAGTTTTTATTATTGTTTTAAATGCTTCATAGTTCAGTTTTTTTAAGGAAATACCATGTAACTCAATTTGACTATGGCCTCGGCTTGTGAAAGGAAGTCATATAGGACCTGCGGCTGATAATACTGGTTGTCACCACATATGTGAAAATAATCTAGCTAACAAATGTCCTCAGCAGAGAAAGTTGACATGTAGTGTATATGAAATGCTACATTTCTTATCTTGTGAATGGGAACACAACATACACAGTTGTTGACAGATGAAAAGTAGAAGTGACATTTAATTATGCAAAGTTATAAAATAACTTGTAAAAGAGTTAAAATGGACTATAAACTTTAGTTGCTTTTGGGAATAGAGTTAAGCCAGTCTTTGTACTTCATTATATATACACTGGTACTCTCTGAAATAAAAGATTGTACATGCATTACTTCTGGGAATGAATGGAAACAGATCAAATGAGCCAGGCCATGTGGGGCCCTGAATGCCAAGCAAACCCTTCTTAGCTATGGACGCTCAGCTTGCCTGGTGGGTGGGCTTCCTGCACAGGCTCACAGGGGACAGTGAGAGGCTCCAGCCCCGCCATTCTTCACTGGGATCACAACGGGTTAAGAGGGAGGGAGGAAGAGATAAGTCACTGGAGTCAGGGCAAAAGAGAAACATCTCGTGAGGTCCTTGTCTCACATCTCCAGAATCTCATTTGCCAGGGCCTTCTGTGCAGGAAATCACATGGGCTGCCCAGCTTCTTGATAAGCCTCTCTCCCTCATCAGGTTTCACCCCTGCTCTGGCAAAACCTCCCATCCAGAGGGTAGAAAAGCATTCTCTGCTACTCACACTCCCTTGGAAAGGTCTTCCTTTTCTCCTCACCACCTTCAACTACAAGATGCAGCTCAGGTAAGAGTCAGCTCAGAACTATCTTCTTTAAGGGCAGTTGTGTTCTCTCTACCGCAGTCCACAGCTCACAACTGCATCTTGGGATGGGACATGCAAGGAGCAAAGAGTCCACAGACATGAAGCTTCCTCAGGGAAGCTTTGGGTGCTGTTAGCTTAGACTGTGGGAGACCCACACTGGGCCAACTAAGACTTTCTGCTTCAGAGACATTGTTTTCAAACCTGAATTGTTGTTTATAACCTCAGGTTTCACAGATAAGCTTGCTGTTCAGCGGGGGTTTTTTATTGTTTGTGTGCTTTTGTCTCTGAGTGTGTTATATGCTTGTAACCAGCTTTTACCACTAACCAGGAATAAAAAAACATACAAGGCATAAACCAACGAGGTAATACAAAAAGGTATAAAAAGGGACTGTGTACCCAGGGATGAACAAGACTAAAGGATATTGACAAAGGATGTCGAGTCCCTTAAAGATAAGTTATAACAGGGAGCTACTGTCCTTGCGCATCCTGAAGAGTAAAGAAAAAGATAAGTCCCCAGACCTCAGGGAGAGCAGTGTCTGTAGCTGGGGTTGTCACTGTGACAGAAAGAAATGCCAAGAGACAGGGCTATGTGCTTAGGTACAGTAACACCACCATGGACAACTCACAGCCTGGCAGTAGAGAGCCAGGGAGTTAAAAACCTCAATCACCCTTCTCTTGTCCTCCAATCACCTGCCAGTGTCTCCCTTTCCTGAGTGCAACCAGGAGCCAGTTGGAAAAGGTGCCCAGTGGTGAGGCAAAGAGAAGTTTTCTCCCAGGATGCAGAGGAGGGTTAAAGAACAAAATGAGCTTTGATGGTAAATGAATAAAATCAATCTCATTAAAAAAGCTGTGCTACATATACACAATGGAGTACTATGCAGCTGAAAGGAAGAAAGATCTCTTATCCTTTGAGACATCATGGAGGGAACTGGAGAGTATTTTCCGAAGCAAAACAAGCCAAATAGAGAAAGACAAGTATCATATGATGTCACTTATTTGTGGAATATAATGAACATAACAGTCTGAGGAATGGGGTAGTCCCAGATACGTGAAAGTGGGGTACATACTGACATTTCCCAGAGGAGTGGGTGCTGGGGGAGAGATAAAACCAGAACTTATACGCATGTATGCATGATGTCTCATCGTATCTCCTCAGTTTATTTGTTTGTTTGACTCATTACACCTCTATGGGGTGTCACTTTCTTTAGCATAATCTCTCACTATCATTGTAAAGGCTTTGTGAGTAAAATGTAGTTTATTCTTTTGCTGTTCTGGTTCTACAGTCGGAGTACATGGCTATTAATAAGTATTTTAAATTTATGATTTTGGCAGCTCTAGGAAGAAATTCATTGTAAGAATAACTTGAACTGTGTCCTACACATAACTAGACACACTACTATAAAGGAGGAAGTACTTCCTGCCTCATAAAGATGACTCACCCGGCCATTTCCACCACAACAGGACTGGTCCTACTCTTACCTCTCTTAGCAAGAGGTTGTGTTCCATTCACAACCCTCAATCATTGATCTCCTTTCTGCAGGATGGACATTGAGTCACTGAGATAGCAAACAGGTCATGGCTGGGGCTGCTCACTTCTAGCCGTTTAAGAAAATCTCAGTCCCAGGGCAGAAGTAAGGCTGAACTCAGAGTCCTAGGGTCATCCAACATTACCTCTCCAGACTATTCTACTACTGCCCCTACAAACACAACATGGTCCAGGACAGTGAGTGGAGGTGTTAGGACTACAGAAGGTCCCCATGTCAGCAGCAGGCCTGTGTTGCAGTGAGAGAGCCCTGACTCTAGTCAGAGAGAACTGAGTTTGAATCCAGGTTCCAGGACTACAAGGTTGTGAAGCCTTTGGAATCTTCATCTCTGCAAACCAACATTTCCCTGCTCTGTAACAGGACAGAGATTCCCATTAAGCAGGGTGGCCAGTAGACCAGTGATGTCACCCTAGGTGCTCAAGTCTTGTTTCTGTTCCAGTGGCACCAGTGAAGGGTTTCTGAGCATGTATCCATCTGACACAGCCTGGAGCGCCGAATACACACCAAGTGAAGATGAAACAACTCTCCATACTGTGGGGAAAATTTTGGAATTACTGATGATCATCGTTGCCCTGGCTGGGCTGGCAGGAAACGTGGTGGTGCTCTGGCTGCTGGGCTTCCGCATGCGGAGGAACCCCTTCTCTGTCTACATCCTCAACCTGGCAGGAGCCGACTGCCTCTTCCTCTGCTGCCAGATTATATTGTCCCTGGATAGTATCGTAGAACAGCAATGGGTATCTCCTTTCCTCTGATATATATGAGATTGTCTTCTCTGTGTCCATCTTCGCCTACATCACAGGCCTGAGCATTCTAAGCACCATTAGCACAGAGCGCTGCCTGTCGGTCCTGTGGCCCATATAGTACCGCTGCCGCCACCCCAGTCACCTGTCAGCCATCATTTGTGCCCTGATTTGGGCCTTGTCCTTGCTGCTGAGCATCCTGGAAGGGATGTACTGTGTCTCCATCTCTGAGGAAATGCATTATTTTAAGTGTCCAGAATTTGAATTCATCATTGCTGCGTGGCTGATTTTGTTATTCGTGCTCCTCTCTGGGTCCAGCCTGGTCCTGATGACCAGACTGCTGTGTGGCTCCCAGTGGGTGCCGCTGACCAGGCTCTACGTGACCCTCATGCTCACAGTGCTGGTCTTCCTCCTCCTTACGGTATCGGCTGGTTCCTCCTCTACTGGGTGGGATATTATTTCCTCATCCTCTTCGACTGGTTGCAATTCTCCTGTCCTGTGTCAACAGCTGGGCCAACCCCATCGTTTACTTCTTGGTTGGCTCCTTTAGGCAGCGATGGCGGAGGGGGAGACAGACCCTGATGGCTGGTTCTGCAGAGGGCTCTGCAGGACACTCCTGAGGTGCAGGAACATGGAGAAAGCCTTCCTCAGGGAACCCTGGAGATGTCGTGAAACACTCTGATGTCCTGATTCAGAGTCTTGCTTTGTTCAGACAGATGTGACTTTGACAGCCAGCTTTGTCCCTATCGGTTCTGTTGGTTTTCTTTCTCTGTGTGGACTTGGCCCATAATTAAAACTCTTTGCATAGCAAGCCAGCTCCTGAGGTTGAAGTGACACATTGCAGGTTAAACACACACAGTGCAGAGTCTGAAGGACTCCTCACCAGGCCTCATTGCACCCTCATACAAGCTTTGCCAACTCTGGGTCCAGGACTCTTCCCACGTCTGGGGAAGCCCAACTTCAGCAGAAGATGACAGGAGGGCAGCAAAGGTCTAAATTCCTTTCATCACTGCACTTGATGGAAGCTACAGGAACAGTACACTTTCTCCAGTTTCTGTGGTCATTTCCCTACAATCTTTCTCTATAAAGTAAAATAATTAAAGTTCAATCGAGCCCCAGAGAGAGTCTTCCTGGATTTTGGCAGGCCTTAGACTGCTTCCCTGGCATCATAAATATTGCCTGAATAAACAAAAGAATGTAGGAACAAATGATGATTTTCAAGTCAAGTCTGTGTTAAATTCCCATTGACCATATATGAGCCACTCCCTTTAAGTTTATTGTTTTCACCATTTTCAACCTTTGCACGCATGAAGTTAACATTTGTAATCAGGTAAACCAACATCAAAGTGTATGTAAGGTGTGAGGTGTGTTGCCGTCCTTCCTGTGTCCCTCTCACACGCCCTCTACGAGAATCTCACGTGCTCCCTCTCCTTCCAGCCCTCTGCCTTTGCCCTGACTCTCCCTCTCTGGTGGTCTCCAATCCTCCACAGCAGGTTTCCATGGGTCTTAGTGGACTCTCTGTTCTCTGAGGACAAGATCTATGTCAGATTTGCCTTTCATTCCAAAGAGCTCTCTGTACTTGTTGTCTGATTAGAGAAAAATGTGTTGAGTCACCTATACTCTAAATAAATATATTAAGTTGCCTTGGCTGATTTGGCTCAGTGTTTGGAGCATCAGCCTGTGGACCAGAGCGCCCTGAGTTCAGTTTCCACTAGAAGCATGTACCAAAAAAAATATTTATATATATATATATATATATATATATATATATATATACACATACATACACATATATATAAATACACACACACACACACGTATACGTGTGTGTGTGTGTGTATATAAAAGTTTAATGTTGCATCTTCAAAGCTTTTTTTTATAGAGCTGTAATTAAGAAAGGGCAGTTGGACAGATCATAACTGCAATGAATTTTGCAGTGAATGCACCCATGTGACTCAAACCCTAATCAAGATATGTGTTCTTCATCTGTGAAAATTCTCTCCTGTCCCTCCCAGTCATTCTTCTGCCCCAGAAAGAGCATTTGTTTCTGCATCTGTCACCAAGATTTCATTTGCCTGAACTTTGACTTCATATTCTTAGGATGATAAAATGTACTGTTTTGTTTCTACCTTCTTTCACTCAGAATAATACTTTTGGGATTTACTCATTCCTTGCTTGCATATATCCATAATCTGTCACTTATCTAAAGCTGAGTATTTTTCATTGTTTGTGTGCACCGCAGTTTATTTTCATATTGATGGACATATAGGAAGTATTCCATTTGGGGTTCTTGTGAATAAAGCTGCTGTGAGCATTCTAATTCAAGTTTTTTAATGGACATTTATAATGATTTTTCTTGTATAAATAACCTGAAGAAAAATTATTGGGTCATACAAAATGTATTGTAAACATTATACACAGACATTGTAAAGACAGAAAACTCACATTGGACAAGGGGATTTGCAGGTGGTTCTGTGGTGGCGGGCTTTCAAATGGGCCATGTGCAATCTTACTTGCCCTGGGGCACAGTGAAAAGAGAGCAGTTTAAAGGGCACTGAGACTCTGCATGAAGCGAAGTAATTTGCTAACCCTAAAGCATCTGCTGCACAGGTGGGCAACTGCTGTGATGTTCCAAGAAGATCTAAGCCTCCAGAGCACCATCGTTTTTTGTTTTGTTTTAATTATTTTCTTTATTAATTTTTAGAGAAGAGAGGAAGAGAGGAAGAGAGATAGAAAAACATCAATGAGAGAGAACATCAATTGGCTGCCTCCTGCATGCCCCCCACCAGGGGTCAGGCCCACAACCTGGGCATGTGTGCTGACCAGGAATTGAACCAGCAACCTCTTGGTGCATGGGTCAACACTCATCCACTGAACCACACAGGCTGGACCAGAGCACCATTGTTTATGTTCCCACTCCACCTTGACAGGACAGTTGGAAGCTCAGTTCAAACACTCCAACCAACTTGCCACACAACTGCACCATGCTGTCAACAATTTTAAAAAACAAGACAAAAACAGCCCTGGCAGGTTTGGCTCAGGGATTAGAGCATCAGCCTGCGGACCAATGAGTCTCAAGTTTGGTTCTGGTCAGATATTGGCAGAGACCTCGGTTGCGGTTCATTTCGGGTCCTGGTCGGGGTCGTGTGAGAAGCAACCAGTTGATGTGTTTCTCTCACATCAGTGTTCCTCTCTCTCTTTCTCTCTACCTCTCCTTCTTTCCTTCCCTCCCACTCTATCGAAGAAAAATGGGAAAATATCCACAGGTGAGGATTACATTGAAAAGACAACCCTGCATGCCCCAGTCACTGGACACAGACCAGCTCCATGTCCAGCCAGTCATGCTGACAGAATTGCTGCAGAGCCATGCATCCTCGAACAACTCAGCCCCTGCCCCCTCCAGTTCCAGCTGACCACCCTACCAAGGGTGCCCAAGGCCTCAGGACCTGGGGACAATGACACTAAGCGTAGCGGGATCAAAGATCTGGAGGGGTAGAAGCATGGTCAGGGACCCTAAAGCTATTACTCACTATACCTTAGACACACATGAGGCAAATATGCACCAGAATGTCCTTATGACCATCATCACAAAGTATATAGAAGCATTTACAGTTGATTTTTGAGGAAAGCAAGAGTTAAGGCTCCAATATCCCGGAGTGTTGAAAATCTGCATATAACTCTTGATCCCTGAAAAACTTACTGAAAGTCTACTCTTAGCTAGAAGTCTTAGTGATAACAAAAATAGTCAATTAGAGAGAAAAAATGGCGGCGGAGTGAATGGAAGCTACACAGACCATCTCCCAGGACCAAACTGGAACAATGAAAATAAAGACAAATCATCAGGAAGGAGCAACCGAAAGGCAGCTTGGAGGACCACATAACCAGGGACACTGACTCAATCCTGGTGGGCTTGCGAGGACATGAGAGGGGGACGGAAGCCCACTATCCACAGCGGCCTGGGCTGGGACCTGCTGCGGCCTTGGCTGTGACCAGCGGCCTTGGCTGGAAGTTGTACCCTCAGCTGGGTCCTGTGGCCTCGGCTGGGACCAGCGACTGCGTCGGCTGAGTCCTGCGACCTCGGCTGGGTGCTATGCCCTCAGCAGGGACCAGAGGCCTCGGCTGGATACTGTGCCCTTGGCTGGGTCCTGTGGCTCCGGCTGGGACCTGCGGCCACCTCAGCTGGGTGCTATGCCCTCCGCTGGGTCCTGCGACCTTGGCTGGGTGCTACGCCCTTGGCTGGGACCTGCGGCCTCAACTGGAAGCTGCAACCTCTGCTGGGTCCTACGACCTCGGCTGGATGCTACGCGCTAGGCTGGGAGCTGCCGCAGCCTTGGCCACCCTTAGCTGGGAGCAGTGCCCTCAGGTTAAAGTCCCAGGCGACTCCATGGCGCAGAGCCCGGACACAGGCTAAATTGGCAGCAGCCACTCACCTTGGGCTCAGGCAGAGGAAAGGCAGACTGGACTGGAACTGTCTAAGGACACTCGGGATTTGGAGGGCGCTCAGAGCTTTTGCTGAGTGCAGGCACACAAGACTGTGGTCATCTTAACCCTTCTCAGGACCCTGGGGAGAGGTGGTGGCCCCTTCCTCAGAGATTCACCCCACCCATGTCCATTGAAATGCTAATTGAGGCCCATTAACAACCAGCATCTGCCCCAGCACAGGAAAATCCTTTTAAGCTGAGCACCTGAGGGAGTTTTTCATTCAACACAGAAGTCAGGGCTCTTCAGGTGACCTCTACTAATAGCCTCCAGGCAAAAAGCTAGAGGATAACTGTACCATTCCCTGGGCTAGCAACTTTAACCAGGAAAGTGAGACTTGACAGTGGTGTTGAATGTGGGTCCTCCCTGGCTCATACAAACCCAGGAGAGGGAGCCACAAAGAGAAGAATACCAACACCCACAGGGGAAATTTGGCAGTCTCCAAAGCCCACTGTGATAGCCAAAATGGTAAAACACAGAAACAAAAGCCAAATGAAAGAACAAGAGACCTCTACTGAAGATGAGATAAATGAGGTGCAGTTAAGCAAGTTAACAGAAGAAGAATTCAGAGCCATGATTTTGAGGAAGGTCAACAGCATGTGTAAGGACCTGAGTACCATGAGTAAAGACATAAAACTGTTGAAAATCAGCCAGTTGGAAATTAAAAACCACAAAGAAGAAATGAAGAATGACATATCAGAAATAAAAAAATAATTGGAAAGTCTAAAATCAACCAATCAGAAAACCAAAAGGAAAAAATAATTAAAAATCAGGAAAACAGCTTAAAAGAACTGTGGGACAACTGGAAACGTAATAACATTCGCATCATAGGAGTCCCCGAAGAGAATAAAATGAGCAAGGGTTAGAGAATATATTTGAAGAAATAGTGACAGAAAACTTTCCTAATTTGGTAAAGGAAGAAGGCATTCAAGTTCAAGAAGCACAGAGAGCCCCAAGTAAGAAGAACTCAAACAAGCCCACACCAAGACACATAGTAATCAAAGTGCCAAAAATTCAAGACAAAGAGAGAATCCTAAAAGCAGCAAGAGAGAAGCAACAGGTTACCTACAAAGGGAACCCCATTATGCTCTCAGATGACTTCTCACAAGAAACACTACAGGCCTGAAGGGAATGGCATGAGGTAATCAAGGTCATGAAAAACAAGAATCTGAATCCAAGACTACTCTACCCAGCAAGGCTATCGTTCAAAATAGAAGGTCAAATAAAGAGCTTCTTGGGGGAAAAAAAAAAAAAAAGGCTAAGTGAATATACAGTGATACCTCGGTTCTCGAACATAATTTGTTCCAGGAGGACGGTCGAGAACCAAATTGTTCGAGAACCGAAGCAATGAAACCCAATAGGAAATAATGGAAACTGGATTAATTCGTTCCAAGCCCCAGAAAATGCCTATTTACTGGCCTAATTTGTATATAATATGTAGAAAAACATAAGTCTCAACAAGAAATAAAAGTGTACAGTATGTCTAAGGGTTAAATTCAGTGTAAAGCGTGACTCTCTCCACAAAGCGTGACTCTCTCCACAAAGCGTGACTCTCTCTCTGCACTCACACTGATGACGCAAGCAAGGCGCGCTGGGCCGAATGAATGCCATTCAGATCAACTCGGCTCATCTCGGAAGTTCGAGTTCCAAATATTTGTTCGGATTCCAAGACAAAAGTTTCTCGAATCTCCTGGTCGAATACCGATTTGGTCGAAATTCGAGGCGTTCGAGAACCGAGGTATCACTGTATTTGCACCAAACCAACACTGCAAGAAATGTTAAAAGGACAGCTGTAATTAGCAGGAGAAATAGAAAGAAAAATATAACCACACTAAACAAAAATGGCAATAAATAAGTACATATCAATAATCACCTTAAATGTAAATGGATTGAATGCTCCCATATAAAGGCAGAGTAGCTGATTGGATAAGAAACCATGACTCATCTATATGTTATTTACAAGAGATCCACCTCACAACAAAAGACTCACATAGGTTGAAAGTGAAGGGATGGAAAAAATCTTCTAAGCAAACAGAAAGAAAAAACAGTTGGGGTAGCAATACTCATATCTGATAAAATAGATTTCAAAATGAAGGCCATAACTAGAGACAAAGAATGCCACTACATAATATTGAGAGGATCTATCCAATAGGAAGATATAACCTTGGTAAACATATATGCACCCAATATAGGAGCAACAAAATATATCAAAAATCTTCTGGAGGATTTCAAAGGAGATATCAATAGCAATACAATCATAACAGAGAACCTCAACACACCACTGACATCACTGGATAGATCCTCTAGTCAAGAAATTAGCAAGGAAACAGAGACTCTAAATGAAGCACTAGACTAAATGGACTTAATAGATATCTACAGAGAAGTACACCCCAAAACTACAGAATTCACATTCTTCTCAATTGCACATGGGACATTCTCAAAGAGAGACCACATACTAAGTCTCTACAAGTTCAAGAACACAGAAATCATATCAAGCATTTTCTCAGATCACAATGGCATGAAACTAGAAATCAATTGCAAAAAAAAAAAACATGCAAAGACATATGAACACATGGAAGCTAAATAGCATGCTATTAAACAATAAATGGGTTACCGAGGAGATCAAGGAAAAAATTAAAAACTTCCTGGAAATTAATGAAAATGAAGACACAACAACACCAAATCTATAGGATGCAGTGACATCAGTTCTTAGAGGAAAGTTCATAGCACTACAGGCCTAACTCAAAAAACAAGAAAAATCTCTAATAGACTATCTAACCTCACAACTTAAAGAACTAGACAGCAAAGAAAAAGAAAACCCCAGAGCAAGTAGAAGAAAGAAAATAGTAAAGATCAGAGCAGAAATAAATGACAGAGTCCAAAAAAAAAAAACAATTTAAAGAATCAATGAAACAAAGAGCTGGTTTTACGAAAAGATAAACAAGATTGATGGACCATTAGCTAGACTCACCAAGAAACAAAGAGAGAGAACCCAAATACACAAACTCAAAAATGAAAGAGGAGAAGTAACAACTGACACCACAGAAATACAAAAGATCGTTAACAACTACTATGAACAATTATATGGCAACAAATAAGACAATCTAAGCGAAATGGACAAATTTCTAGAAACACATAGTCTCCCAAAACTGGACTGGAGAGAGATAGAAAATTTGAACAGACCAATTACAACAGAAGAAATTGAAGATGTAATCAAGACTCTCCCAGCAAACAAAAGCCCAGGCCCAGATGGCTTCACGGGGGAGTTTTACCGAACATTCAAAAAAGAACTAACACCCATTCTCCTAAAACTGTTTCAAAAAATTCAGGAAGAAGGAAGACTTCCAAACTCGTTTTATAAGGCCAGCATAATTCTAATTCCAAAACCAGAAAAAGATATTACAAAGAAAGAAAACTACAGGCCAATATCCCTGATGAACATAGATGCCAAAATCTTGAACAAAATTCTAGCAAATCGTATCCAGCAACACATCAAAAAAATTATTGACCATGACCAAGTGGGATTCATCCCATGGATGCAAGGCTAGTACAATATTTGCAAATCAAAAATGTAATACACTACATAAACAAAATGAAGAACGAAAACCACACGATCTTATCAATAGATGCCGAAAAAACCTTCGACAGAATCCAGCATCCATTTCTGATAAAAATGCTCAGCAGTGTGGGAATAGAGGGATCATATCTACACATAATGAAGGCCATATTTGAAAGACCTCCAACCAACATCATACTCAATGGGCAGAAAATAAAGACATTTTCCTTAAGAACAGGAACAAGACAAGGATGCCCACTTTCGCCACTCTTATTTAACATAGTAGTGAAAGTCTTAGGCACAGCAATCAGACTGGGAGAAAAATAAAAGGGATCCAAATGGGAAAGGAGGAAGTGAAACTGTCATTATTCGCACATGACATGATACTAAACGTAGAAAACCCCAAACACTCCATCAAAAATTTACTAGACTTAATAAATGAATTTGGCAAAGTAGCAGAATACAAAATTAACATCAAGGAATTGATGGCATTCTTATACACCAATGATGAACTCACAGAAGGGGAAATGAAAAAACAATCCCGCCCTGGCCGGTTTGGCTCAGCGGTTAGAGCGTTGGCCTGCGGTCCGGAGAGACCCGGGTTCGGTTCCCGCTAGGGGCATGTACCTCGGTTGCAGTTTGTCCCCGGCCCTGGTTGGTCGTGCGGGTGGCAGCCACTCGATGTGTCCTTTTCACGTCGATGTTTCTCTCTCTCTCTCTCCCTCCTGCTCTATCTGAACAAAGAATGAAAAAGTGTCCTCGGGTGAGGATAAAAAAAAAAAAAAAAAATCCCATTTTTCATTGTGGCAAAAAAATTAAGATACCTAGGAATAAACTTAACCAAAGAAATAAAGGACCTATTTGCAGAAACTACAGGTCATTGAAAAAAGAAATAGAGGAAGATATAAAAAAGTGGAAGCACATACCTTGTTCATGGATTGGAAGAATGAACATCATTAAAATGTCCATACTACCCATAGCAATCTATAGATTCAATGGAATCCCCTTCAAAATACCAACAACATACTTTACAGAACTAGAACAAATACTTTAAAAGTTCATATGGAACCAAAAAAGTCCTCGAAAAGCCACAGCAATCTTGAAAAGAAAGAACAAAGTCGGAGGGATCACATTACCAGATTTCAGGTTATAATACAAAGCCACTGTAATCAAAACAGCCTGGTACTGGCACAAGAACAGGTATATAGACCAGTGGAACAGAACAAAGAACCCAGAAATGGACCCAAGGCAATATGCTCAATTAATATTTGACAAAGGTGGCAAGAGCATACAGTGGAGTAAGGACAGCCTCTTCAATAAATGGTGTTGGGAAAATTGCACAGCTACATTCAGAAAAATGAAACTAGACCATCAACTTACACCCTACACAAGAATAAACTCAAAACGATAAAAGACTTAAATGTGACTCATGAATCCATAAAAATCCTAGAAGAAACTGTAGGCAACAAATTTCAGACATCATATGCAGCAGAATTTTCACTGACACATCACCTAAGGCAATAGAAACAAAGCAGAAAATGAACACATGGGACTACATCAAACTCAAAAGCTTCTGCACAGCGAAAGATACAATCAAAACAGAAAGGCTACCCACTGTATGAGAGAGCATAATTGCCAATGATATATCAGATAAGGGGTTAATTTCCAATATATATAGAGTGCTCATACAACTCAACAAAAGGAAGACAAAGAACCCAATTAAAAAATGGGCAGAGGAACTAAATAGACACCTCTCCAAACAGGACATACAAATGGCTAAGAGACATATGAAAAAATGTTCATCATCACTAATCATCAGAGAGATGCAAATTAAAACAACAATGAGGTATCACCTCACACCTGTCAGAATGGCCGCCATCAACAAATCATCAAACAACAGGTGTTGGCTTGAGTGTGGAGAAATACACTGCTGGTGGGAATGCAGACTGGTGCAGCCACTATGGAAAAGAATATGGTGTTACCTCAGAAAATTCAAAATTGAATTGCCATTTGACCCAGTGATCCTACTTCTAGGAATATACCCTAAGAAGCTTGAAACACCAATCAGAAAGAATATATGTACCCCCATGTTCATAGCAGCACTATTTACAATAGCTAAAATCTGGAAACAGCCCAAGTGTCCACCAGTAGACGAATGGATAAAAAAAGCAATGGTACATATACACAATGGAGTACTATGCAGCCGTAAGAAAGAAAGATCTCTTCTTCTTTGAGACGACATGGAGGGACCTGGAAAGTGTCATTCTAAGCGAAACAAGCCAAACAGCAAAAGACAAATACCACATGATCTCACTTATATATGGAATATAATGAACATAACAGTCTGAGGAATACGGTAGACCCAGAAACATGGAAGTAGTGCACAGACTGACATCCGTCAGAAGAGGGGTTGGGGGTTGGGAAGAGATAAACCACAGTAGTTATATGCATGTATACATAACCAATAGACATGGACAACAAAGCCGGTGACGGATAGGGTGGGGAGTTGTGAGGGGGGTGCCAATGGGGTAAAAAAGGAGAAACATCTGTAACAAAAAAATTAATTAATTAATTTTTTTAAAAAAAAGAAAGAAACACATTGAGTGGCTGTCACCCAGAAGACCAAGCAGGGCCAGGGACACACTGCAACCGAGGTAAATGCCCTTAATGGGAACTGAACCAGGGTTTCTCTGGAACGTAGGCCGGAGCTCTAACCGCTGAGCCAAACTGACCAAGGCTGTATCAGCCTTGAGAGAGCACCTTGTCCCAATTTGCATAAGCCTGCTAAGAGTAGACCCTTTTACAGGTTAAAAATACTGATTTCTTTATATTTCACAAAAATGTCTTCCATGGCTATGATAAATGCCTGAAAAATAGACATAGAAGTAAAACTTCCAGACCAGTGAGAAGAAATAACATGATCTGTAATTATGTCATTAATGTGGCAGGCAGTACAGGATTTCCTGTACTGCTCCCACGTTTAGATGAAATCTTCTGCACATTGAGACGTTAGAAGCCGGGTTCCAGTGAAATGAAGAAATTCATGTTGCTGACTAAACTCGCAATATGTGGCCGCGTCTCCTACCAGAGTGGGTCCATGTAAGAACCTCATGTGAGAGGCTTCACTTTTCAAACAGAGTTTTACTGGGACAGCTGATCATAGGACTGTGTCCTATTCCTCATAAGTTCTGAAGCACAGAGCATTAGGCTAATAGATATATAAGAATATGAATGAGAAAATATTTCAGTGTCCTTTCTTTTATTTTTTAAAAATAATTTTTCTTTAACGCTGAAAATATTACAGACATCCCTCATTTTGCCCCCATTCAGTCCCTTTCTGCCCGCTCCAAACCCTCTTCTACCTTTTCCACACAATTGTCTGTGTCCATTGGTTATGCATATATGCACGTAAGTACTTTGGTTTATCTCTCCTGCACCCTCCATTCCCTTTGAGGTTCATCAGTCTAAAAATCAATTTGTACTTCTTAACCCCTTCACCTTTATCACCCGTCCCTTTGACCCCCCTCCCATCTGGTAACCATCAAAAATGTCAATGTATCTGAGTCTCTTTCTGTTGTGCTTCTTCATTTGGTTTCCACATTAAATTGTTGATCGATAAGTATTTATTGCCATTTGATTCATATTTTTATGTTCTTTTTCAAACACGTTTCAACATTTGATATAATCTTGGTTTAATGGTGATGAACTCCTTTAGCTCTTTCTTGTCTGGGAAGCTCTTCATATGTCTCTCAATTCTAAATGACAGCTTTGCAAGATAGAATAATCTTGGTTGTGGGTCCTAGCTTTTCATCACTTTGAATATTTCTTGCCACTCCCTCTGGCTTGCAAAGTTTCTTTTAAGAAATCAGCTGACTGTCTTATGGGACCTCTCTTGTAGGTTATTAACTGCTTTCTCTTGCTGCTTTCAAGATTCTCTATTTATCTTTAACTTTTTGCATTTAAATTATGATGTGTCTTGGTGTGGACCTCTTTGAGTTCATCTTGTTTGGGACTCTGTGCTTCCTGGCCTTGTATGTATGTTTCCTGCATGCAGTTAGGAAAGTTTTCTGTCATAATTTTTCAAATAGATTTTCAATTTCTTGTTCTCTCTCTCCTCTTCTTGCACCCCCATGATGCGAATATCGCTTCACTTGAAGTTATCCCAGAGGCTCCTTACACCATCCTCATTTCTATGGATTCTTTTCTTTTTTGGCTGTTCTGATGGGTGTTTTTTGCCACCTTATATCTGTAATTGATTGTTTCATTCTTGGCTTCGCCTAGTCTACTGTCTATGCTCTATAAATTGTTCTGTATTTCAGTTAGTGCATCCTTTATTTCTGACTAATCTTTTCACGCTCTTGAGGCCCTCACTAAGTTCATTGAGCATCCTGATAAGCAGTGTTTGAACTATATATCTGTTAGATTGCTTATCTCCATTTCATTTAGTTCTTTTCCTGAAGTGTCGTTTTGTTATTTCAGCACATGTTTCTTTGTCTCCTCATTTTGGCTGCCTCCCTGTGTTTGTTTCCATTAGGTAGAGTTGCTATGACTCCTAAGCTGGTAGGGTGCCTTATTGTAGTAGGTATTGTGTAGAATCCAGTGGCCAAGCCTCCCTGATCACCCAGGTTGGGCTCAGGAGGTGTTCTCCCCATGTGGACTGTACATCTATCTGTTGTAATTGAGTCTTGATTGCTGTTGGCAGATCATTGGGAGAGATGTACACAGACTGATCAGCTTAAGTACTACCTGTGACCACTGACCACTGATCTCTGACCACCTTGGAGGATCAGCTGAGCAGAGTCCCACCACACAGAGCAAGAATCATTTCAGCAGGTTTCTGGTGCGCACTGAGTCCACAACTTGAGTATTTGATTTCTGGAGATGGTTGGGTTGTGGAGCTTGATGTGGTGTGAAGCTGTCAACTGGGTATGTTGGCTCAGGGCCTCCCAGGCGATGCTGGGGAAGGTCTTCCACCACCTGGGTTCTACCTGGGGCCAATAGGCATATGCTACAAAGCGATCTACTAATGGCTGATTCTTGTAGTGGGCTTTGAGGTGCCCAGGAGAGGCCAAGTTGTGAACCAAGGCCAGCTGCTGCTAGTGCTCAGCATGGGGCCACTTATCAAGAGGTATGAGGCTCACTGAGGCCAGATGCTCCTTGTTTGAGAGATTTTAGGAAAATCCAAAGCATGAGCCCAAACAGGTTATTCCTATGGTAAAGACACTGAAAATAGCATAGTGGACTGAATTTTGGGTGGGACAGTGCCTCAGGGAATCGTGAGGGCAGGGCTAACAGAGTGAGCCAGGTTTTCTGGACAGTGGGTAAAGTCTCACCAAGGGAGCAATGGCCTCCACCAGCACATCTGTCCAGGAGAAAGCTGCCCCTTCAGCTCTCACCTGGATGCCAAATAACTCAGATTTTCCCTGTATGTCTCTGGTGCCATTTAAGCATTCTTCCCAGTGCTGGAGCCTGGAGAGAGCAAGTCAGAGTAAGTCCCTGTGCCAGCCCTTTAAGTGGAACTGCCTGGGACTCCAATAGCCTCAGCCTCCCTCAGCATCAATAGCTGTTGGTTTTCACAACCTGAAGTTATGTGAACTTCACTTCCTGGCCATGAAACCCTTAGCTGGGGCCTGGTGTGGGATGGGAACACTTCACTCCTCAGGGAGAACCTTAACAGCCTATGTATCCCTCCTAATTTTATCTACCACACATGGGCATGTAACCAGCCTGTCCATGCTCCACCCTTCCTACCAATCTCAATGTGGCTCCTTCTTTAATTTGGTAGTTACTGGAAGTCCACTCAGCTCAATTTCAGGAAATTCTGAAGGATGGTTGTTGTGTAGTTTAGTTCTAATTTTGATTGGGTCTTGGGCGGAGGCAAGTACTGTGTTCAACTTTGGGAACATCTTGACGGAAATTCTCTCAATGGAGTTTTTTTTTTTTTCTTTTAATTTATTTTATTTCATTTTTTATTGATTTATTTATTCTTGTTACAGATGTTTCTCCTTTTATGCTCTTTAATTCCTCCTTCCCCTTCCCTTCCCACACTTTCCCCACCTATGCTATCCATGTCCATTGTTCATACATACATGCATATAAGTTCTGTGGTTTATCTCACCCCCCACCCTTTTTTCTGGGGATTGTCAGTCTGTACCCCACTTCCACATCTCTGGGACTACCCTGTTCCTCAGACTGTAATGTTCATTATATTTCACAAATAAGTCAGATCATGTGATATTTGTCTTTCTCTGCTTGGCTTGTTTCACTTAGGATAATACTTTCCAGTCCCTCCATGTCGTCTCAAAGGATGAGATCCTTTTTTCTTACAGCCGCATAGTACTCCATTGTGTATATGTACCATAGCTTTTTTATCCATTCGTCTACTGAAGGACCTTTGGGCTGTTTCCAGATCTTAGCTATTGTAAATAGTGCTGCTATGAACATGGGGGTACATATATTCTTTCTGATTGGTATTTCCGGGTTCTTACAATATATTTCTAGAAGTGAAATCACTGGGTCAAATGGAAGTTCAATTTTTAATTTTCTGAGGTAACACCATATTGTTTTCCATAGTGGCTGCACCAGTCTGCATTCGCACCAGCAGTGTACTAGAATTCCCTTTTCTCCACACCCTCGCCAACACTTATTGTTGGATGATTTGTTGATGGCGGCCATTCTGACAGGTGTGAGGTGATACCTCATTATTGTTTTAATTTGCATTTCTCCGAAGATTAGTGATGTAGAGCATTTCTTCATATGTCTCTTAGCCATTAATATGTCCTGTTTGCAGAGGTGTCTATTTAGTTCCTCTGCTCATTTTTTAATTGGGTTCTTTGTCTTCCTTTTGTTGAGTTGTATGAGAACTCTATATATATATTGGAAATTAACCCCTTATCTGACATATCATTGGCAATTATACTCTCCCATACAGTGGGTAGCATTTCCATTTTGATGATTGTATCTTTCGCTGTGCAGAAGTTTTTGAGTTTGATATAGTTTCATGTGTTCATTTTCTCCTTTGTTTCTGTTGCCTTAGGTGATGCATCAGTTAAAATTCTGTTGCGTATGATGTCTGAAATTTTGTTGCCTACATTTTGTTCTAGGATTTTTATGGATTCATGAGTCACATTTAAGTCTTTTATCCAGTTTGAGTTTATTCTTGTGTACGGTGTATGTTGATGGTCTAGTTTCTTTTTATGCATGTAGCTGCCCAATTTTCCCAAACCTATTTGTTAAAGAGTCTGTTTTGATTCCACTGTATGCTCTTGCCACCTTTGTTAAATATTAGTTGAGCATATTGCCTTGGGTCCATTTCAGGGTTCTCTGTTCTGTTCCACTGGTCTATATACCTGTTCTTGTGCCAGTACCAGGCTGTTTTGATTACAGTGGCTTTGTAGTATAACCTGAAATCTGGTAATGTGATCCCTCCAACTTTGTTCTTCTTTTTCAAGATTGCTGTGGGTATTCAAGGTTTTTTTGGTTCCATATGAACTTTTGAAGTATTTGTTCTAGTTCTGTGAAGTATGTCATTGGTATTTTGATGGGGATTGCATTGAATCTATAGATTGCTTTGGTTAGTATGAACATTTTAATGATGTTGAGTCTTCCAGTTCATGAACAAGGTATGTGCTTCCACTTTTATAAGTCCAATTCTATTTCTTGTTTCAATGACCTGTAGTTTTCTGCAAAGAGGTCCTTTATTTCTTTGGTTAAGTTTATTCCTAGGTATCTTAATTTGCCGCAATGGTAAATGGAATTGTTTTCTTAGTTTCTCTTTCTGTGAGTTCATCATTGGCATATAAGAATGCCATCAATTTCTTCACATTAATTTTGTATCCTGCTACTTTGCCAAATTTATTTGTTAAGTAGTAAATTTTGATGGAGTCTTTGGCATTTTCTATGTTAGTATAATGTCATCTGTGAATAATGACAGTTTCACTTCCTTCTTTCCAGTTTTGATCCCTTTTATTGTTTCTTTATGTCTGATTGCTGTGGCTAAGACTTCCAATACTATGTTAAATAAGACTGGTGAAAGTGGGCATACTTGCCTTGTTCCTGTTCTTAAGGGAAATGCTTTTAATTTTTGCCTGTTGAGTATGATGTTGGCTGTAGGTCTTTCATATATGGCCTTTATTATGTTGAGATATGATCCCTCTATTCCCACATTGCTGAGCATTTTTATCAGAAATGAGTGCTAGATTTTGTCTAATGCTTTTTCAGCATCTATTGATATAATCATATGATTTTTGTCTTTAATTTTATGTGGTGTATCAAATTTATTGATTTGCGAATATTGTACCAGCCTTGCATCCCTGGGGTGAATCCCACTTGGTCATGGTGAATAATTTTTTTGATGTATTGCTAGACTTGATTTGCTAGTATTTTGTTGAGAATTTTGGCGTCTATATTCATCAGGGATATTGGTCTGTAGTTTTCTTTCTTTGCAGTGTCTTTATCCGGTTTTGGAATTAGGGTTATGCTGACCTCATAAAATAAGTTTGGAAGCGTTCCATCTTCTCAGGTTTTCCAAATAGTTTGAGGAGAATGGGTATTAGATCATCTTTGAAAGTTTGATAAAACTTCCCCAAAAAGCCATCCGGGCCTGGGCTTTTGTTTGATGGGAGTTTCTTAATTACATTTTCAATTTTCTTTGTTGTTATTTGTCTGTTCAAGTTTTCTATCTCTTCCCAGTTCAGTTTTGGGAAACTGTGTGTTTCTAGAAATTTGTCAATTTTGCCTAGATTGTCTGATTTGGGGCGTATAATTGTTCATAGTATTTTTGATGATCCTTTGTATTTCTGTGGTGTCCATTGTTACTTCTCCTCTTTCGTTTTATTTATTTGTTTTCTCTCTTTTTGTTTCTTGGTGAATCTAGCTAAAGGTCCATCAATCTTGTTTATCTTTCAAAAATCCGCTATTCGTTTCATTGATCATTTGAATTGTTTTTTAGTCTCTATGTCATTTATTTCTGCTCTGACCATTACTATTTCCTTCCTCCTACTTGCTCTGGGTTTTTCCTTTTACTTTCTAGTTCTTTAAGTTGTAGGGTTACAAAGTCAATTGGGTATTTTTCTTGTTTCTTGAGGTAGGCCTGTAGTGCTATGAACTTCCCTCTCAGGACTGCTTTTGCTGTATCCCATAGGTTTTGTGTTGTTGTGTGTTCATTTTCATTGGTTTCCAGGAAGTTTTTAATTTCTTCCTTGATCTCCTCGGTGACCCATTTGCTGTTTAATAACATGCTATTTAGCTTCCATGTGTTCAAATGTCTTTGCATGTTCTTGTTGCAGTTGATTTCTAGTTTCATGCCATTGTGATCTGAGAAGATGCTTGATATGATTTCAGTCTTCTTGAACTTGTAGAGACTTAGTTTGTGTCCTAACATGTGGTTTATCTTTGAGAATGTCCCATGTGCACTTGAGAAAAATGTGAATTCTGTAGTTTTGGGGTGTAATTCTCTGTAGATATCTATTAAATCCATTGGTCTAGTGCTTCATTTAGAGTCTCTGTTTCCTTGCTAATTTTTTGTCTAGAGGATCTATCCAGTGATGTCAGTGGGGTTTTGAAGTCCCCTGCTATAATTGTATTGCTATCACTTTCTCCTTTGAAGTCTTTCAGAAGATTTTTAATATATGTTGGCGCTCCTATATTGGGTGTATATATGTTTATCAAGGTTATATCTTCCTGTTGAATAGATCCTCTCAATATTATGTAGTGGCCTTCTTTGTCTCTAGTTATGGTCTTCATTTTAAAATCTATTTTATCAGATATGAGTATTGGTACCCCAGCTTTTTTTCCTTTCCATTTGCTTGGAAGATTTTTTGCCATCCTTTTACTTTCAACCTATGTGAGTCTTTTGTTGTGAGGTGGGTCTCTTGTAAATAATATATAGATTTGTCATGTTTTCTTATCCAATCAGCTACTCTGTGTCTTTTTATGGGAGCATTCAATCCATTTACATTCCAGATGATTATTGATATGTATTTATTTATTGCCATTTTTGTTTAGTGTGGTTATATTTTTCTTCCTATTTCTTTTTTTTTTTTTTTTTTAATCCTCATCCGAGGACATTTTTTGTTCAGATAGAGCGGGAGGGAGAGAGAGGAAGAGAGAGAGAGAGAAACATCGATTTGAAGGGACACATCGAGTGGCTGCCACCCACACGACCAACCAGGGCCGGGGACAAACTGCAACCGAGGTACGCGCCCTTAGCGGGAACCGAACCCGGGTCTCTCTGTACCACAGGCCGACGCTCTAACCACTGAGCCAAACCAGCCAGGGCTTTCTTCCTATTTCTTCCACTAATTACAGAAGTCCTTTTAACATTTCTTGCCGTGCTGGTTTAGTGCTAATATATTCCCTTAGCCTTTTTTTTTTTGGTCTGGGAAGCTCTTTATTTTACCTTCTATTTTGAATGATAGCCTTGCTGGGTAGAGTAGTCTTGGATTCAGATCCTTGTTTTTCATGACCTTGATTACCTCATGCCATTCCCTTCTGGCCTGTAGTGTTTCTGTTGAGAAGTCAGCTGAGAGCCTTATGGGGTTTCCTTTGTAAGTAACCTGTTGCTTCTCTGTTGCTGCGTTTAGGATTCTCTTTTTGTCTTTAATTTTTGGCATTTTGATTACTATGTATCTTGGTTTGGGTTTATTTGGGTTCTCCTTACTTGGGGCTCTCTGTGCTTCTTGAATTTAAATACCTTTTTCCTTCACCAAATTAGGGAAGTTTTCCGCCACTATTTCTTCCAATATATTCTCTAACCCTTGCTCATTTTCTTCTTCTTCGGGGACTCCTATGATGTGAATGTTATTACGTTTCCAGTTGTCCCACAGTTCTCTTAAGCTGTGTTCCTGTTTTTTAATTGTTTTTTCCTTTTGATTTTTTGATTGGTTGATTTTTTTTTTATCCTATCTTTTAATTCACTGATCTGGTCCTCGGCTTCCTCTACTCTGCTATTTAGACCTTCCAATATGTTCTTTTTCTCTGATATGTCATTCTTCATTTCTTCTTGGTGGTTTTTAATTTCCAACTGGTTGATTTTCAACATTTCTATGTCTTTACTCATGGTGCTCATGTCTTTACACATGCTGTTGAGCTTCCTCAAGATCATGGCTCTGAATTCTAGTTCTGTTAACTTGCTTAACTGTACCTCATTTATCTCACCTTTAGTAGAGGTCTCTTGTTCTTTCATTTGGCTTTTGTTTATGTGTTTCACCATTTTGGCTATTACAGTGGGTTTTGGAGCCTGCCAAATTATTCCTGTGGGTGTTGGTGTTCTGCTGTTTGTGGCTCCCTCTCCTGGGTTTGGATGAGCCAGGGAAGACCCATGTTAAACACCATTGTCAAGTCTTACTTTCCTGGTTAAAGTTGCTATCCCAGCAATGGTACAGTTTTCCTCTAGCTTTTTTCCTGAAGGCTATCAGTAGTGATTACTTGAAGAGTTTTTCTCTTGAATGAAAATCTCCCTCAGGTGCTCAGTGTAAGGAGATTTCCCGAGGGTGGGGCAGATGTTGGTTGTTAATGGGCCTCAATTAGCATTTCAATGACCACCAGGTGGGGTTGAATCTCAGAGGGAGAGGCTGCCACCTATCCCCAGAGCCCTGGAAATGAGTAAGATGACCACCGTCCTATGTGGCCGCAACTCAATAAAAGCTCTGAGCGCCCTCCAAATCCTGAGTATCCCCACTCAGTTCCAGTCCAGTCTGCCCTCCCTCTGCCGGAGCCCAAGGTAAGTGGCTGTGGCTATTTTAGCTTCTGTCCCAGCTCTGCGCTGTGGAGCCACTTGTGAGTTTAACCCAAGGGCACTGCTCACAGCTGAGGCCACTGCTCACAGCTGAGGCCACTGCGACCATGGGCTCTCAGCCCCTCTCTTGCATCTCCGCAAGCCTACCAGGATTGAGTCAGTGTCCCTGGTTATGTGGTTCTTTAAGCTGCTTTTCTGTTGCTTTTTCCTCACGATTTGTCTTTATTTTTGTTGTAATTCCAGTTTGGTCCTGGGAGATGGTCTGTGTAGCTTCAATTCACTCCGCTGCCATTTTGGAATCTCCCTCTACCCTGTCTTCTAACCCACTGATCCGGTCTTCAGCTTCCTCTACTCTGCTGGTTATTCTTTTCAATGTGTTCTTAATTTCTGCTATGTCATTCTTCATTTCCACTTGGTTGGTTTTCAATGTTCCTATATCTTTTTCTTTTTTTTTGCCTCCATTATTTTTATTAATTAATTTATTTATTTTTGTTAC
This sequence comes from Molossus molossus, assembly GCF_014108415.1. NCBI lineage: Eukaryota > Metazoa > Chordata > Mammalia > Chiroptera > Molossidae > Molossus > Molossus molossus. The sequence continues at coordinate 61,218,209 of NW_023425348.1, read as the reverse complement.
AGATGTTTCTCCTTTTCCCCCCACTGATACTCCCCTCCCCCTCCCTCCCAGTCCTGTCCCCAACTTTGTTGTCCATGTCCATTGTTCATGCATACATGCATATAAGTTCTGTGGTTTATCTCTTCCCCCCAACCCCCCTTCTGAGAATTGTCAGTCTGTACCCCACTTCCACGTCTCTGGGACTACCCCGTTCCTCAGACTGTTATGTTCATTATATTCCACAAAAAAGTGAGATAATATGATACATGTCTTTGTCTGTTTGGCGTGTTTCGCTTAGGATAGTACTTTTCAGTCCCCTCAGTGTTGTCTCAAAGAGTGAGAGATCTTTTTTTCTTACAGCTGCATAGTACTGCATTGTGTATATGTACCACAGCTTTTTTATCCACTTGTCTACTGATGGACACTTGGGCTGTTTCCAGATCTTAACTATTGTAAATAGTGCTGCTATGAACATGGGGGTACATATATTCTTTCTGATTGGTGTTTCAGACTTAGGGCACATTCCTAGAAGTGGGATCACTGGGTCAAATGGAAATTCAATTTTTAATTTTTTGAGGTAACACTATATTGTTTCCGATAGTGGCTGCACCAGGCTACATTCCCACCAGCAGTGTACTACAGTCCCTTTTTCTCCACACACTTGCCAATACTTGTTGCTTGATGATTTGTTGATGGCAGCCATTCTTACAAGTGTGAGGTTAAACCTCATTGTTGTTTTAATTTGCATCTTTCTGATGATTAGTGGTGTTGAGCTCCTTACTCATGTTGTTGAGCTTCCTCAATATCATTGCTCTTAATGCTACCTCTGATAACTTACTGAATTGCATTTCATTGATCTCATCTTCAGTATAGTTCTCCCTTTCTTTCATTTGGGATTTGTTTTTTTGTTTCACCATTTTGGCTATCTCTGTGGGTTCTGGAGCCTGCCAAATTTTACCCATCAGTGTTGGTGTTCTGCTGTTTGTGGTTCCCTCTACTGGGTTTGAATGAGTGTGGGAGGACCCATGTTATACACCACTGTTGAGTCTTACTTTCCTGGGTAGATTTGCAAGCCCAGGAAAGGTTCAGTTATCTTCTATCTTTTTGTCTGAAGGCTAGTAGTCTCAGTTTCTTGATAAGGTGTTCAGGATAAGAGGATTTCCAGAGGGTGGGGCAGATGCTGGTTTTTAATGATCATCGATTTTCATTTCTCTGGCCTAGCTGGGTGGCATTAAATCTCTGAGAAAGGGGCTGCTGCTTCTCCCTGGAATTCTGGGAAGGAGCAAGATGGCCACTATCCTGTGTGACCAAAATTCTCAGCAAAAATTCTCAGCACCCTCCAAATCCCAAGTGTCCCCACACAGTTCCGGTCCAGCCTCTCCTCCCTCTCCCAAAGCCCAAGGTGAGTGACTGGAGCTAATTTTGTGCTCTGTCCCAGCCCTCTGCACTGTGGAGCTGGCTTGGGATTTTAACGCCCAAGGAGCTGCTCACAACTAAAATAGCTGCTGTCCCTGGGCTCCCAGCCTGCACTCTCGCACCTCTGCAGACCTACCAGGCTCGATTCAGTGTCCTTTTTTCCTGTCCCTGGTTATGTGGGTCCTCTCCAGCTGCTTTTCTATTGCTTTTTTCCGATGATTTGTCTTTATTTTAGTTGTAATTCCAGTTTGGTCCTGGGAGATGGTCTGTGTAGCTTCCATTTACTCCATCGACATTTTGGAATCCCCTAATATTTTTTTTTTTGATCCAATATCCTGGCAGGCTGTTCTATTCTTTCTGGAGTTTGTTGGAGCACAGCAGTGGCCGACAACAGTCAGGCCTGAAAGCACTGGTGGTGCGCCTTCCTTTCCTTCCTAAGTAATTCATTGTATGTGTGCACCACAGTTTATTTTAATATTGATGGATATGTTAGTATTTAATTTGGGGCTATTGTGAATAAAGCTGGTGTGAGCATCTAATTCAAGTTTTGGGTTTTTTTTTTTTAACAGACATATGTAATCATTTTCCTTCTCTAAGTAATCTGAAAATAAATTATTGGGTCATACAAAGATGTATTTTAAACATTATAACAAATTTCCAAACTATTTTCTAGAGTGGTGGTGCTTGTTTACATCCCAGCAGCAACATAGGCACATTCCACATGCCCCGCATGCTCCCCAAAAACATGGTATTGCCAGTCTATGAATCTAATTATTCCCGTGAGCATGAAGTGGTATCTCCTTGTGTTTTAATTTGCATTTCCTAAATGACTGATGAAACTGAGCATCTTTTAATGGGCTTATTGGCAACTTGTATTTTTGAAGTGTCCATTTAAGTTGTGCTCATGTTTTGTTTTGTTGCCCTTTTTCATTATTTATTTGTACAAGTTTTTATATATGCAGACTGAATCCTTGGTTAGTTATGTGTATTGTAAATATTTATGTAGTTGCTGGTTTGCTTATTTATTTTATTATATTTTATATTTTTTATCACTTTTCAATTTCAAGAAATATTACATAGAAAATACAGAGTGTTTCTATGCACTTTCTCTCCCCATCTCTAATCCCCCACATTGTTTTTCTTATTACCAACATCTTCCATTAATGTGGCACATCTATTGAAATGAATATATTTATATGGATACATGTGAGAAACTGAAGTTCACAGTGTATATTAGCATTCACTCTTTGTGTTACATAGTTTATGGATTTGACAAATGCAGAATAGCGTGCATCAACATTATAGTATCATATAGAATAGTTCTTCTGTCCCAAAAATGAATTGAATACCTTTGTGAAGCTTTTTTTTTTTTATCCTCACCTGAGGACATTTTTGCATTTATCTTCAGATAGAAGCAGGAGGGAGACAGGGAGGAAGAGAGAGAGGAAAACATTAATGTGAGAGAGACATACTGACTGGCTGCCACCCACACAAACCCAACCGGGGCCGGGGACAGACTCCAACTGAGGTACATGCCCTTAGTGGAAACCGAACCCTGGTCTCTCTGGTCCGCAGACCAGCACTCTAACCGCTGAGCCAAACATGCCAGTGCTCTTTGTGTAGTTTTTTGTCTTTTTTCCTGCTTGTGTTCTCTGAACTCCCTGGATCTGTGGTTTGGTGCCTATCAATGATTTAAAAAATTCTCAGCCTTTGTTACTTTACATATTTATTCTCTTCCTGGTTTTCTTTCTTCCTCCTATGATATGCCCACTACATGTATATCACACCTTCTATGATTATCCCAAACTCTTGAATATTCTGTCGTGGTCTTTTCAATATTCTTGTCTTACGGATTTTCGGTTGCCAATTTCTATTAACATGTCGAGGTTCACTGATTCTACAAAGGCTGAATCTAATCTACTGATGATCTCATCAGAGCATTATTCATTTCATTATAATATTTTTATTTCTAGGATTTCCTCTTTCTTAGATTTTCCATCATTCCCCATATATTGTCCATTGGCTTTTGCATATTATCTATATTTCCCTTTAGAAGCCTTAGTATAGTCATCACAGTTGTATATATTGCCAGTCTGATTATTGCAAATTATCAGACATATCTTAAACTTTTTACATCTTATATGGAAAACTATTGATCCTGTTACTAATACTGAAAAATTTTTAAATATAAGATAAGTGTGTTATTCAACCCTATAATCATAGCTATTAAAAGTATTCAAAAGGAAAGCTGCTTCAGGAGAACAGGGTTCCCAAAGACTCTGATTATTAATTGGATACACTTCTATGTCTATTGGAAGAAAATGTAAACCTACATATGTTACTTATGTTACTACTGTGCCAAAGAAAAAAATGTGGAGGAGGAGGCAGGTGTAAGGTGGCAGCACATGAACACCCTGAATTCACCTCTTCCCACAGACACATCAACATACTGTGCCAAGTAGAGCAATTCCTCTTGAAGAAGAAGTAAATGCTATTGAACAGCTTCTGCACAACGAATGGCAGAGACCGCATATGGAAAAGATAGAGGAAAAATGGAGACATAGTAAAGACAGAAAGCACACACTGGACACGGGGATTTGCAGGTGGTTTTGTGGTGGCGGGCTTTCAAATGGGCCATGTGCAATCTTACTCGCCTTGAGGCACAGTGAAAATACAGCAGTTTAAAGGGCACTGAGAATCGCCCTGGCCAGTTTGACTCAGCGGTAGAACATCGGGCCACAGACCAATGAGTCGCTTATTCAATTCCAGCCAAGGGCACATACCTCAGTAGCAGTTTGTTCCCAGCTGTGGTCAGAGTCATGCAGGAGGCACCCAGTTGATGTGTCCCTCTCACAACAATGTTCCTCTTTCCCTTTCTCACCCTCCCACTCTGTCTAAAGATAAATAGAAAAAAATATCCTCAGGTGAAGATTAAAAATATATATATATATTTTAAAATAAAATACATATTTTATATTTATATATATATATGCTTTTTAATAAAAGGACACTGAGAATCTCCATGAAGGATAGTCATTTTCTAACCCTAAAGGATCAGCTACACACGTGGGCAACTGCCTCCATGCTACAGGAAGAGCTAAGCCACCAGAGCACCTGTTTATGTTCCCACTGCACCTGGACAGGATGGTTGGAAGCTCATCCAAACACTCCTGCCAACCTGCAACACAACCATGGCATGCTGTCAATAATTTAAAAAAAGACAACCCTATCATGCCCCATGCTCCTGGCCCAGACCTACTCCGTGTCCAGCTAGTCATGGTGCCAGATTGCTGCAGAGCCATGCACCCTGAACACCTCAGCCTGTGCCGACTGCAGTTCAGACCCAGCCTGACCAGAGCACACTTGAAGCCACCTTTTCCCACATCCAGTCCAGCTCCAGCCTGCTGCCCCAGCAGCTGCACCCCCAGGGTGGCCCCACAGCTACACAACTTAGGTCACCTCAGCCCATGTCCATTCCATCTTCAGCTAACCAACCTATCAAGAGTGCCCTAGGCCATAGGACCTAGGACACTCAGGGTCAGAGTGATCAAGGACCGAGAAAGCTGGATCGATGGTCAGAGACTTGAAAGCTACTTCTGGACATCCCTTAGCACACAAATGATGTAAATATGCACTAGAATGTCCTTGTGACCAGCATCACAAAGTATATAGAGGTATTTTTGAGCAAAGTTGGGGGTTAAGGCTACGATCCCCTAGAGTGTTGAAAATCTGTATATAACTTTTGATCCTTGAAAACTTTACTAAAAGTCTACTGTTAGCTAGAAGTCTTAATGATTACCTGAATAGTCAATTAACTCATATTTTATATGTTATATGTATTATATACTTTTTCTTACAATACAGTAAACTAGAGCAAAAAAAATTCATTAGGAAAATCATGAGGGACAGAAAATGCATTTACTCTATTTTTTTTAAAGTTGCCTATAACTTAATCTGAGAAGTTCAAAACCCTATGGTTCAAGGGTTAACTGTCTAAACATCAGACATACTAACATTCTTTGTTCATAAAACCCTGGTCCCACAGGCGTTGATGACTCAACACCAATGATTTAGTCCTCCAGAGTGAGCAGAGCTGCTGGGACCTTCTCTCCCCCAACCTTTTTCGTTTTGTCCCCATACTATTGCTACCAAAGAACCAGATGCCCAACCCTTCCCTCCTGCATGTTCACATTCACTCCTAGGGCCTGGCACAGGAGGTGTGTAGTGTGTTAAAAAGAGTCGGCCTAGACGTACCCCTGGCTCAGGAAAGTGCCTGACACTGGCCTCCAGCTCTGGCTGCAGCAGAAACTCTCTAGAGACCTTGCAAGCCCCGCCCCACCTGCTTCTCCCATGGTCCCCAAACACCTCTGAGCCCCCAGACTGAGCTGTTTGAAAAGAATTAAGCCTTGAAGAGCTCTCTCTGAGATAGCCCCTCAAACTGCTGTAGGGGATGTGAAGGCCTAGGAGTGGGGGCAGAGAGAGAAAGGAGTGACATAGAACCAAGGAGAAGAAAAGCAGAGGTAGAGCCATGCAGAGATAAACAGAGAGGAGACAAAGAACAAAAACGGGAGTCAGGGAGAGGTAGATAGAGAAACAGGCCGACAGAGGCCCAGAGAGAAGCCCACCTGGTGGAGAGTGCTGTGGGCAGAGAGCCAGCACCTTGATGTTGATGCAGGAAGTGGCTTCTTCCTCATGTGTCCTCTAGGGTCAGCCAAAGCAGCAGTTTGGTTGCTGTTGTCTATCAGAATTGAGCAGAAAGAGGCTGGTCCTAATACCTCCACTGGTCAGACTCAGTGCCCCAGCATCCCCTGGGAACACATTTCCTCTTCTATTATCAGTGCAGTTCCCACCCCAACAATGTCACCCAATGGAGAGGAGCCAATGAGAGGAGTTGTTGGTGGAGGGGGCAAGGCACACACAGGAAAGGAGCCTGGAGTTATGATCCCTGCTGTGTGTCAGACAGGTATGGGACCTTGACAGTACACATGCCCTTCGCTGACTCAGATTTTCCATCTGTAATGTGGCGACTAAGGTCCCCTCCATCTATAAAATCTGGATATCTATGAGATTTGGAGAGATGCTGATGGAGTGAAAGAAATCAATATGGCTCAGCACAATGCTGGGATTTCAGGAAAGAACAAACTCAGTGTAGTGGACAGATGCCCCCACGACAGAGTTTGCTAATAGTTCAGTACACTCATCTTAAACAAGATATATCTAACAGATTTCACTGAATCAAGCCTAATTTATAAACTGTTCATACAGGTATCTCCAAAATGAATTGCAACAAGCACGGGGATTTTTGTCTGTGGTGTTCACTCCCGATACCACAGTGCCTACAACAGTGCCTGGTACAAAGTAGACATTCAATAATTACATGAACTTGGGGACTTCTAGTCAAGATGGCAGCATAGGTAAACGCATTATCGCCTCCTCCCACAACCACATAAAAATTACAGCTAAACTACAGAACAAACATCCTTCAGAACCAACTGAAATTAAGCTGAATGGAAGTCCTACAACTATGAAATTAAAGAAGCAGCTACATCAAGACTGATAGGAGGGGTGAAGGCACAGATGGCTTGTCCCACACCCACATGTGGAGGATAAAAATCAGGAGGGACACCTCAGCTGTGACTGTCCTCCCTGAGGAGCAAGGGGTCCCCATACCACACCAGTCCTCCAGCTCAGGGTTCCAAGGCCAGGAAGAGAAGTCCCCATAACTTCTGGCTGTAAAACCAGCAGGAACTGAGGCTGAGGGAGGCTGAGGCTGAGGGAGCCCCAGGCAGCTCCTCTTAAAGGGTCTGCACACAGCCTTACTTGGACTAGCACCTTCAGGCTCCAGCACAGGGGAGGCAGCTTGAAAGGCACCAGAGACATATGAGGAAGAACTGAGTTGTTTGGGATCGGAGTGAGGACTGGAGAGACAGATTTCTCCTGGACAGACATACTGGTGGAGGCCATTGTTCCTTTGGTGACCCCTTCCCCCAGAGGGCAGATAGATGGCTGCCATATCTAGGACTCCAGTGACCTGGCTTACACTGGTTGCCCTGCCCTGGTGATTCCCTGAGGCCACATCCCACCCAACTTTCAGGCCCACCCAAGCTGTTCCCAGTGGCTTTACCGTAGGATTGGCCTGTCTTAGATCCTGCTTCACATTTTTCTATATTCTCTCAAAAAAAGCAGCATCTGGCCACAGAGAGGCCCATAGTTCTCGCTAAGTGGCCCCAGGCCTGGCATTAGAAGCAGCCAGCCTTGGTTCACAACTTGACTTTACCTGGGCACCTCCAAGCCCTGCACAAGAAGCAGCCATCTGCAGATTGCTTAGCAGCTTGTGCCTGTTGGCCCTGGGTAGAACACAGGCAGTGGCTGGCCTGGCCCCAGAGCCAGCACACCCAATGCACAGATTCAGACCACATTGAAGCACCACCACCCAACCACCTCCAAAAGTGACACACTCGAGGAATGGACTCAGGGGGTACCAGAGCACTGCTGAAATAAGTCTTGCTCTGTGTGGTGGGCCCCTGCACAGTGAATTATCCAAGGTAGTGAGAGGTCAGTGATTAGTGGGCACAGCCAGTCCTTACAACTTATCAGCCTGAGTAAAACCCTCCCATTGATGTGCCAACAGCAATCAAGACTGAATTACAACATAAGGGTATAAAGTCCACACAAAGGGTGTACCTTGTGGGCCCAGTGAGGTGATCAGGGAGGCTGTGCCACTGGACCCTACAGGACACCTACTGCAAGAGGCCTGACTAGGAAGCCTAGGAGACATAGCAACTCTACCTAATACATAGAAACAAACACAGGAGGCAGCCAAAATGAGGGGACAAAGGAACATGTCCCAAATGAAAGAACAGAACAAAACTCCAGGAAAATAACTAAATGAAATGGGGATAAGCAATCTAACAGATGCAGAATTCAAAATACTGCTTATAAGGATGCTCAATGAACTTAATGAAGTCCTCAAGAGCATGATAAAAGACCAGTCAGAAATAAAGGATGCACTAACTAAAATAAAAAATAATTTATAGGGAATCAATAGTAGAGTAGGTGAAGCCAAGAAGCAAACCATCGATTTGGAATATAAGGAAGCAAAATATGCCCAATCAGAATAGCAAAGAGAAAAAAGAATCCAAAAATATGAGGGTAGTATAAGGAGCCTGTGGGACAACTTCAAGCGTACCAACATTTGCATCATGCGAGTGCCATAAGAAGAGAGAGGGCAAGAAATTAAAAACCTATTTGAAAAAATAATGACAGAAAACTTCCCTAAGTTGGTGAAGGAAACAGACATACAAGTCCAGGTAGCAGAGAGAGTCCAAAACAAGATGAACCCAAAGAGGTGCACACCAAGACACATCATCATCAAAATGCCAAAGGTTAAAGACAAAGAGAGAATCTTAAAAGCAGCAAGAGAAAAACAGTTCATTACCTACAAAGGAGCTCCCACAAAACTGTCAGCTGATTTCTCAAAAGAAACTTTGCAGGCTAAGAGAGAGTGGCCAGAAAATTTTAAAGTGATGAAAAGCAAGGACCTACAACCAAGATTACTCTAACCTACAAAGCTTTCATTTAGAATTGATGGCCATATAAAGAGTTTCCCAGACAAGAAAATGCTGAAGGAGCTCATCACCACCAAACCAGTATTACATGAAATGTTGATGGGTCTTCATGAAGAAGATAAAAAAATATGAACAATAAAATGGCAATAAATACATATCTATCAACAATGAATCTACAAACAAAATGAACAAGCAGAACAGAAACAGACTCATAGATACAGAGAACTTTTTGTTGCTTGCCAAATGGGAGGAGAGTTGGGTGAAAAAGATGAAGGGATTAGGAAGTACAAATTGCTTGTTAGACTGATGAACCTCAAACAGAAGGGGGAGGTGGGTCTTTTACCTTCTTTGTTAAGTTCATTATTAAGTATCTTAATTTTTTGTTGCAATGGTAAGTGGGATTGTTTTTTAGTTTCTCTTTCTGATGTATAAAAATGCCATCAATTTCTAGGTGTTAATTTTGTATCCTGCTACACTGCCAAATTCATTTATTAAATTTAGTGGTTTTTTGGTGGAGTCTTTAGGATTTTCTATGTACAATATCATGTTATTTGTGAATAATGACAGTTTTACTTCCTCCTTTCCAATTTGGATGCCTTTTTTTTTTCTTCTTGCCTGATTGCTGTGGCTAGAACTTCCAGTACTATGTTGAATAAAAGTGGTGAAAGCTGGCATCCCTGTCTTGTTCTTATTCTTAGGGGAAATGCTTTTAGTTTTTTACCTATTAAATATGATGTTGGCTGTACATTTGTCATACATGTCTTTTATTATGTTGAAGCATGATCTTTCTATTCCCACTTTGCTGAGAGTTTTTATCAAAAATGGGTGTTGGATTTTATTGAATGTTTTTTCCATATCTATTGATATGATCATGGGATTTTTATCTTTCAAATTGTTTATGTGATATATTACATTTATTGATTTGCAAATATTGTACCAGCCTTGAATCCTTGGAATAAATCCCACTTGGTCATGGTGTATGATCTTTTTAATATATTGCTGGATCAGGTTGGCTAATGTTTTGTTAAAGATTTCAGCATCTATGTTCATTAGAGATATTGGCCTGTAATTCTCCTTCTTTGTAGTGTCTTTTTCTGGTTTTGGAATTAGGATAATGCTGGCTTCATAATGAGCTTGGGAGTCTTCCTTCCTCCAGAATTTTTTGGAATAGTTTGAGGAGTATAGGTGTTAGTTCTTTTTTGAATGTTTGGTAAAACTCTCCTATAAAACCATCCAGACCAGGGCTTTTGTTAGCTAGTAGTTTATTGATTACTGCTTCAATTTCATTTGTTGTTTTTGGCCTGTACAGGTTTTCTGAATCTTCCTTGCTGAGTTTTAGAAGTTTGTATGTTTCTAGGAATCTGTCCATTTCATAAAGGGTGTCCAATTTGTTAGCATACAGTTGTTCATAGTATTTACTTACAATCTTTTGTATTTCTGTAGTGTTGGTTGATTTTATTTTCTTTCGTTTCTGATTTTATTTATTTTGGTCTTCTCTCTTTGTTTCTTAATGAATTAGGCTAATGGTTTATCAGTCCTTTTTGTCTTTTCAAAGAACCAGCTCTTGGTTTCATTTATCTTTTGATACTGTTTTTTTAGTCTCTATATCATTTATTTTTTATCTGATCTTTATTATTTTTCTTCTAGTTACTCTGGGCTTCTCTTGCTGTTCTCTTTCTAACTCTTTAGGTTGTAGGGTTAGATAGTTCATTAGAAATGTGCCTTGTGTCTTGAAGTAGGCCTGTAGTGCTATGAACTTTCCTCTCAGGACTGCTTTTGCTGTGTCACATAGATTTTGGGTTGTTGTGTGTTCATTTTCATTAGTTTCCAGGAATTTTTTCATTTTTTTCTTTGATCTCATTGATTAAGAACATGCTATTTAGTCTCCATGTGTTTGAATATTTTTGCATGTTTTTATTGTAGTTGATTTCTAGTTTCATGACATTGTGATCCAAGAAGATATTTGATATAATTTCAGTCTTCTTGAACTTGTGGAGACTTAGTTTGTGTCCTAACATGTGGTCTATCTTTATGAATATATTATGTGCCCTTGAGAAGAACATAGATGCTGCAGCTTTGGGGTGAAATGTTCTGAACATGTCAATTAAATCCATTTGATCTAGTGTCATTTAGGATTGCTGTTTCCTTGTTGTTGTTTTTTGTCTGGAAGATCTATGTTGTCAGTGGGGTGTTGAAGTCCCCAACTATGATTGTATGCTGTCAATCTCTCCCTTAAAGTCCTCCAGAAGTACTTTTATATATTTGGATGCTCCTACCTTAGGCGTATATATGTTTATCAGGGTTATATCCTCTTCATTATACCAATCCCTTTAATATTATGATGTGGCCTTCATTGTCTCTTGTTATGGCCTTCATTTTGAAGTCTATTTTTTCAGATATGAGTATTGTTGCTTCTGCTTTTTTTTTTTTTTTTTCATCTCAATTTGCATAGAAAATTTTTTTTCATCCCTTTATTTTCATCCTGTGTGAGTCTTGTTCTGAGGTAGGTCTCTTGTGGACAGCATATATATATGTCATGTTTTCTTATCCATTCAGCTACCCTTTGTCTTTTGATTGGAGCATTCAAGCCATTTACATTTAAGGTTGTTTTTGACAGGTACTTGTTTGTTGCCATTTTTGTTCTTTATGCCTGTGTTCCTTTATCTATCTATTTATCTATCATCTATCTATTACTTCTTCTAACAACAGTTTCTTAAGCATTTGTTGCATTGCTGGTTTGATGGTAATAAACTCATTTAGCCTTTTTTTTTGTTGGGAAAACTTTTTATTTCACCTTCAATTTTGAGTGATAGCATTGCTGGATACAGTCTTGGATTCAGTCCCTTGCTTTTCATTACTGGCCTGAAATGTTTCTATTGAGAAATCAGCTGTCAGCCTAATGGGAGCTCCCTTGTAGGTAACTTTCTGTCTTTCTCTTGTTGCCTTTAACATTCTTTCTTTATCCTTATCTATTTTTTTTTTATGTTTTTATTGATTTTTTAGAGAGAGGGGGATGGAGAGAAAGATAGAAACATCAGTGTGAGAGAAGCATTGATTGGCTGCCTCTTGCCTGCCCCCTTCTGGGGATCAAGACTGCAACCTGGGCATGTACCCTGACTGGAAATTGAACCAGGACCTCTCAGTCCATGGGACAATGCTCAATCCACTGAACCACACTGACCAGGCCCATTCTATATATTTAAATTTGCCATTTTAATTATAATGTGTCTAGGCATGGGTCTTTGGGGGTTCATCTTGATTGGGACCCTCTGTATTTCCTGGACTTGTGTGACTATTTTCTTCACCAGGTTAGGGAGGTTTTCTGTCATTATTTCTTGAAACAAGTTTGCTATTCCTTGCTCAGATTCTTCTCCTTCTGGTACCCCTATGACATTGTTATTTATCATGTTGTCCCAAAGCTCCTTTAAACTATCCTCCTGCTTTTTAATTTTTTTTTCCAGTTGCTACTTTGATTGGGTATTTCTTTCCACCTTGTATTCTAATTTGCTGATTCAGTCCTCTGCTTTTTCTAATCTACTGTTGATTCTTTCCAGGATATTTTTTTATTTCAGTTATATCATTCTTCAGATCCTCTTGATTCTTATCCATGATTTCTACCTCTTTTTTTTTTTCATGCTGCTGAAGTTCCCACTGAGTTCCTTATAGTTCTCATTTAGTTGCTTGTACTTCTCATTAACCTGTTTGAGCACCCTTATAACCATTAGTTTGAATTATTTATCTGACAAATTGCTTGCCTCCATTTTGTTTAGTTCCTTTTCTGGAAATTCCTCCTTTTCTTTCATTTGTGGATTGTTTCTTTGTCTCAAGATTTCAGTGGTCTGGTGGTCCAGGGCTGCATGAAGTAGGCTGGGTCACAGGAGCAGGTTGGTGCATCCAGGGACATTGGGTCATGGCAGGTCATGTGCTCTGGATCTCAGACCCAGTTCAGTTGTCCAGGAATACTGGCAGCTCTCAGCAGCTGGCAGGGTGTGGCATCAACAGGGCCAGCAGCTCTCAGGGGCTGTGGCAGCTGGGCCAGCAGTTTGCAGCAGGGTCAGCAGCTCCCATTGGGCCCAGTGACTGCTGTAGCATGTCTCCGTATTCTTGGTGACCATGGTGGCGGCAGCGAGTCCAGCAGCAGCAGCAGTGGGGCCGGTGGATCTCTACTGAGGCGAAGCCTGCAGTGCCAACACCTCGTGGCTGCAACAGGGCCCACAGAGGCTGTGGCCCTCTGCTGCTGGTGGGACACATGGGGGCGGCAGCCCTCGGCCGATGGCAGGACTGCAGGCTCGCAGCTATGGCTGCAGAGGCAGAGGGGCCTGGGTATGTCCTCTGGGTACAGGATCTCTGCCATTCCCTGAAGCCTCCTCCTAAGGAGGACTCTGCAGATCCTCCAAAATTGTGCACTCTCCAAACCCAAGTAGGGGAAGCACTCGGCTGGGGAACACACTGCAGTGGCCAACAGCTCCCCTGCCCAGAGCACACTAACAGACTGCCCTCCATTTCCTCACTGACAGGCAGATGCCCACCCACACTAACATGCACACTCTCACACACACTCACACACTTGCACTCTCACCCTCACCCTAGTCCTGCTTACCGCCATGCTGGCTCCTCCTCTTCAGGAAGAATCTTAATCTCTGTAACCCTCCATTTTCCTTTTCTGGAAAATGCAACAGTAATTTCCACATACAGGGTGGCCATGAGAGTCAGTGACCGTACAGAAGGTGCTCAAGTCTTGTTTTGTTTCCTGGCACACAGCTGGAGAGTGTCTGAGCACAGATACAAATGTCACAGCCTGGGGGACCAGACTCACACCAATGAATGGAAGTGACCAGTCCCTTCACAAACGTGATACAGAGATCCTAATCCTGGAATTACTGATACTCATCATTGCCCTGGCTGGGCTGGCAGGAAACATGGTGGTGCTCTGGCTCCTGGGCTTCCACATGCAGATGAAAGCCTTCTCCATCCACATCCTCAAACCAGCAGGAGCTGACTTCCTCTTACTCGGCTGTGAGATTATGCATTCCCTGTGTACACTCCTCCACTTCTATTCCAACACCATTAACATCTGCAACATTGTCTTCACTGTGTCAGTCTTTGCCTACATCTCAGGCCTGAGCCTTCTCAGCGCCATTAGCACAGAGCGCTGCCTGTCAGTCCTGAGGCCCATCTGGTACCGCTGCCGCCGCCCCAGACACACATTAGCCATCATGTGTGCCCAGCTCTAGGCCATGTCCCTGCTGCTGAGCATCCTGGATAAAAGTGTCTCTATCTTCATGATGAATTTTTCACACCCTCATGATTTGGGTATCTGATTACATCACTATCACATGGCTGATTTTGTTATTTGTGCTTGCCTCTGGGTCCAGCCTGACCCTGATGACCAGACTGCTGTGTGGCTCCCAGTGAGTGCAAGTTACCAGGCTGTATGTGACCCTCCTGCTCACAGTGCTGGTTTTCCTCTTCTGTGGCCTGCCCTTCGGCATCTGCTGGTCCCTCTTAATCTGGTTACAAAAAAGTTACAATGCCATCTTTCATCTTTACCTGATTGCAGTTCCCCTGTCCTGTGTCAACAGCTATGCCAACCCCGTCATTTACTACTTTGTTGGTTCCTTTAGGCAGCGATGGTGGAAGGGGAGACAGACCCTGAGGCTAGTTCTGCAGAGGGCTCTGCAGGACACTCCTGAGGTGGAGGAACATGGAGAAAGCCTTCTTCAGGGAACCCTGGAGACGTCAGGAAGCAGAGTGGGACAGTGATGAAGAGTCTCTGCCCTGGTCAATCAGAGTGACTTTGAGACTCAGTGCTGCCCTGCCAGTCTTGGAAATTTGGAAATTATCTGGTTTTCTCTTGGCCTCATCCTCAGTATACTTCAGTGATTTCACAATGTCTTCAAATAGGATGGGTTTGTTGTTGTTGTTGTTGTTGTCGTTAATCCTCACCCAGGTATATTTTTCCATTGATATTTTTTAGATAGAATGGAAAAGATAGAGAGAGAGAGAAACATCGATGTGAGGGAGACACATCAACAGGGTCAGCATCAACATGACCCTGACTGGGGCCAGAGATCAAACCTGCAACCCATGTACATGCCATTGGTCAGGAATCAAATCCACAGCCCTTCAGTCCATGGGCCAATGCTGTAACCACTAAGTCAAACCAGCCAGGGCCAAAGAGGTTGTTTTTAATCTGGCTTTTCTAGTTTTTCTCAGAGAAAGCATTATACCTCTCCATCTTTATTGACATTACCAATAAATTTCTCATGTAATCTCCCTTTGAATTTCTTTATTGATTGCTTTTTCTTTACAATTTTCATTGCAACAGAAAAAAATTCCTGTCCAAAACCATATACTTTTGTTCAGAATTGTTTTATACCTTATCAGATAGAAAAAGAAAATTGTTTATTTTTCTCTCAGACTATAGTCCCTTAGCATTCACGTTTAGTCCTATGATTAGAGGCATTCTACAGGTAAAAAGTTTAATAAATGAGTTGGCCTACCTCTCATCTCATTGGATTCTCTGGGTTTGGGAGAAATGATATCCTTAGAGAGAGTCTCTATGTGCTTAAGAACAATCCAGGAAATTAAGCTTATGAAAAGCTTCTGATGCCATTTGTCCACAGCATAGTGACAGGTTGGTCTTGGGTTGTAGTAAAGGAAACAATGGCCATTACCTTTGAGAAATGATGAGTGGTTATAGCTCTCACCTTAACCAGTGTATGTAGAGTCTAGTTGCAATTTGGCCATTGCAATCTCAGTGTCAATTTTAAAATAGAAATTATCTTAGAAACCATTTATTAGTAGCATACAGATAACAGTTTTTGGAATACTCTGCAAGCCTTGATTGTGCTGGTTGTCCTGGCTGTGACTTTTAGGCCGGTCCCCATGAAGAGCAGGGTTGAAAACATCTGAACTTTCCATAGACATGTCAGTATATTGATAGAAACTGAGGTTCATTACAAAACTCTGGACTATTCTCTGACACTGGTTACTCATTCCTCAGAGAACTCAGGCAGATGGAGAGGGTCCACTATGTAAATGTGACAGCACAGAGGGATGTCTACTCTTCACAGAGAGTGAGGCTGCCCCACGTATGTACACTAAGAGAGGGGAACTCACAAATGAATGTGGAGAGCTCAGGAGACACTATGGGTAGCTGTGAAAATGATACCAACTACAGTTTTCAAGATTTTGAACCAAATATATCCATCAGAATTAGGTTGCCAGACACTTGATCCAGTTCTCTTCCCAGTTTATCACTTAACTGATTCTGAATCCTACATGCAGCCCTTTGTTTCCTATGCTGTAGTAGGGCTTGGCTGTAGGTAAGGGCTTTCTTGGCTGGATTGCAGGGTGGTAGAAGAAAGCAGGAAGACCGTGCATGTAACCTGTGCTCCAAGCAGGGTGCTTTGATATGATGCCACCAACTTAGACTGAGGTTTCTTCTGAGATTCAGCCCTGTGAATCTTATGATTCTTTCATTTGTGAAGCTTTGAGGAACCCTGCAGGAAAATTTCATCTCATTTTTGAACCAAAGACTGTTGAGTTTAACTTAGGCAACTGGTTGTTGATGTCAGTGGCATTCCTCTTTGTGTTGGGTGAAAGAAAACTTGGAGCTCCTGGATGCTCACGCCCAGCCACTGCAGCCCACTCACTGGGCCCCAACATTCCTCTATAGAACACTTATAACATCATGCTGTAATGTCTGGTTTGTATGTCCCCCTCTTCCACCATACTATGAAGTCTTCAAGAACAGATACCATGTCTTCGAAACCCCAGTGATGGTCTTGATCTGCAATTTAGAAGATGCTAAGTAACAATTTTTCTCAAATAGCTCCTGCCTGAAAATCATGGTGTTGTCCCGCTTTTGGAAAAAAAGCAGGTCTCACTGAAGCTTCTGCAGGCATCTCCCACTCAAGAGAACAGAAAGTGTTCTCTGGAATTAGTCAATAGGAGGAAGTCACTTCCCTTTCATTGCAGGTCTGCCTGCTGCCTCCATGGAGAAGAATGGAGGGAAGGAAAGAGTCTGCTAATGCGCTGCTTCCTTTCCAAAGCCAGTGAGGAGTTTCCTGTAACTTCATCCTGGGTGGATCATGTAGGACATCCAGGATTTTCCTTCGGGAAGAGAGAAAAGATATCAAAGACCCTCATGGCACCTTTTGGGAGCTGTCATCCACAATTGGTTATGTGTTATTTCAACAAACATCACAAAAACCTATGTGACCAAGCACTATACTATTTCTATATAGTGCAAAAACTTTTTAAATACATCTCTGGTCAGTAGACTCTGTTTAACCAACCCTATCCATTCCATCTAGAAAATATATTGGTTGATGTCCAATAAATGTTGAGCCCTTAGGGTTGTTCACTGATTCTCTAGTACATGTGGACCTTAGAGCGTTGAGTTATCAGCTACACAAGACCCATTAGGGTCTGTTTCCAATACTGCTTATGCCAGTTGGACTTATTCATGTACTTAACTAATTTATCAAAGTACAATGTAAATTAATGAAATATGATTATGAAAGAAGAATTATAGTTCCTATGAAAAGTAATATAAATGCTAAAAAGGTCAATAAAGTATCAATCAGAAATATAGTTACTGAAATAGGCATAAGTCTGACAAGTATTCTAGATTGAAAATATTTTACAGTGTTGACAAACATCTTCACGCAGAATGCAATACTTATGATGTTAAGATCTCCACTTAATACATGTAAACTGCAAATTATAGATAATGCTTAATAGATGGGCTTTCTGCAAACAAGACAGAGTACAATTCTATTTGCTAACATATACTCAAAGCAAAGTTCTTTCATCTCTTTTTTTGATGAATAAATTTGAGGTAAAGGTATAATGTTTATATTACAAATGTATCCTTTTTTATAATTGCCATTTTAGAGACCTTTCACTGAACCTATACACTTGTAGTAGCAAAGTCACTCAGTCATTCTCCTGTTCTTTCTATAAATAATAACTGAGCATCTTCTAAGTTCCAGTCCCTGTGCCTGGTACTAGAGATTCAAAGACAACATCACCACAGTCTATAAAGGAAACAGTCTAGTGCAGCACAGACTGCCATACAACATGGTACATGCCACCATAGAGTTATGTTTCAAGGTGCTCAGAGGAGAGGTTATCTAAAAATTCTAAGTTGTCTTGCTTCCATCATGAAGAGGCCAACAGCCAGCCCAGGAGAAACATGACACTATAGATCCAGGTGGCTCCTCCTGATGGACAATGTCCTCAGCAAAAGACTTACACTTTATGAAATAGCTAGACTCACTGTGCTGAACCTGCAAACAACCCCTAGTCTATACTCTGACTTCAACTACTACACAATTTGCAAAAACATTGTTTGAGAGAGCTTGCAGTTCCTTAGGCCACAGGCATTGCCCACTACCTATTTCCAAACCCTGTGTTCCAAGAAAGGAAGCCTTGTCTCCACCCAGCCCACATTAGCATCCAGATATCCTGGAATACACAGGAATGCAGAACCTGCAAGTGCTATATTTGGAGCACCGTGCCTGGAGTCAAGGAATCTAGATTTGCATGGTGATTCCATCAGCAACTGAGTAACAAGCCCATTCTAGGCAATTCAAGTAGATGGTGAGATTATGAGATTGCCCCAGTTTGAATCCTGTGCCATTTGTGGTCAGGTACCAGTTTTCAGAATAAGGTGGTAGGGTTTGACTTTACCAGAGATGTGGACTGGAAGAAACTTCTGTTGCAAGTCAGGCAGCCTCAGAAGTTCATTTCTCTACATCTGACTATAATAATGAGCATATACTTTTCTCACCTGAGGCTATATTGGGAAGCTACCTGGAACTCAGAGAGTTGGCCCGATGCTCTTTCTGTATGATGGCAAAATATGTATTGGACACCAATATTGTCAATGCTATAAAAATAGGTAAGTTTTGGTTGCTATCCTCCAAAAGTTGATAGTAGAGTGTAAAAGAGGAAATCTTACACATGCCTATTATACTGGTAAATGGGTTCCAAATCCTTCCAGGATACAAATACTGAGATGAGAGTGGAAAGGGGGAAGTTCTCATTACTAAGAGTATATGTGATGGCAAGTGGATCCAGAAAGGCTTCTTGAAATACTTGGAATTTGAACTAAGACTCTACAATTTACCAAGCAAGTAGCCTGTGTCACTTTGGCCAACCTTTTGAGACAGGCAAGAAGAGATCAACAGGACCTGGACAAATGGAAATGGGAAAAGAGGCAATCCATAGTGGCATTGTTAATAAAAGTACAGAGGTTGTTTAAAAAATGGTGATCACGCCCTGGCCAGTTTGGCTCAGTGGTTAGAGCGTCGGCCTGCGGTCCGGAGAGACCCGGGTTCGGTTCCCGCTAAGGGCACGTACTTCGGTTGCAGTTTGTCCCCGGCCCTGGTTGGTCGTGCGGGTGGCAGCCACTCGATGTGTCCCTTCACGTCGATGTTTCTCTCTCTCCCTTCCTCTCTCTCCCTCCCACTCTATCTGTACAAAAAAATGGAAAAATATCCTCGGGTGAGGATAAAAAAAAAAAAAAAAAAAAAAAAATGGTGATCAGTACGCAATTAAGTTTCATTCCCTGTGACATCCCAAAAATACAGTCATGGTTGCAAGATCCCTCTTTTTTTTTTTTTTAATCCTCACCAGAGGATATTTTTCCATTTTTTTGTACAGATAGAGTGGGAGGGAGAGAGAGAGAGAAATATCAACGTGAAGGGACACATCGAGTGGCTGCCACCCACACGACCAACCAGGGCCGGGGACAAACTGCAACCGAAGTACGTGCCCTTAGTGGGAACCGAACCCGGGTCTCTCCGGACCGCAGGCAGACGCTCTAACCACTGAGCCAAACTGGCCAGGGCGCAAGATCCCTCTTAAGAAGGATCATAGGCTGAAATGCGGTGAGCAATGAGCAAAGTCTGTTGTGGCTTTGAAGTGACAGAGGTTGGCATAGTTTTGCAAAATGAGTTGGAGTCAACTCTACAATACTGGCAAGCCCAGATATAGTCAGCAAGGTCACCCAGGCAGGACAAGTGAAAGAGGAAAGTCCTGCTCTCCTGACACTGACTCTGAGATATGCCCAACCCTACAGGGTCAGAAACCACATCTAGAAACAACAGGAAGGTGGAGCATGGATAAGGATGGGGGAAGTGGGGAGGGAGAAACAAAAGGCTGCACCTTCTGCTGGGATGCAGGTTTTTTGCCTGCAAAAGGCCACATTGGGAGCAGGAGAGATGGTTCATCTTTAAATTAAACTCAATGTTTTATGCCTCTCATTAAAATTCAACTCTAATTACTTATAGAGTTGAATTCCTATGGATGATGACTTAAGAGTTGGTAGCCAGTTATCAAAAATCTCATATTTAGATTCTGCATGTCATCTTCTACCTCTTTCGAAATGTAGTATCTATAGTATCTTGATATTTAGATAAAAAATGTTTTGAACATCCAGTTACATATGTGAGGCAATAATGTACTTCAACTTCAGATGCTCTGAAGAGATCAGTGAGTGAAAGTTGGGCCTTTAGTTTTATCTCTAAATTTTTATTTATTTATTTTTAAAGAGAGATTGGAAGCAAACATGACAAAATTTTAATATATGCTTAATTTTAATGGTGGTTGTATGAGTGCTTATTATATTATCTCATGGCCTACATGCCTAGTTTACAAACTTCTCTCCGGCATAAACTTTGTCCTCATTCTTGGTAACTACAATATTCACACAGATAGTCAATCCAACAAACTGTTCATTCTGAATTAATTATAGGCCAACAAGGAGTTGCCAAATTAGTGCAGAGAGTTTCTGTATACCCATCACCCAGTCTCTGCTAACAGCAACATCTTACACAAATATAGAACATTATCAAAACAAGAAATTAACCTGTTTAGGGTACAGTTATCTACATTACACATCTTACTCGATTTCACTCATCTTTGCATGCACACATTTTTATGGTGTATAATTCTAGGACATTTCATCACATGTATTGATTCATGCAACCTCAGTCACATTCAAGATATAGAACTGTTTTTTTATTACAAAAGAACTCCCTTGGGCAAATCTTTGTAGTTATACCCAACCTGTGCCCTTTCCAAACCCTTGGCAACCACTAATCTATTCTCCATCTCTATAACCTTGTCATTTTTAAAGTGTTGTCTCAATGGAATCATACAGTATTCAGCCTTTTGAATTTGACTTTTTATTCAGCACAATGACCTCAAGATCCATCCAAGTTATCGTATTTACCAATAATTTGTTGTTGATTTTTAAATTGCTGTGTCATAGTATGGTATGGATGTACTATCATTTGTTTCACTATTCACAAGTGGAAGGACATTCGGTTTGTTTCCAGTTTGATTATTATAAATAAAACTGCTGCAAGCATTTGTATAGAGGCTTTCGTGTGAATGCAAGTTCACCATTCTCTAAAATAAATGCCAGGAGTTATTGCTGGGTTGTATGTTAAGTGTATGTTCAACTTTTTAAGAAAATGCAGAGTTTTTCAGCATGGCCGTACCTTTTTACTTTTCCACCAGCAATGTATGAAAGATCCAGTTTTTTCTAAAGCCTTGCCAATGTTTGAAACCATTGGTACTTTTTTAACTTCTAAGAAATGTGTAATGGTATCTCATTGTGGTTTTAGTTTCTTATTTTCCTAATGGCTAAGGATGTGAAACATCTTTCATGTATTTATTTGACTTCTATATATTTTTGGTGAAGTGTCTGTTCAAGTCTTTTGCCCTGATTGAATCCAACTCTCCACTAACTTCATGCCTGTCCCCAGGGAGCTGAGTGTAGCTAGAGGTCAACACACAACCATACTTTCACTTTCAATTTATGTCCCCAAACCACAAGTATCCACGAGCTCTGCTGAGTGATCATGCACCTTTTCCGTAATCACCCTTTCATTCTCCAAGGGAAACCCTTCAAAGGATCAATGAAACAAAGAGCTGGTTTCTCGAAAAGATAAACAAGATTGATGGACCCTTAGCTAGACTCACCAAGAAACAAAGAGAGAGAACCCAAATACACAACATCAGAAATGAGAGACTTCCAGTCAAGATGGCAGCATAGGTAAACGTGGTATCGCGTCCTCCCACAACCACATCAAAGTTACAACTAAACTACAGAACAACCATCATTCAAAACTGCCTGAAATCAAGCTGAATGGAAGTCCTACAACTACGGAATTAAAGAAACCGCCCCATCGAGACTGGTAGGAGGGGCGGAGGCGGACAGGCTGGTCCCACATCCACATGTGGTAAATAAAAGTTAGGAGGACACTTAGGCTGAGAAGGTCCTGCCTGAGGACTGAGGGGTCCCCATCCCACACCAGGTGCCCACTCAGGGTTCCAGTGCCAGGAAGAGAGTCCCCATAACTTCTGGCTGGAAAAACCAGTGGGAACTGAGGCTCAGGGAGGCTGAGGCGGCTGGAGCCTCAGGCAGCTCCCTAAAGGGCCTGAGCATGGATTTATCAGACTCACTCCTTCTAAGCTTGGAGGGGAGGCAGCTTGAGGGGCACCAGAGACATACAGGGAAGAACTGAGCTGTTTGGCATTGGAGCAAGGGCTGGAGAGGGGGCTTTCTACGGGACAGACATGCTGTCAGAGGCCTTTGCTCCTTTGGTGAGCCCTTCCCCGGGGCGGCAGACAGCTGCCATATCTGGGACTCCAGCAACCTGGCTCACACTGGTAGCCCCACACTGGTGATTCTCTGAGGCCCAGCCCCACCCAACTTTCAGGCCCACCCAAGCTGTTGCCACTTGCTTAACCACAGGATTGGCCTGTCTTAGATCCCACTTGAGGTTTTCCTAAATTCTTTCAAACAAGCAGTATCTGGTCTCAGATAGCCCCATACCTCTCGTTCAGTAATACACAGAAACAAACACAGGGAGGCAGCCAAAATGAGGTGACAAAGAAACAGGTCCCAAATGAAAGAACAGAAAAAATTTCCAGGAAAAGAACTAGGCGAAATGGAGATAAGCAACCTAACAGATGCTGAGTTCAAAATACTGCTTATAAGGATGCTCAGTGAACTTAGTGAGAACCTCAGTGAACTTAGTGAAGGCCTCAAGAGCATAAAAGAGGACTAGTCAGAAATGTAGGATGCACAGTCAGAAATGAAGGAGGCACTAACTGAAATAAAGAATAATTTACACAGACTCAATAGTAGAGTAGGTAAAACCAAGAAGCAAACCATTGACTTAGAATATAAGGAAGCAAAAAACACCCAATCAGAGCAACACAAAGAAAAAAGAATCCAAAAAAATGGGGATAGTGTAAGGAGCCTCTGGGACAACTTCAAGTGTGCCAACATTCACATCTTGGGGGTGCCAGAAGGAGGAGAGAAAACAAGAAATTGAAAACCTATTTGAAACAATAATGGCAGATAACTTCCCTAACTTGGTGAAGGAAACAGACATACAAGTCCAGGAAGCACACAGAGTCCCAAACAAGATGAACCCCAAGAGGCCCACACCAAGACACATCATTATCAAAATGCAAAGGGTTCAAGACAAAGAGAGAATCTTAAAAGCAACAAGAGAAAAGCAGTTAGTTACCTACATGGGAGTTCCCATAAGACTGTCAGCTGATTTCTCAAAAAAAAAACATTGCAGGCCAGAAGGGAGTGGCAAGAAATATTCAGAGTGATGGAAAGCAAGAACCTACAACCAATATTACTCTATCCTGCAAAGCTGTCATTTAGAATCGATGGCCATATAAAGACTTTCCCAGACAAGAAAAAATTAAAGGAGTTCATCACCACCAAACTGTTATTGTATGAAATGTTGAAAGGTATTTTTGAAGAAAAAGAAAATATATGAACAAACAAAATGGCAATGAATACATATCTATCGACATGGAATCTACAAACAAAATGAACAGGCAGAACAGAAACATTCTCATAGATACAGAGAACATTTTGTTGGTTGCCAGATGGGAGGAGGGTTGGAGAAATGGGTGAAAAAAGGTGAAGGGATTAAGAACAAATTTGTTGCTAAACTGACAAACCTTAAAGAGAAGGGGGTTGGGGGGTGGGAAGAAATACACCAAAGAACTTATATGCATATATGCATAACCAATGGACACAGACAACAGTGTGCGAAAAGGCAAGGAGGTGGGCGGAGGTGGGAAGGCGGGGGTCAATGAGGGAAAATGAGGAACATCTGTAATACATTCAACAATAAAGATTTTTAAAAATCAGAAATTAAAGAGGAAAAGTAACAACTGACACCACAGAAATACAAAGGATAGTTAACAAATGCTATGAACAATTATATGGCAACAAATTCAACAATCTAAGCAAAATGTACAAATTTCTAGAAACACATAGTCTCCCAAAACTGAACTGGGAAGAGATAGAAAATTTGAACAGACCAATAACAACTAAGAAAATTGAAGAGGTAATCAAAACTCTCCCAGCAAACAAAAGCCCAGGTCTGGATGGCTTCACGGGGGAGTTTTCCCGAACATTCAAAAAAGAACTAACACCCATTCTCCTCAAACTATTTCAAAAAATTCAAGAAGGAAGACTTCCAAACTGGTTCTATGAGGCCAGCATAATTCTAATTCCAAAACCAGAAAAAGACACGACAAAGAAAGAAAACTACAGGCCAATATCACTGATGAACATCGATGCCAAAATCCTGAACAAAATACTAGCAAATCAAATCCAGCATTTTGTTATTCACCATGACCAAGTGGAATTCATCCCAACGGTGCAAGGCTGGTACAATATTCGCAAATAAATAAATGTGATACACCACATAAACAAAATGAAGAATAAAAACCACATGACCATATCAATAGATGCTGAAAAAGCATTCGACAAAATCCAGCACCCATTTCTGATAAAAACGCTCAGCAATGTGGAATTAAAGAAATCATATCTCGACATAATAAAGGCCATATATAAAAGACCTACCGCCAACATCATACTCAATGGGCAGAAACTAAAAGCATTTCCCTTAAGAACAGGAACAAGACAGAGATGCCCACTATCACCACTCTTATTTAACATAGTACTGGAAGTGTTAGCCACAGCAATCATACATGAAGAAAAAATAAAAGGGATCCAAATTGGAAAGAAGGAAGTAAAACTGTCATTATTTGCAAATGACATGATATTATACATAGAAAACCCTAAAGACTCCATCAAAAATCTACTACACTTAATAAATGAATTTGGCAAACTAGCAGAATACAAAATTAACATCAAGAAATCAACAACATTCTTATACACCAATGATAAAAAGACAGAAAGAGAAACTAAAAAAAACAATGTAAATGGTTACCATCATGGCAAAAAAATTAAGATACCTAGGAATAAACTTAACCAAAGAAGTAAAAGACCTATTTGCAGAAAACTACAGGACATTGAAAAAAGAAATAGAGGAAGATATAAAAAAGTAGAAGCACATACCTTGTTCATGGATTGGAAGAATTAACATCATTAAAATGTCCATATTACCCAAAGCAATCTATGGATTCAATGCAATCCCCATCTAAATACCAATGACATATTTCACAGAACTAGAACAAATACTTCAAAAGTTCATATGGAACCAAAAAAGACCCCAAATAGTCACAGCAATCTTGAAAAAGAAGGACAAAGTGGGGGGAGAATCACAATACCGGATATCAGGTTATACTACAAAGCCACTGTAATCAAAACAGCCTGGTACTAGCACAAGAACAGGCATATAGACCAGTGGAACAGAACTGAGAACCCAGAAATGAACCCAAGACATTATGCTCAATTAATATTTGACAAAGGTGGCAAGAGCATACAATGGAGTAAAGACAGCCTCTTTAATAAATGGTGTTGAGAGAATTGGACAGTTCAATGCAAAAAAATGAAACTAGACCATCAACTTACACCATACACAAGAATAAACTCAAAATGGATCAAAGACTTAAATGTGACCTGTGAAGCCATAAAAATCCTAGAAGAAAATGTACACAACAAAATTTTGGACATCATACACAACAGAATTTTCACTGATACATCACCTAAGGCAACAGAAACAAAGGAGAAAATGAACACATGAAACTATATCAAACTCAAAAACTTCTGCACAGCAAAAGATACAATCATCAAAATTAAAAGGCAACCCACTGTATGGGAGAGCATAATTGCCAATGATGCATCAGATAAGGGGTTAATTTCCAAAATATATAGAGTACTCTTACAACTCAACAAAAGGAAGACAAAGAACCCAATTAAAAAATGGGTAGAAGAGCTAAATACACACCTCTCCAAACAGGACATACGAATGGCCAAGAGACATATGAAGAAATGCTCAACATCACTAATCATCAGAGAGATGCAAATTAAAGCAACAATAAGGTATCACCTCATACCTGCCAGAATGGCTGCTATCAACAAATCATCAAACAAATGTTGGCGAGGGTGTGGAGAAAAGGGGACTCTAGTACACTGCTGGTGGAAATGCAAACTGGTGCAGCCACTATGGAAAACAATATGGTGTTACCTCAAAGAATTAAAAATTGAATTGCCATTTGACCCAGTGATCCCACTTCTAGGAATATACCCTAAGAAGCCTGAAACACCAATCAGAAAGAATATATGTACCCCCATGTTCATAGCAGCAGTATTTACAATAGCTAAAATCTGGAAACAGCCCAAGTGTCCATCAGTAGACGAATGAATAAAAAAGCTGTGGTACATGTACACAATGGAGTACTATGCAGCTGTAAGAAAGAAAGACCTCTTATCCATTGAGACGACATGGAGGGACCTGGAAAGTATTATCCTAAGCGAAACAAGCCAAGCAGAGAAAGACAAGTACCACATGATTTCACTTATTTGTGGAATATAATGAACATAACAGTCTGAGGAGTAGGGTAGACCCAGAGACATGGAAGTAGGGTACAGATTGACACCCTTCAGAAGGGGAGGTTGGGGGGGGAGGGAAGAGATAAACCACAGAACTTATATGCATGTACGCATAACTGATGGATTGGACAACAAAGCCGGGTATGGGGTGGGGGGATGGGGAAGAGGGTGTCAATGGGGAGAAAAAAGGAGAAACATCTATAACAAAAATAAATTAATAAAAAAAAAAACCTTTTTAATCAATAAGCATATCTTTGGGTGAGGATTTTTGTTGTTTTTGTTAAGTAACTTAATTTGACTGTAGCATGAGGCACATTAAAAGAGAACATAAGAGAGAAGACTTATTTTTAACTTTTTGAGGTAACACCATAGTGTTTTTTACAGTGGCTGCACCAGTCTGCATTCCCACTAGCAGTGTGCTAGAGTCCCCTTATCTCCACACCCTCTCCAACACTTGTTGTTTGATGATTTGTTGATGGCGGCCGTTCTGACAGGTATGAGGTGATACCTCATAGTTGTTTTAATTGAACTGCCATTTGACCCAGTGATTCCACTTCTAGGAATATACCCTAAGAAACCTGAAACACCAATCAGAAAGAATATATGTATCCCTATGTTCATAGCAGCACTATTTATAATAGCTAAGATCTGGAAACAGCCCAAGTGTCCATCAGTAGATGAATGGATCAAAAAGCTGTGGTACATGTACACAATGAAATACTATGCAACTATAAGAAAGATCTTTTATCCTTTGAGAAGTCATGGAAGGACCTGGACAGTATTATGCTAAGCAAAATAAGCCAAGCAGAGAAAGACAAATATCACATAATCTCACTTATTTGTGAAATATAATGAACTAAACAAACTGCTGAACAAAATTAACCCAGAGACATAGAGGTGAGGTACAGACTGACCAGCCTCAGAGGACGGAGGTTAGGTGGGGGGAGAGATAAACCACAGGACTTACATGCATTTATGCATGACCAATGAGCATAGACAACAAAGCTGGGGATGGGGTGGGAGGAAGGGGAGGAGGGTGTCAATGGGGAAAAAAATGAGAAACATCTGTAACAAAAACAAATTAATAAATTTTAAAAAAGAACTAAAAAAAAGAGAGAGAAGACTTAAATTTTTAATATTTACATCAAATGAAAATAAATTTTAAAATTAGATGAAATAGAAGAGGGAAGAAGAATGTTTTGTGTGCTGAACGCCTTACATTTTATAAAGGAAGTCAAATGATTCACTGCTTAATGCTGATAATTTAAAAATATAATTGTACATTATGGTTCAGAGCTAATAATAATAAAGGAAATAAGAATCGGATGGCCTCTGGAGAATGGGATTCAGGGAAACTGTCACCTTGTATATACTTCTTATCATTGATGAAGAATATATATATATACATGAATGCATATTGTTGTGATAATTCAAACAAACAAATAAGTGGGTTATAGCCATGGTAAACTTTCGATCACTCTACAATACACTTCATTCTTTAGTTGTAAAGTCTTACGATACAAATTCATATTGCTTGACCTCGTCCCCCAGGCTCATAGTTGTCCACTGTAGATTTCACAACAGTGATTACTTACCAAGAGGATAACCGAATGGGGTAGGATGGGAGTGGCTGACATATGAGTGACCTTGGGGCAAATGATGAGAATCATCTCGATAAGGAATCAGGTCTTTGTCCTGCCCACAGTTCCTATACAGGAAATTGCAAGGTCTGTCCAGTATCTTGATAAACCTTGCTTGGCCACCAGCTTTCACTCCAGCTCCTGCACATTATCTCCTGATTTAGAGGACAGAGAAGTGTCCTCCTGTGTCACTCCCAGAAAGAATCTCCCCTTCAGCACAGTTCAGCTCTCCACCTGTGGCAAGAAGAATGGAAGAAAGGTAAGAACAGATACCTAGAACTGACTTATGTCCGAAGCCTGTTATGCTTTTTGCTCTAAGTTTCTGTCCTCGTGATTCCTGAGCACTGCATGCAGGGGTCATGGTTCATCCTTCAGGAAAAGGCAGGAGACATGAAGCTCTCCTCAGCGCACAGTCAGAGCTGTTAGAGATGCAAATGGGGTCAACCAGAACTTTTCTCTCTTCTGATCCAGCTCCCCATAGGATTCCCTTCCTTCCAACCATTCAGATCTGTTATCATGGAGAGAATGTTGCCTCTTACATTAATTTAGGGGGCAGGATAAAATGTAAACATTGCTGCCCAGGTCAGAACTGCTATTAACCCAGATTTCATTGTCTTTAAAATAGTTTCTCTTGTGGATCTGGCAGAGTCCCAGGGGTAAACAGCCCAAACAAGGATAAAGGAGGAGTGTTTCAGGAGGGACTATTGAGCAGTTTTAAGGGAAAGTGACAATGCATGATGAAGTACCCTAAGGCGAGCAATAGTGAAGCACTGTTTCCACCCTGAAGCTTTAGGTCAGGGAAGGAGCAAGTACACAGGGAGAGCAGAGCTGTAATCATAGCAGTAGCAATAGGCAAGGAACACCAGCCAGGTGCAGAAGCAGGGCCACTGCCAACACACTGCCCAGCAGGGAAAGAGTGAGGAGATGAAAAGCCCAAATCTCTTTTTCCCCACCCTCCAGTCTCCTGGTAGCTCACTTTAACAAGAAATCAAAAGGACAGGATTCCACTGATGACGTACCTAGAAGCCACCCTCTTGAATTGCCAAACAAGGTAAAGAAGGATGGAAAGGGGGTCCTCAGAGCAAATGCACACTATCCCTCACGTCTCCTTGACCTCCTCCCAGTTTTCGACTTCCTGGGTTTTTCTCTATCTTCCTGTCATCAAATCATTTCTCATCTCATCTCCCTCGGAGTTATTTTTGACTTCTGTTCACACTTTCCTTTTCTAGTTTCACTTTTATGACACAATCACCTGCATTTATAAGAAATGTCTTGCCACTGGAATGTAATTTTAAAAGGAAAACATAATCTTCATGGGTTAGAATACAAGACCGGTTTCTCAAATAGGGACCTGTTGTAATGAAGACTTAAACAAGTTTATTCCACCTGGACTGGAGGCTACAAGGCATTCAGACACAAGCATTCCTTCCAACTTGCTTCTCCCGATCCCTAGACAGGTGTCCTCATCCTCGTGGTCCTACATGGCTCCCAGACACTTCAGCATTTAGCAGCAGACACGGAAAGATGGAAGGGGAAGCCAGGCTGCTTCTGTTAAAGGCCCAACCCAGACATTGGTTATGTCATGTCTGCTCACCTCCCATTGGGAAATCGGGTCCTTTCTCTGGTCTTTTTTTTTTTATCCTTACCCGAGGACATTTTTCCATTTTTTGTTCAGATAGAGTGGGAGGGAGAGAGAAAGACAGCAAAAAACATCGATGTGAAAGGGACACATCGAGCGGTTGCCACCCGCACGACCCAACCAGGGCCGGGGACAAACTGCAACTGAAGTACGTGCCCTTAGTGGGAACTGAACCCAGGCCTCTCTGGACCGCAGGCTGATGCTCTAACTACTGAGCAAACTGGCCAGGGCCTTTCTCTGGTCTTAAAACTCTCAGAATCATTATGTGACGGAAGAGGAGAATGAATAGTCTCAGCACCCGCTGCTTGTCCCTTACATTCTGAGTTCACATAAAGACTTTTCAGGGGCTTCTCAGAGATAATGAGCAATGTAACAGAAAACAGTGGGAAAGCCTGGGACAGGGTTCCAGGCGACCAGGACCCGTGGTGGGCCCCTCTTCACAGTGAGATCGCAGGAAAATTCCTTTGACGTGGTAGGCCTCATTTTCTCCCTTTTTTAAACAAGGATATTATGATAGATGGTCCTTACAGGACATATACTAAATGCTGGGAATACAATAGTGAATAACGGACTCAATTTAGTCCTTGTGAAGTTTCCAGTTTGATAAGGATGACACTTATCACACACTAGAAAACAGATCTACTGACGGTTAAGTTTTCTGAGTAGGGATGGTAGAGACTCTAGTTTTCCTCTCACATCTGTTTCTGGACCATCGGGGCTCTGGGGGCTCGTCCCTCTAAGAGAACACACCATAGGTTATTCTGTGCTTGACTCCTCCCTACGTCCAGGAGGAGGGTGCATCTCGTCCAGCTGGGCCTTCTGCCCATGCGAGTCTTCTGGATTTCGAAGTGATGGCTGACTTTCTGAGGCAGGAAAGGCCCCTGGATTCTGCTGTCTGTTCCTAATTGACTTCCACCCATCTCTCCATGTTTCCTGTTGCACTGGCTTCTCTTCCTCTCTGTATTTCTGGAGTTTGCTTATGTTAGATTCTTTTTTAATCCACAGTTTTGACTGCCATCTTGAATTTGACTTGGGAATCACTTTTCTGCTTTTCCCCTGGCTGAGAGTAATCTACACGATAGTGGTGGTGGGTCTGCAGGGCTGGCTGAAGTGCAAACCCTGAGGGAGCCCTTCTGATGTCAGATCTACACTGTGTGAGACCAGGGGCAAACCATTCATCTTTGGGGGGAATCAATTCCATCCTCTGCAAAATGGGAATAGAACTAGTTCTTTCCTCAAAGAGGTCTTGAGAGGAATACAGAGACAATACCTGATTAATTCTCAAGCAGCTGCTATTAAACCCTCACAGGTGAGCTAGTCCTCTTGGTCCAGTTGACATTGGCCTGAGCATCTCTCTTTACATTCCAAGCCCTGCACTTTCCCATTTCCCCTCATACACTCTTCTCACAGAAACACTTCCGTCAACAAAACAAACCCTACAAAAGATCTGGGAGAAAGAGTGGAGCAGCATTCCACTTAATAGTCCCCCACTATCTGGCACTCAGACCTCATCCTCACTTCCTCTGCTGAACTCAGCTCAGCCCCAAATCTCACCCCCAGCTGAGCCCCAAAATGATTCCAGGTGCTCTGTAAGGCCACGTAGAGTCCTCACTTCAAATGCACATCAGTGGTCAGTGGGCAAGTTTTTTGGTAACTCTTCTAAATACACACAGACCTTCCACGAAAAGAATTACAATGAATGAAATTTCCTTCACCCATTACACATATGTTGTAATGCCCTTGTTTTCTTTTTTTCTTTTTTTTTTTTTTACATTTAACTCAAATCTTCCACTGCCATTACATTCCTCATTCATTTATCCTTCATTGAATAAATATCTATTGAGAAACACTGTGTGCCACACACAGCTAGGCACTGGGGATAAAAAGTGCTTCCATCTTTGTAGAAATGACACAGTGAGCTATTTTGAGCCCACCTGGCCTTGTCATCCTCACACCTGTCCTAGCAAGAGGTCACATTCTCTGCATGTCCCTAAAGCATGGTCTTTCTCCTTGGTGGATGGGCCTGTTAGTCATGAGGGTAGACTGTGGTCATCTCCATTCTTCCTGACTTCATGCTGCTGAGGGGGAAATCCCAGCCCAGGACAGAAGTAACACTTGCGCCCATAACCATCTCTGGGTCTCTCAGATTCTACCCCAGATATTGATCTCCTTCTTCAGAAAATTCTGGGGACGTGGCATTACCTCTAGACAGTGACTGGAAGCTGGGGTCAGGGGGACATGATGGGACTGCAGAGTATTTCCAAGTCAGTAAAGGGTCCATGTTGCAGTGGAGAGAGCTCAGGCTCTAGAGTCAGAGAGAACTGGGTTTGATTCCAAGTCCAGGGCTCCAAGGCTGTGTGGCCTCCCATACGTATCTGAACCCCTGGAATCCTACGTTTCCCTCCTCTGTAACACGGAACAGTAACCACATAGCATGGTGGCTGCGAGAATCAGTGATCATACCTGGTACTCAAATATTGTTTTTTCTCAGTGTCACCACTACAGAGGTTGTGGGCCTGGATCCGAGTGTCACAGCCTGGGGGACTAAACTCACACCAATGAATGGAAGTAACTCAGCCCTCTCTAAGTGTGCCAAGGGGACCCTGACCTCAGCTGTTCTGGTGTTCATCATTGCCCTGGCTGGGCTGGCAGCAAATGCGGTGGTGCTCTGGCTGCTGGGCTTGCGCATGCGGAGGAACCCCTTCTCTGTCTACATCCTCAACCTGGCGGGAGCCGACTGCCTCTTCCTCTGCTGCCAGATTGTGTTTTCCCTGAGGACACTCATCTACAAATTCCATTCCGTGTGTATTTCCATCCCCTATATTTTCCTCACTGTGTCCATCTTCGCCTACATCGCAGGCCTGAGCATTCTCAGCGCCATTAGCACAGAGCGCTGCCTGTCAGTCCTGAGGCCCATCTGGTACCGCTCCCACCGCCCCAGACACCTGTCAGCCGTCACGTGTGCCCTGCTCTGGGCCCTGTCCCTGCTGCTGAGCATCCTGGAAGGGAACTACTGTGGCTTCCTGGAGACGCAACGTTACCAAGCTTGGTGCCAGGCGTTTGATTTCATCATTGCTGCGTGGCTGATTTTGTTACTCGTGCTCCTCTCTGGGTCCAGCCTGGCACTGATGACCAGACTGCTGTGTGGCTCCCAGCGGGTGCCGCTGACCAGGCTCTACGTGACCCTCATGCTCACAGTGCTGGTCTTCCTCCTCTGCGGCCTGCCCTTTGGCTTCAAGTGGTTTCTGTGTTACTGGATTCGGAAATTTTGCAGTGAAACGTTTTCATATTTCCTTACAAGAACTGGGATTATCTTGTCTAGTCTTAACAGCAGTGCCAACCCCATCATTTACTTTTTTGTTGGCTCCTTTAGGCAGCAGAAGCAGCTGCGGCAGACCCTCGGGTTGGTTCTCCAGAGGGCTTTGGAGGACATCACTGAAGAAAAGTGGGGGAAGCCTTCTCAAGGAACCAGGGAGACTTCAGGAAGCAGTTTCACCCAGTGATTCTCTATCAAGCAGGGTTCAGTGAGAGAAATAGTACATATAGAGGTTTCTATATTAATATAGAAATGTAAGAAGATGATACATATATACATATCCATATATGGTTAAACTGTCTCTGCAAGGCTGTTTTCTGATTCTAGAGCTTCAAGTCTGCAGGGCAAACTAGAACCCAGGAGCCTGTGCTAAAACCCATGATAATGACCAGAATTCATGTCAGTCTCTCTCAGTGGCTGCGTTTTGATGAGACAAGAGTTCTGCAGGAGAAGTTGGCTCCCTTCATCATGGAGCTAAACACACTCCTGATCAGAGTCAGAGGCTGAGGAGGATCCGGGAAGGTGGAGCAGCTGCAGACCCAGCTGCTGCCTCACACCCATGCAATGCACATGCATGAGCACTCTGCTGCCTTGCACTAATCTTCCGTGCATAAAAACAGTATGGCTGCTGCTTCATTTCCAACCACCAAATTTTGTTGATGCCCACCCTAACTAGAAACATACATAGAAGGGAAAGGAATTCTGGAAAACAGTTCAGCCTAGCCAAGTCAACACTTTTAAACCCATCACAGTCTACCCCTTGTCAACTCGGCATCCATAAACACCTCATTAAATCATAACAAAGCAAAGTCAACCTTCTTCTTAACATGATATACTTATCTCACCTATATCTGAAACATACCAACCTTTTCCCTAAAGAGGATATATCTTTTTCTGTGCTTTGGGCCATTTGTATATCTTTTTTTTTTCTTTATTTTTCTTTTTTGAAGTGCCTGTTCAAGTCTGCTATTTTTATTGGGTTGTTTGTCTCTTTACATTGATTTGTTAGAGTTCTTTATATATTCTAAATAAAAATCCTTTGTCAGATTTATGTATTGCAAATATATTTTCCCCATCCTGGACTTGCCTATTCATTTTTCAAGTATCTTTTGATGGGCAGAAGTTTTTATTTTTTGTGAAATCTAATTTATTAGTTTTTTTTTCTTTTATGAATAGTACTTTATGCATTCTAAGAAATCTTTGCCTACTCCCAAGGAAACAAAGGTATTCTCCAATGTTTTCTTCTAACAGTATTACAATTTTTGCTTTTACAAAAAAAGCAAAATTTCATTTAGACGTATGAGCCATTTCTAATTCATTTTTCTGCAGAGTTTGAAGTAGGGGTCAAGATTTATATTTTTTCCTATACAGTTATCCAGTTGTCCAGCACACTATTGAAAAGACATTACACACACACACACACACACACATTCAACCATTTAGAATGTTCAGAATGTGTCCTTATAAACATGGGGGTATTTCTAGACATTCTGATCTGTTCTATCAGTCAGCCTATGGGCCAGATCTGGTTCACTGCCTTTTCTTGTAAGTAAACTTTCATTGGAACATAGTCATACCCATTTGTTTACATCTTATCTGTGGCTACTTTCATGATACAACAGCAGGATTGAGTAGCTGTTACAGAGGCTACATGGCCACAAAGACTAAAATATTTACTATCCAGCCCTCTACAAAATAAGTTGGCTGGTCTCTGGTGTATTTTTTAATATTTTTTTTACTGATATTTTAGAGAGAAAGGAAGGGAGAGATAGAAACATCCATGTGAGAAACATCCATCAGCTGCCTCCTGCACACCCCCTACTGGGGATGGAGCCCACAACCCGGGCATGTGCCCTGACCAGGAATCGAACCAGGACTTCTCAGTCCATGGGACGACCCTCAGTCCACTGAACACCAGCTGGGCTCTCTTGTGTATTCTTACAACAACACCCACCATCCTTGCATCCCTGGAATTACTCCCACTTGGTCATGATGAGTAATTTTTTTGATGTATCGCTGGATCTGATTTGCTAATATTTTGTTAAGGGTTTTGGCATCTGTGTTCATCAGGGATACTGGCCTGTAGTTTTCTTTCTTTGTAGTGTCTTTATCTGGTTTTGGAATTAAGATTATGCTGGCCTCATAAAATGAGTTTGGAAATGTTTTGTCTTCTTGGATTTTTAGGAATAGTTTAAGGAGAATGGGTATTAGATCTTTGAATGTTCGGTAAAATTCCCTGTGAATGATCTCACTTATTTGTGGAATATAATGAACATAACAGCCTGAGGAACGGGGTAGTCCCAGAGACGTGGAAGTGGGATACAGACTGACAATCCCCAGAAAAGGGGGTGGGGAGAGAGAGAAACCACAGAACTTATATGCATGTATATGTGAACAATGGACATGGACAACAAAGGTGGGGACAGGGTGAGGAGGGAGGGGGAGGGGGAAATCAGTGGGAGAAAAAGGAGAAACATCCGTAACAAAAATAAATTAATTAATTTAAAAAATAAATAAATAGCCCTGGCCGGTTTGGCTCAGTGGTTAGAGCATCGGCCTGCGGTCCAGAGAGACCCGGGTTCGGTTCCCGCTAAGGGCACATACCTCGGCTGCAGTTTGTCCCCGGCCCTGGTTGGGTTGTGTGGGTGGCAGCCACTCGATGTGTCCCTTTCACGTCGATGTTTCTCTCTCTCTCCCCCTCTCTTTCCCTCCCACTCTATCTGAACAAAAAATGGAAAAATGTCCTCGGGTGAGGATTAAAAAATAATAATAATAAATAAATAAGATGAAGATATGCTACCCCAAAGGGAAATTTCTTTGTTCAATTCTCTAAACTCTCCATATATGAAGATGCATATTTTAACTTGAGAGTATATTCTGTGATTGTACAATTTCAGCATTCAAGATGGCCCTATATGTAAAAATCCAACTTTTATATAATGTTCATTTTATTTTCTAATTTCACTCTTGAAGTCTTTAGCTGCATAAAACTGCATCAGCCCATGCAGGAAATTTTATATTCCTATGTTTTGAATTTGTTTTATATTGCAATGCTTTTCCTTTTATCCTCCATCCCCAATTCCATGTCTTTATTCTTTGAGGTGCCCATCAAGTGCATTGAAGCTTTTCTTCCAAAAAAAAAACAAAACTTCCCTGTGAAGCCATCCGGGCCTGGGCTTTTGTTTGATGGGAGTTTCTTAATTACATCTTCAATTTCCTTTGTTTTTATTGGTCTGTTCAAGTTTTCTATCTCTTCCTGGTTCAGTTTTGGGAGACTGTGTGTTTCTAGAAATTTGTCCATTTCACCTAGATTGTCCAATTTGTTGGCGTATAATTGTTCATAGTATATTTTGATGATCCTTTGTATTTCTGTGGTGTCAGTTGTTACTTCTCCTCATTTGCTTCTGATTTTGTTTATTTGGTTTCTCTCTTTTTGCTTCTTGGTGAGCCTGGCTAAAGGTCCATCAATCTTGTTAATTTTTTCAAAGAACCAGCTTTTTGTTTCACTGATCTCTTGAATTGTTTTTTAGTTTCTATGTCATTTGTTTCTGCTCTGACTTTTACTATTTCTTTCCTCCTACTTGCTCTGGGTTTTTCTTTTTTTTAACTTTCTAGTTCTTTAAGTTGTAAGCTTAGAAAGTCAGTTAGAAATTTTTCTTGGTTTTTTGTGTGTTTTTTTTTAATCCTCACCCAAGGATATCTTTTTGTTCTTTGTTCAGATAGAGTGGGGGAGAGAGAAGAAAAGAGAGAGAGAAAGAAGCATCGACGTGAAAGGGATACATTGAGTGGCTGCCACCCGCACGACCCAACCAGGGCCAGGGACAAACTGCAACCCAGGTACATGCCCTTAGCGGGAACCGAACCCGGGTCTCTCAGGAC
This sequence comes from Molossus molossus, assembly GCF_014108415.1. NCBI lineage: Eukaryota > Metazoa > Chordata > Mammalia > Chiroptera > Molossidae > Molossus > Molossus molossus. The sequence goes on along the minus strand of NW_023425348.1, from coordinate 61,180,909 downwards.
CGCAGGCTGATGCTCTAACCGCTGAGCAAAACTGGCCAGGGCTCTTCTTGTTTCTTGAGGTAGGCCTGTAGTGCTATGAACTTCCATCTCGGGACTGTTTTCACTGTGTCCCATAGATTTATGTGCATAAAAATTCTAGAAGAAAATGTAGGCAACAAAATTTCAGACATCATACGCAGCAGAATTTTCACTGATACAACACCTAAGGCAAGAGAAACAAAGAAAAAAATGAACACATGGGACTACATCCAACTAAAAAGTTTCTGCACAGCAAAAGAAAAAGCCATCAAGATGGAAAGGGAACCCACTATATGGGAGACCATAATTGCCAATGATGCATCAGATAAGGGGTTAATTTCCAAAATACATAGAGTATTCATACAACTCAAAAAAAGGAAGACATAGAACCCAATTAAAAAATGGGCAGAGGACCTAAATAGACACCTCTCCAAAAAGGACATACAAATGGCCAAAAGACATATGAAGAAATGCTCAACATCACTAATCATCAGAGAGATGCAAATTAAAACAACTATGATGTATCACTTCACACCTGTCAGAATGGCTGCCATCAACAAATCATCAAACAACAAGTGCTGGTGAGGGTGTAGAGAAAAGGGGACTCTAGTACACTGCTGGTGGGAATGCAGACTGGTGTAGCCACTATGGAAAACACTATGGCATTTCCTCAAAAAGTTAAAAATTGAACTGCCATTTGACCCAGTGATTCCACTTCTAGGAATATACCCTAAGAAGCCAGAAACACCAATCAGAAAGAATATATGTACCCCTATGTTCATAGCAGCACTGTTTATAATAGCTAAGATCTGGAAACAACCCAAGTGTCAATCAGTAGATGAGTAGATAAAAAAGCTGTGGTACATGTACACAATAAAATACTATGCAGCTGTAAGAAAGATCTCTTATCCTTTGAGATGACACGGAGGGACCTGGAGAGTATTATGCTAAGCAAAACAAGCCAAGCAGAGAAAGACAAATATCACATGATCTCACTTATTTGTGGACTATAATGAACTAAACAAATTGATGAACAAAATTGACCCAGAGACATAGAGGTAGGGTACAGACTGGCAAACCTCAGAAGAGGGGGTGGTGAGAGAGGGAGATAAACCACAGAACTTATATGCATGTATGCATGACGAATAAATATAGACAACAAAGCTGGGGATGGGGTGGGGGGTGGGGGAGGAGGTGTCAATGGGGGAAAAAGGAGAAACGTCTGTAACAAAAACAAATTAATAAAAATAATTAAAAAAAAAAAAAAACGCCCACTGTTCTGATGACTGTCACTTTGTAGTAAGTCTTAAAATCAGGTAGTGTATATCGTCTAACTTTGTTTTTCTTCTTCAGGATTATTTAAGCTACCTAAGTCTTTTGCATTCGTATATAAATTTTAGAATAAACTTCTCAAACTGCTATAAAAATCATGATGAGCTCTGGCCAGTGTGGCTCGGTTGGTTGCCGGGTTCAATTCCAGGTCAGGGCACGTAACCAGGGTGCAGGATTGATCCTCTGTAGGGAAGTGTGCAGGAGGCAGCCAATCAATGTTTCACTCTAACATCAATGTTTCTCTCTCTCTCCCTCTCCCTTCCTCTCTCTCTAAAAATCAATTTTTTAAAAAAATTCTGATGAAATTTTGACTGTGGTTGTGTTAAATCTATTAATTAATTTGGAGCTAATTGACATCTTAGAATAAAGAATCTTTGAATTCTTGCTATTGATTTCAGTCTTCCTAAATTTTTCTGTGACTTTTTGTAGTTTCTGTTCTATAAGTCTTGCATACCTTTTGCCAAATTAGTATTTTATGTTTCCTGATGCTATTATGCACAATATTTTTTACTTCATTTTCAGATTGTTCATTTCTAGAATATAGAAATACAAATGGGAGCAAGATGTCTGGATAGGAGGCTCTTGCCTTTCCTCCTCCCACAAAGGATTAAGTCCTCTGAGAGAAATCCAGAAATAAGTTGAGTGACTCCTATAGGTCAGGCAACTAAGCCAGGTACAAGGCTTAAAATTAAGATCAAGCTATCTGCCCCCTAGGGAGCTGCTTTACATTTTATCCCCTTGGTTTGCATGCAGCCCACCTGAAGACAGGTTTTTTCAGAAACATGAATTCCAGTGACTACAACATTTTTTCTTTCTTTGCTTGTGTTGTAAACATAGATTTATTAAATGACTTGTATCTGGAACATACAAAGAACTCACAACTGCCCAGCCAGTGTGGCTCAGTGGTTGAGCATCAACCCATGCACCAAGAGGTCACTGGTTCGATTCCCAGTCAGGGCACGTGCCCAGGTTGTGGGCCAAATCCCCAATGGGGGCCATGCTGGAGGTAACCAATCGATGTTCTCGCTCACCAGTGTTTCCATCTCTCTCTCCCTTCCTCTCTCTCTAAAATCAATAAAGAAAATTTTTTTTTCTTTAAAGAAAGAACTCACAACTTAATACCAAAAAAAAAAAAACCTCATTTTAAAAATGAGTAAAAGATTTTTTTAAGTTTTTTTTTTCAATCACAGTTGATATTTAATATTATATTGAAGGCTATGGCACTTTTTTTTTTTAAGAGTCCCCTGGAGCAGATAGAAACAGCTCTCATAGTCTTGATCTCTGGAGATAAAGCATTCTCCCCTGACCTTCCCTAGAGGTTCCATGTGAAAAGGATCTTCTCTGCCACTTCAGTTAGAAAAATCTCAGTGGGTGATGCACATTGTTCCTGCTGTGGTCATGTGACCCCTGGACCAATCACTAGAGACAGAGCGTGGGGCTTTCTCAAATCACTTACTCACAAACCATCATCCCTTTACAGCAAAGTGGGATCTGTCACCAGCAAAAGAGAAGGGATTATGGTTCTAAATATGACAATGAAGGATTTGCAAGCCAGCCAGCCACACAAACTAGTGTCAAATACCTGATGTTTTTATTCAGACCTCTGCTGAAGCTATAACAGGTCCTGTTATTCAGAGCCTGCTTGGAATTTGGATTGATGCCTCATTACACATTCTGCTGGATGGACAGCCAGTTCTGTCCAATCATCAGTTGCTTAATAAGTAGAGAGTATCAGCATTGGTAAAGCATTCTGACTGACCCTCTGAGAGACGTAGAAATGGACAAAATATGGTACTACAGGGTGTTCTCCTGAGGGCGGAGAAGTTGGCTACCACCAGCTACCATCTCAGAGCCAGCTGAGCACTGAGGCTGAGGCTGATCAGAACTCTAAGGGGTGGGGGTGCAAACGTGGGCAGCTTCAGGAAAGGGCTGGGATTGGAGAGCAGAAGCTCTTATTTTTATGCAGCCCTTCGTTTACAAAACCAGACCCTAACAGGTATTTTTCGTATCGTTTGATATTCATAATCCTAGGAGGTGCCCAAGTTTAAGACAAAATGTTCAACCTGGAGAGATGGCAGCAAGGAAAGCAAACACACACAGGATAATTTCAAGAAAGGCACAAAAACTACTTAGAAAGCATTGAGCAATGTGGAGGTTTCCTCTCTGGTTAACACTGATTGGTTGGTCAAGTCTGTGGAGTGCTGTCTTCTGAGGAATTCTCCAGCTCCAGCCAGACTCAGTGCGGCAAGGTTCTGGGACCCACTAACCAGGTCTTCTGGGATGGGATTTTGGAGGGTAATGCCAGTAAATAGGAGACAAGAAATAGTAAATGAGGATGCAAAGGTAAGTAGAAGCCAGAATGTTAAATCTCAGAGGGTCTGGAAAGTTTAATTGATTAGACATTGTTTCCTCTAGTTGCCAGAGGTAAAATAAAATAAAAAAAAATTTAAAAAACACCACCAACAAAACCATTTCTATTAATTTGAGTTATGCCAAACTGTGGAACCTGTCTACCCAGATGTGTAAGACCCCTGCATCCCTAACAAGTAAAATGAAAAATCAGGACCCTTTTCATAACCACTGCACTCCTCTTGTTCGCCCATAGACTTATTGTCTTAGCTCCCCCTTCTGGAAAACCTGAGGTTCAGCATCACAGCAAATGTGAAGAATGACCATCTTTGTCCCACAATCAGACGGACGGCTGCAGTCACACTACAGGTAGACCTCTTCTTTTCCCTCGCAGATCCCTGGGAGCCTCCATAAGAAGAGGCCAGAATAGCCCAGAATCTGGTATTCACAGTAATCCCAAAATCCATGGTGATTTGTTATATAGCAATAGGTTAACTAATACAGTTGGCAAGTAGATATATGAGTCTGAAATTAAGAGGTTCTTGCAGCACCTGGCCGAAGTGGTTCAGTGGTTGAGCTCTGACCCATGCACCAAGAGGTCACCAGTTCAATTCCCGGTCAGGACACATGCCCAGGTTGTGAGCCAAATCCCCAGTGGGGGGCATGCAGGAGGCAGCCAATCAATGTTCTCTCTCATCAATGTTTCTATCTCTCTCTCCCTCTCCCTTCCTCTCTCTTTCTAAAGTCAATAAAAAGAAAAAAATGTTTTTTAATAAAAAAGAGGTTCTTGTGGAGATAAAAATGTGGAAATCATCAGTATACAGATCCCATTTCTGCTGGTTCTTGTCTATTTCCCCCACCTTGCCAAGATTCCACCTTTCTCTGTGCCCCAGGAGGCTAATTTCTACTGACTAAATTCAAGGGCCCCTTGGTTCAGCCAGTGGCAGATCAGAAAGCAAGAGAGAGTGGCCAAGATATTTCTTTCTTTGCTCCCTTCCAGCTCTGGGTAGTACAGCCCTTAGACTTGGGTAAAAGTGCCATCTGGGTGAGGCTTCACCCTCCAACCCTTTACTCCCCTACTGCATGGGGTTCGCCTTGGTAGGAATAGTGATAGTTCCCCTACACCTACAGGAACAGTAAGGAAGAAAAGGTACACGGTGAAAGATGCTGGTTGGTAGGTAATAGATGTAGAGGTGGCGCTTTGAGGAATTTCTTTTCTGTTCCTATTGTCCCAGTTAAGGTGCTCTGTTGACAGTGAGAATGATGGAGAATGAGTAGGAGATTTAAGGAAAGAGAAAGTCATAGAAGAGTCATATAGGAGAACAAGAGATGAATGGTTTGGGGAAATGTACCATAGTTGTCCGGCAGTACTAAGGATTCACTTGAAGCTGTTGGTCATTTATTTTATTTTATTTTGCAATTACAGTTTGCATTCAACATTATCTTGTATTAGTTTCAGGTGTACAGCACAGTGGCTAGAAATCGTATACTTTACAAAGTGGCCCCCTTGATATTTCAAGTACCACCTGACACCATATAGAGTTATTACAATATTATTCCCTATGCTATACTCTACATCCCTGGGACTATTTTGTGACTACAAATTTGTAGTTCCCAACCCCTTCACCTTTTTCACGCACTTTATCACCCCTCCCCTCTGGCAACTATCAATCTGTTCTCTGTATCTGAGTCTGTTTCTATTTTGTTTGTTTGTTTATTTTGCTCTTTAGATTCTACATATAAGTAAAATAATATGGTATTAGTCTTTCTCTGTCTGACTTATTTCACTTAGCATAATACTTTCTAGGTCCATCCATTCTGTCATAAATGGTAAGATTTCATTCTTTTTTATGGCCAAGTAATATTCCATTGTATATTCACAAAACTTGGTCATTTTTTTTAACTTACTAATTTGAAAGAGAGAGAGAGAGAAACATTGATTTGTTCTTCCACTTATTTATGCATTGATTCTTGTATGTGTTGATTCTTGTATGTACCCTGACAATGGCTCAAATCTGCAACCTTCTCCAGAGACTAGTCCTTGGGTGAATGGAGCCACCTCACCCCTGAGATGCTTGACCAAGGGAGAAGTCATGAAAACCCTTCTTTCTTGCCTCAAGATGGGACAGACTCCCTAACAGTTTATACTCAAGATCAAGATGAAACTTGACTTTACCTGAAACTATTTCCATGTTTACCTCCGCCCCTTCCCTATTCTGCTCCCCTCACTTTCTCACAGGTTTCTGCTGGACACCCCATTAATTAATCACTTGCACAGGAATCTCAAATTCAGACTCTGCTCCGCAGAACAGCCCAGAGGATTCTACCTCCACCAAGATGAAAGGGAATGAACATTGAGAGAGGTGTCCGCATGGTTGAGAAGCTCAGTGGCTGGCTGTCCTCTGCAGGCTGGAGCTGGCAGTAGGAGATGCTGTTACAGAGCTGGGCTCCCTGGTTTCAGTGGTGATGATAAGATTCTGGAGTAGCAGGGACCGAATGGCAGCATTAATTATCAGAAGCAAGTTGACCTTAATTACCACAATGGATGGCAATCTCAGAACAGCAGCTTGGGGTCTTCACCTGGAGGACTCTCTGGAAAGGGAAAATAGAGCACAATATTCTCGGGGCAATTAAGATTTACAGGCATCCAAGATATCACCTAACATGTATAATCAAAAGGAATCAAGAATGAATGAGCAGCAGACTGAGGTCAGCCACCTCAACAAAGTATCAGGATGCTTTACCCAGTTTGCAGACCTAAGCCAGGTCTCAGACCCAGAACCCATCAACTGAAAGGGAGGCAGAGAGCCCATGCTTTCTGGACATCAGAGGAAGGAGATGACGCAGACCAGGTGGATCAAAGCCTGCACGAGGCGGCTGTCCAAGCAGAGCACTGGTTTAGTGGGGTCAGCTTATTGGTCATATTCAGGGGGATTCAGCAAATAAATACATATATAGTGTATCATGGGAGCTAGGTTTCTCCCAGTTGGGAAAGGCAAATACAAATAAATATAGGGACAGCATTGAAGCCTGTTGGATTGGTGTTAGATTGGAATTGGAGATACAGGGGTAAGCTGGTGGTTTTCAACATATACATATAAGTACAGAAATATACATATGTGTTTGTATGTATATGCATATGCAAACAGATATATATGTGCACACAAACGCACATATATATATTCTAGCTCTGACAACTTTGGGGGGGCTGGAAACCAATACTCCAATGGATCTTAGTTTCTAAATACTATTCTCCATTTAAAGAAAGTAAGGCTACTAGAAAATAAAATGGCTAATTCCAGGACTAGGACAGGAAAAGAACAAGGTGACTCTGAAAAAGTCTTATTATTCTAGAAAGTAAGGAAGTGCATAAAGAATGATGGAGACATGTAAAACAAACACAGAAACCAGCCTAAAGGGACTCTTGCTGGGAAAATCTGGGACACTATGAGCATCAAAATAAATAATGATGTACCAGACTGTAACTCATTGAATAACAGAAATCAATGGGTCCACGATGACATAAATATATAAATAAAAAAATAAATAAATGGGAAGAAGAAAAATTGTTTCCTTACAGTAGAATGCCAACTGAAAATGGATAGAATTAGGAAATCAATGTTTGGATTAAAATGGGATGAGGCATGGAATTTAACATAACCTCAAAGTACTTTCCCCACGAAAGTCTTACTATTTACAAAGGGGAGAAAAGTAATAGTGGAGAAACATGGTGGATACCACTTTGATCAGGTGATCAGATTAATGCCACAGTGACAGGACAAGACCGCATCATGTAGGATTGCAACAAGAAGGACCCAGCATCATTTCTGTGATATTCTGGCCAAAATGTATAACCTAGGCCTAATCACGCAGAAATACTGAACATATGATGTTGACGGGCATTCTACAAAATGACTGGCCTATGATCTTCAAAAAAATGCCAAAGTCATACCCTGACCAGGTGGCCCAGTTGGTGGGAGCATCATGCCACACATCAAAAGTTTGTGGGTTCAGTTCCTGATCAGGGCACCTATGGTTGAGGATTTGATCCCCAGTTGGGGCATGTACAGGAGGCAACCAACTGATTTCTCTCTCACACTGATGTTTCTCTTTCTCCCTTCCTCTCTCTCTAAAAATCAATAAAAACATATCTTCGAGTGAGAGTTATTATTTTTTTTTAATGTCAAAGTCATGCAAGTTAAAAAAGACAGGAGCTGCTGCAGGTCAAAGGAGATCACAGAGACATGACATGTGGCCCTTGACTAGATCCTTTTGGTATAACAAACATTCTTAATGAATGTTCTGGAAGAAAACAAGATTTTTATGCAATGTTTGAAATTGTTTCTACATAAAACCCTTTTTTAAAAAAACCTAGCCCTGGCCAGTTTGGCTCAGCGGTTGGAGCGTCGGCCTGCGGTCCAGAGAGACCCGGGTTCGGTTCCCGCTAAGGGCGCGTACCTCGGTTGTAGTTTGTCCCCGGCCCTGGTTGGGTCGTGTGGATGGTGACCACTCGATGTGTTTCTTTCACATCGATGTTTCTCTCTCTCTCCCCTTCCCACTCTATCTGGACAAAAAATGGAAAAATGTCCTCGGGTGACAATAAAAAAAAAACAAACTATATTTTCCTATTTTAAAGAAAGAAAGGCCGAGTCCACTTGAGGAAGTATCCTGAAATACCACAGTATATAGTGAATCCTCCAGTTTGGGGGTAACTGTAGTGCCAATATTTGGGTAAAAGGGAATACCTAGATCTTTTGAGGGCTGTTATGTACAGAGTCAGAGCTAACAGAGACCCAGGGAGCCAAGTCCCATCATTGTCCCTTGTTACAGAAGTGGCACATGGAAGTCAAGTAATAAATGGAGCCCTGGGGTAGGTCCATCTCAGAGTGAAAGCACTGAGTCCACAGACCAACTGGTAATCATCTTCCCAGCTCTTAAGTATATGACTGAAATGGCCTTACCTAGCAGTTAGCTAATGCCCTACATTGGTTCCTTTCCCCATGGAGTAAGAGCTACTGAAAAATCAAGTGGAAGTCCCTGAAACTATACCTTCTCCTAGCAAAATAATAAATGAAAAATAACACTGCATTCCAGGGGAAATGGCAATGATTGAAATGATGCAGGGGTGGTTGTCTCCATCATATTTCCTTTGATTCATGAGTCTGACCCTTGTAAAAAGCAGATGACTATGGCAGATGATAGTGGACTGCTGATGTCTACCAAGCAGTACTACGAATGCAGCTACTGGGCTAGATTTGGCATCTTCATCAGAATATAGTAATATGGCCTCTGCTCTATGGTGTTGCTCTTGATCTGGCAAATGCATTATTTTTTAACACCCATCAAGAAGGAGAATCAGAAGATGCTTGCTTCAGTTGGGATGGGCGAGAGTAGGCAACAATTATACTTTCTGTCACAAAATATTCTGAAGAGACATGGACCATCTGGACATAAATAAAATAATGTCCCACTATGTTGATGACATCATATTAGTTTGAACTGATGATCAAGAAGTGGCAAGTATGCCTGGCCGGTGTGGCTCAGTGGTTGAGCATTGACCCATGTACCAAGAGGTCATCAGTTTGATTCCCGGTCAGGGCACATCCCCAGTTGGGGGCACGCAGGAGGCAGCTAATCAATGTTCTCTCTCATCGATGTTTCCATCTCTCTCCCCCTCTCCCTTCCTCTCTCTAAAATCAATAAAGGAAAAAAAATTTTTTTTAAGTGGCCAGTACTCTGGCTATCCAGGAGATAAATATTACAAAACTCCAGGGAACTGCCTGCCTGTCCCACCTGTGACGTTTTTAGGGGTTTGGTGGTTTAGGCATGCTGGGATTTCCCTTCAAAGTAAAAGACTTTACACCTTCTACCACAAAGAAAGAAGCTTGAGGCTTGGGAAGGCTCTTTGCATTTTGGAAGCAGACTATTTCACACTGGGGATGATGTGGAAGGGACTGCTGTATACCAAAAAATTTTAAATCTTTACAATGTCACCTCCAAACCACAATCACATATGCTTTTTTTCACAAATAAGATGTAACCTTATTAACTGTTCATCTTTCCATAAAATGCCTACAAGAATAATTACAGGAGTATCATGACTGGGAATCAAACCGGCAACCTTTTAGGTCCTTGGGACAACGCTCAACCAACTGAGTCACTCTGGCCGGGCTATCTGATTTTTAATCTAAATTGGAATCACACTATTTACACTTATTTGTAATATGCCTGTTCTTATTATCAATATATACAAGTTCAATTTTTAATTCCAATTGCTAATGATCATTAATTGTGACTTCAGGTCAGGCCCTTCTCTCTGGGTCTCAGGTACCTCATCTAAAATGAGGATGTTAGGAGAGATCATCTCTAAGAGGCCTTCCATCTCTGATAACTTATGAATATATGCAACTCCAGATGCCTGTATTTGTTCCTCTCTCTCCTCTCCTCTCATCCACAGGCAACACCCAGGACCACTGTACCTTGGAGAACGAAGACTTTGAACCAGCCTCAGATTCCACTTTCATGACCCAGAGAGGATGCCTGTGGCAGAGCTCCTGTCTGTCGGGGTGATGTCTGCAGACCTCAGTTACTTTCATCCTGATATGCAAATCTCCTTAGTGCCCTAAGTCCTTTCCAAATCATCGATATAATTTTTTGTCAGACCAGACTAGTATTATTCGGAATTGATGAATCTTAGAAACTCTGATCAGAAAAGAACACTGGAACACTGGGAGTTGTTTTGCCTCAATAAAATGTAAGCTCATAAAACAAGGTCTTCGTTTTGTTCAGAACATGTACACCTCATCACTTAGGAAGTTCCTAAGTGGTAGATACTTAATAAGTACTTGATCATTTTCTAGCTTTCCCAAGGACTCTTGCAACATCTGCTTCTACATCTCCAATCACTGAAAGCTGATTGATTACCTCTTGAAATAACCAATTCCACTGTTGCACCGAGAGATAGTGTTAATTGGAGGATGGCAGTGTCCAAATCAATATATACTCTACCCCACCGATTTTCAACCAGTGTGCCGCAAGAGGCATACTGGCGTGCCGCAAGAATTTTTAAAACATGCAACACTTGACTATTTAGTCAGAGGCACTGACCTCTTTTCCCTTAGATTGTCAAATTCGAAAAATGACAGCAGCCAACACAACAATAGCCATCTGGTGTGAATGAATCAAAATGATACCCTTTTTTTTTTTTTTTTTTTTTTGGTGTGCCACAGAATTTTAGTAATTGGTTTACGTGTGCCATGAGATGAAGAAGGTTGAAAATCGCTGCTCTATCCCAATTGTTAAGAACTGAGGAGCAAGAGGTGGACGTGCCAAATGGGCAAAAGTTGGCTCTGAGAGTGAAAATACAAGCTTACAACCTTCCCGTCTGTATATTACTTTACAGGATATGTATGTACATTTCTTTTATCCTATCTTGAGGTCTAGGCAGAGGCAGGATTTAAATATTTAAAGTATTTGTTGAATGGCTGTCTTTCTGCATTTTTTACATAAGTCACCAGGGGGCACACTTGTTACTTAAATCGTCACTTAATCAGGCCTGTGGCTAGGGACCCGCAGAATCTGAGAGCAATACTGGACTTGATCAATAAATTATCAGAGACTTTTAGGTCCTGTCACTGACACTTTCTACAACAAAGGAACGATGCTAAAAATAAGATTACCTGGCAAGACAGATAGCCAGGGTACATCACATCTACTGAGAAGGGTGGACAGAAATCCCACCTTTACCACTGATTCAATAGCCAGAGAGCAAGCCAAAGACCTATGGGGAAATATCATGGCTTCAAGGTGAAGGAGCCTTACTGATGTGAAAGAACGGTCATAGAGACTTTACCTCTTGTTGCTACCTTTTTCTCTAAGTCTCTGGCAGTCTCCTTCTGAAACATTAGGGCTAGAAGGAACTACATATAAGAGCACCCAAGCATTCCCTCTACCCTTCTATATTACAGATGGAGAAACCAAGGCCCAGAGAAAAATAAATCACTTGCCCAAGGTCAAATTACGGTCTAGTGGGAGAGCCTGAATTAAAACCCAGGAAGTCAGTTCACTGAGAATAGTTTGACAGATGGGGGGTGGCCTTTAGAAACAACCCTTTTGCCTGGCTGGTATGGCTCAGTGGTTGAGCATCGACTCATGTACCAAGAGGTCACCAGTTCAATTCCCGGTCAGGGCACATGCCCAGGTTGTGGGCCCAATCCCCAGTGGGGGGCATGCAGAAAGCAGCCAATCGATGTTCTCTCTCATGGATGTTTCTATCTCTCTCTCCCTCTCCCTTCCTCTCTCTCTAAAATCAATAAAGGAAAAGTATATATATATTTTTTTTTTTTTTTTAAAGAAATAACCCTTTGGATTCAGGGCAACCTAAACTCTATTGGAGATTAAGATTGGTCTTTTTAGAAGAGGTTATTGACTGATATCTTTGCTCAAAAGAAGGGAAAGGGCGAGAGAGAGAAAGAATGAATGGGAGGGAAGAGAAAGGGAGAAGATAAGTTTTCTGATGGCCTTGTCTCCAGGCAGCCTCTGCTGCTCTCTCTCTTCCTAGCAACTGCAGCTATGCTGCATTGTTTGAAGTACTCTTTTTTTTTCAAAATCAAAAGATGAAGGATAAACTCCCAAAACAAAAGGCATTTTTCTTTCAAGAGCTCAGATAAATCATAATTCACGGACAAAAGCGTCAAGGGTGAGCAATCCCTCAAAAACCATCTGCAGAATAATTAAGCATTGTCAATAGCACAATTCATTTCTGAAGTGCAGACTCAGAGAGCCTTGGAAGCCAGAACTAGAAAGGGCCTTGGAATCACCGTATTCAAATACTGCACTTTACAAACGAGGGATGTGTGATTCACAGAGGGGAAGGGATAGGGTCATAACTCAAATGCTTTCACAGGACAGGGAAGTAAAGCAAGCTGGGTCAGAGAAGAGATACTTTAGATATGCTACAGGAAATATGAAAAAAAAAGAAAAGAAAAGAAAAGAAAAAAAAGCCCTGGCCGGTTTGGCTCAGCGGTTGGAGCGTCGGCCTGCGGTACAGAGAGACCCGGGTTCGGTTCCCGCTAAGGGCACGTTTGCAGTTTGTCCCCGGCCCTGGTTGGTCGTGCAGGTGGCAGCCACTCGATGTGTCCCTTCACATTGATGTTTCTCTCTCTCTCTCTTCCTCTCTCTCCCTCCCTCTCTATCTGAACAAAAAATGGAAAAATGTCCTTGGGTGAGGATAAAAAAATAAAAAAAAAGGAAATATGACTTTCCCTTTCAGAAAGACAACAGGGCAAGCATCTTGACAAATGGCAGATAACACATGCCCTCAGTAATGGCAATGAGTGGACATGCCCTGCCTCAAGGGAGTAACTGCTACCCGGCTCCATTGGCCACTATCATGTAGGCATATGAGCCTGAAGTTGCCAGATCTTCTGTTATTTTAATATGGATTTGTACTTGAAATGTCCTAGTTGCTTTTTAACAGAGGCAACTAATTTGAATTGGTTGCAGGCCAACCAGAGCCCTTCTGGAGTCTGATTTCCACCACAAGTATCTGGTGTGGGTATTGTGGGATGCACTGGGCTTCACAGCCTCTCAGGGCCCTTTGAGAGCAGAAGGGCTGAGATTCTCGGTGCTTCTATGATGCTGCTGCTCTCTAGGATCCCCACAGTTCAAACCCAGATCTGATCAGTCTTCCCACCTAGAACACCCCCTCTACCCCACCCCCACCCTCGGAGCTTCTAAGTATGTTAGAATAAAACCCAAACTCCTCCACAGCCTTCCAGGCCTTGCAGCCTGGCTCCTGCCCTCCTCTCCCACCTCCTCTCACTGTGGCCGTCCTGCTGTGCCTAGAAGAGAAAGTTCTGCCTAGGAGCTCACTCCCTGCTCTGCATGGCTGGTTCCTTCTAGTAATTCAAGGCCCTGTTCAAATGCTCTCTCCTCTGAGCCCGACTCTGAACACCCACTCAAAAGTGACCCTCTTCACCTTCTCTCATCACCCCACTCTTCTCTCTTTCTTCATTACACTTATCACTGTCTCAATTTATCCTTTTATTCATTGTTTTAACCTGGTTCATTGGCAGTGTATCCCCAGCAGAATATAAGTTCCATGATAGTGGAGAAGCTGTCTGACTCTCTAATGTGTGCCCAGCTGCTAGAACAATGGCTCCTCACAGTAGGCCCTTGATAAAATATCTGTTGGACAGCTCTGCTTTGCAGGAGCTCCGAGCAGTGACCACCAGCGAGACTAACTTGTGACTCCCACTCCTCCCGTGACAAGTATTTCTGATATTTCTTCCTGGAATCAGCAGCCAGGTGCCCTTGGCCTTCACCTTGAGCTGACAGGCTGATGTCTACGGCCCCCAGAGGTTTGGTTCAGGTCTGTGGCGAGCTGCTACAGCAAGATCACATCACAGCCCCACCCGCATACAGCCCAGCAACTGGTCTCGGCTCAGATTCTCTCCTGACACACCTTGCTACTGTCCTTGGCTTCTCTTCAGGCTTGCAGCCAGGAAATACTACTCTGGAGGTGAACTCTCAGGAACACAAGGATGTCTTCTCCTTTAAATCAAGAGTCTTGCACAAAGCTATGCTTTTTATTTTCCCATCTCCATCCCCATAACATCTGCTCCAAATCCCAAATCCTTGGGAGTGGTACTTGGACACTATTCCTAGACCCCCTAACAGGATTACCTTTGCTGATTTAGGTGTGGGGATAATGTCCAGCTTTCATTGAGACCCCACCAAAATCAGCTTCATGAATCTCACTTATGCATTTGCTGAAACAACAGTATCCTAAGGTCCTTGGCCACACAGACCTTAAGGGTCTACCCTCAGAAAACCCTCCTGAAGATTTACTCTGACAGCTAAGTGCTAGAGATGCCTCAAATTCTTTATGGAAATGAGAAGGTGAAAAAGAAAGAAAAGGAGGAAAGAGGAAGGAAGAAAAATAAAATAGGAGCTGGTAAAAAGAAAGCAACCTACCTTGCCACTTTAGATATATTACCTGTTTCTTCCTATCAGAAATAATCACTCAAGTGTTTAACAAAAATTTATTGAGCACCTACTCTATACCAGGCAGTGTCCTTGATACATGGGATGCATCAGACAACAATGTTAGCCCATGTGGACTTGTGTTCTAGTGGAAGGAGAGAGGCCATTAAATAGTGGACATATTAAGTAGATAAATTATCTAATTTGTTATTCTTAAATAAATTTAGTAATACAGAATATGTTCTAGAATATCTTAGGTTATATAATATAGTTTAGAAATTATCCAATGTCAGAAGGTAAATGTGCCATAAAAGAAAAGATAAAGGCAAGCTGATACTGCGGAAGCGGCAGAAAGAGGCAGACTCCAGCATGAATTAAGGAGAGTGGTCAGGGTAGGTCTCACTGAGAAAGTGAAGCTTGAGCAAAGTCTTGAAGGAGGTGAGGGCATTAGTTCTAGGTAACTGACTTTTTCCCTTTCTTTTTCGCATCCAAGGAGATCAAAACCAACTCTGAGGCTCACTCCTGTAGAGGCCCCTGTGGTCTGCAAATTTGTGGTCTTTTGTCCCTGAGAGAGGCAAGACAGGTCAGTGGTTAAAAACATGGCTTCTAATACCAAACTGGATTCAAATACTGGCTCTACCATTTACTACTTTGGGCATCATATTTAATCTTCAGTTCCCTATACTTCAAAATGAAGATAATAATAACACCTACCTTCCAGGGCTCTGTACATAAATTCCTTTGCACACAATAAAAGTCAGCTGTAATTATTAAGCCTTGGTCTAGTCCCTCAAAATATATTTACATTCTCCTTGGTCCAGATTCTCTATCCTTATTGATATTTCAACATTGTTTTATGGTTTCTGCTCTTGCGGTAAGCTACCTCAAATCCTTTGTGGATTGGGGTGGGTTATAAATAAGTAAGTAAATAAATAAAAATCTAGAGGAACATTTTCACTAAAGCAAAACATTTCATTACAATAGAGTGAGTTGCAAGTGAGGAGGCCAAAAGCAAAAGATATTGACTCTAATTTCTAACCGTCTATCAAAAACCACCAGCAAGACGCTCTCTGGTTACCAGACCATCTTTCTCTTTCCCAAACCCCTCTTCCTCCCTCCATCAAGAGAGGGTAAATGAGTCACACAAAATGATCCAATAAACCTAAAGCCTCCCAACCTCACAACTACTTCATTGCCATGGGTTTCAGAAAACTCTCCTTCCCCATCAGAGAGAAAGGAATTCTATGGGGTGGTTGCTTTCCATGGTGATGGGATTGGGGAAGAGGGTGTTAACTCAGTGCACAGCCAGACATAGATTAGAATCTCGTTACTGCCATTAATTAGTGAGTGCTGTGGCCATGGGGAAGTCCCTGGACCTCTCTGGGCCCATTTCCTTGTCAGTAATAACAGTTCCTCCCTCCTAAGGTGCCTGTGCAGATGAAAGAAGAGAATGAAGGAAAGCAACATGGTTAGCTTACTGGTAAAAGCCTCAAGAAATGTTAGACTTCCCTTCCTTACCTGCACCCCAGGAAAACACTCAACGGACTATGGAAATAGGAAACTCTCCAATAGGGCAGACATCTGAGAACACTAGTTTAGGTATAGCCCTACATGATATAAACTCCCTATAAAAAGTAAGGGGGAAAGATAATTTTTGAGCTCCTCCTACCTTGTAGGTATATCATCACACTTCTTCCTCACCATAACCCTTTGTTATCCATATCTAACAGCTGGAACTGGGCTTGAACCCAGAACACATAGCTAGGAATGCTTGAGAAACAGCTCTGGTCTTCTGAAATTGACCTTATGAAGGGCAAGGACCAGCTTCCACCACAGGACATCACAGGCTCCACTAACTGAAACCTGTGAGCCCCGGGCCCTCCTGAAGTACACCATGCCTCTGGGACTCCACAGCTGAGTTCAAGACTGCAGACCAGGCTGACCCTGCGGAGGCTTCCTAAGCCCCTCCCTCACCTCCATCAGCCCTGGGGCCTTCTCTGTTAAGGCATCCCTGTTCTATAAGCTTTGGTATTAGCTAGATCTGAATTTGAAACACACACCCCTCACATATCAACAGGAGGACCTTGGGTAAGTCACATATTCTTTCTTGTTCCTCTTCTGAAAATGGAGATATTAAAATACCTACCTCCCAAAGTGCTCATGTATGGTAGCTGCCACTGTTACACTGATGCGGTCTGGGGAAAATCAGCCTTATGCTGGCTGAACCACAGAGATGATGCTCTCAAGGCGGGGAGAGTATGTCCTTGAGCACGGGCTGACATGTCTACCCACACTTCCATACAGGCTGAGCATCCTGGCCTGGTTATCTGACATTTGATCCTTCTCGCCTCACAGGAAACTGTCTGGGAATAACAAGATTTAGTGGACTCTGTGCCCCTCCTAGGAAAAAAAGACTAATCTGGACCCAGGCCAGGGCCTCCCATTTACTGCTGAGCTGGAAACTGGGGAGAGAGAAGATGCAACCCTGTCTCAGGAGTTCACAGTGCACTTGGGAGAAAGGGCAAGGAAACAGAAAGGCATGAAGGATGAGTGTCCCTGGGAAGATGAGGAAGGCTCCACCGAGAAGGAGGTGTTGGAACTGGGCCTTAAAAATTAGGTGAGATGTTGTGGGGGGAGGCATTCCAGACTACAAGCACAGCTTGAACAAAGGCTAGGAATGGGAGTTTGTTTAGAGAACAGAGTGGTCTGCTCAGGCAAGAGGACTGGGATGCCAGAGGACTGAGGTGAGAGCTGGTAGTGAAGGGCCAGTGAGCCTGAGGGGTAGGGAACACAAAGTAAAACTCATGACTACCATGGAGAAAATGGAAGGTGGAGGGTGGGCCTGCACTTTACAATAGGATGGTCCCAGAAAGCCTCTTTAAAGTGACACATTTAAGAGATTAAGGAGCAAGCCATGTGACTACCTGGGTTAAGTTTTGAGGCAGAGAAAATAGCAGTACAAAGGTCTTGAGGCCACAAGGTGGTTGCCATGCTGTTAAAGCATTAAAAAGGCCAGTGTGGCTGGGGTGCTAAGAAGATTAGAAAGTTAAAAGGGAGCCAGCTCATGAGGCCTTGCAGGCCTTATAGAGGCTCGAGCTTTCACTTGGATGAAATGGAGAGCGTTGTAGGATTTCCAGTAAAGGAGCAAGGTGATCTGACTAACGTCTTAAAGGGATCGTTCCGACTGCTGTGTAGAGAATCAACTGCAAGGGGCCAAGGGTGGAAGCAGGGAAACCAGTATTGCCAACAACCAGGCGAAAGAGTATGGTGACTGGACGTTTCCTCGTGTAAAAATGGAGCTTCGAATCCCCGTACTGTGTGTAATCCAACGTTTAAAAAAAAAAAAAAAAAATGGAACCTCTGGACAACGCAGTGCCAGCCTGGGGAATGTGGGATTATGGGCAGCGCCTTGTGCCTCTGGCTCCTGGTGCCCAAGAGAAAGTCAAGATACGTGTGCGCCCCGCAACGCGTCAGGAGGGCGAGAACTGGCAGGGGAATGTCCAGAGACTGAACAGGGAAGGGTGGAAAGGGGGGTGCCTCCTCCCAGCCCGGGAGCAGGGCCCTGGGCACCCCGCACTGTGTGCGCTGCAACCTCTCCGGCTGTGCAGGTGTGGGCATCGTGTAAGCATCATGTGCGAAGCGCCACAGCACCCTCTCCGTGCAACCCCCGCCCCCCCAGCTCTGACCCCTTTGTCTCACCTTCCCCTACTCCTATCTGCCTGCCTGTCCTTTCCCCACAGGTTTCGGCGAGCACGGCCCCGCCAGGATCCCTCTGGCGGTCGCCGTAGCGGCGCATCCCGGGCTCGAGGCTCCCAAGAGGAGAAAATCATGAATGAAATGGATGCGGTGCTCCCGTTCCCCCGCCCTCCCTGTCCAGGCAACCTCAGCGCGGAGGCGGTGCCTGCGGGGACTCCGAGCCGAATCAGGGAGAAGGGGGGCCCGGAGATCTGGGTCAGGATTAAGGGTCTGCGACCCGGCCCCCCTCGGGCCCTGGGCGCTGCCGGAGCTCCCCGCGCCCCGCCCGCCAGGCGCGCTGGCCCTGCGCAATTCCCGGGAGCGGCACAAGCCCGCCTGGAGGCGGGGCGGAGCCGGGCTGGGCTGGGGGGGTGCCGAACCCACCCGGCGGCTGCGCCTGCGACTCCGCAGCCGAGGCGCATTTGGTAGGGCGGTCCGGCGGAGGAGCGCGCACGGAGAGTGGGACGGAGCGCCGGGTGGACAGACGGACGGACGGACGCCCCCGCACACGCAGACGCACAGAGCTCGGCGCGGTCCCCGTCACACACACACACTCGCGCAGACCCAGGGACACACGCAGATACACGCACACTCGCGCGCGCACATCCTCCCGCCAGCCCGCCAGCCGGCCCGCCTGCCCGCTCGCCTGCGCCCGGAGTCCGCTCTGCCGGGTAAGTGCAGCGTTTCCGTCGGCGCCTTTGTGTGGGGAGCCGGAAGGCGGAGGGCGCGGGGTCCTTCCCGGGCGGCCTCAGCAGCTGAAACCTCCTCCAGCCCCCGGGGCTGCGAAACCGGCGCCCGCCCCCGCCACGCCCCCGTGGGGCTCCCAGCGCCCCCGGACTGGGGGAGGGGTCCCCACCCGGGGGAGGAGGCCGGGCGCTGAGGAGCCGGGAAGGAGCAGCAACCTCTCCTCGAGGAGCTCGGACGCGGCTCCAGGGAGGGATCGGGATGGTGGTCCTGGGTCCGAGCCTTGGCGGCCGAGGCTGGTGCGCGGCTCTTGGCTGCATCACCTCTCAGGTCTGCAGCTCCAGAGAGAGACTGGAAATCGCCGCTAGCCTATTGGCTTGTAAACTGCGGCTCCCTCGCTTTGACACCCCCGACCACGTAGTTTAAACCACCGACTTCCCATCCACCACCAAAATAAAAACCCAGTGCGTTCCCTTCCTTCTGTATACCCCTTTTTGCTAGATGAAGCCCAGGCCCCTGCTAAACCTGCGGATTGCCTAGGTCAGAGCCCAGAAGGGCTACCTCACCAATGATCATGTCAGGACCAGATGAACCTTTGGAACTCATTTAACCCCCTCATTTTACAGATGGGGAAACTGAGGCCCAGTGACGTGGCTTGACCAAGGTCACCAGAGAGTAGGTGGCAACAGCTTGCATTAAAATATAGGGTCCCCGGCTTTCATACTTATTTACCCACTATGCAATTGGATCCTATTGCCATTGAAGCCCCAGAACCCCAAAATCCTTCTGAGTGTACCAGGAAAGTCTTTGTAATTCTTGCCCCGCCCCCACTTGGAGCTTCAGGTGCTGTTCATTTGCTATCATCCCTAATGTAATGAAAATTTTTAAGAAAATGTTAGCCTTTAATTTGCCTCATTCGGCCACAGCGGAGAGCTCTCTTATGCAAGCACTCCAGATTTGGGATTCAGTTTGGAAGAAGGAATTAGTCCTGGTCCGGAAATCAGATACCAGCGTGTTGTTCATCCTGGTTCTCCCAGGGGTCCATTGGACCTGATGATGTAGCATTCAAGGAGTCATCCCCTCCCCCTACTTTGACCTGACTGCATGCCTTCCCAGTCACTCTCCCCTCCTCTATAAAGTCCTAGGTCTTTAATCCAATCAGGCCCCATTCATCATCCCTTTGTGGAGATCCCCAAGCCCTTCATCTCAGACCACCTCTTCCTTCTTGATGTTTGCTGAGTGTTGCTGGCAAAGCTGCTAGGGAAGCTTGAGTTACAGCCTTACCAGGCTCTGGTAGCAGCTCAGGGCAAGGCTTCCTCAAGGGCAGCTGGGTGTCCCCAGAGTTGGCACAGAGAGGGTGCCCCGAGAGCTAAGGTGAAGGAGTGCAAGCTAGATGGTGACTGGATAAAGTCAGTCACCTGTGAAGAGACTCCATTGGATGGGATAGTCGGCAAGACCACAATGATCAGTCTCTAGGGGCCTGAGGCTCTTGTCTCAAGAGCGTCCTTCTTGAGTGGGGTGAGCAGAGCCAGGGTGAGTGGATGATGTAACTCCAGGATCCACCATTCATATTGTAGTTCACCTAAGTGGCACTGTGCTCCAGAAGAACCATTTGCATAGACTTTGACGTGAGCAGTGGCCCCTGGGTTTTTGCAGTGCAGTAGCTCCCACCCTGAGAATGGAGAGGTCTGGGTTCCAGGCCCAGTCTTCCTTACTGGCTGGGCAGTGTCAGTAAATGCTCATAA
This sequence comes from Molossus molossus, assembly GCF_014108415.1. Taxonomy (NCBI): domain Eukaryota; kingdom Metazoa; phylum Chordata; class Mammalia; order Chiroptera; family Molossidae; genus Molossus; species Molossus molossus. The sequence goes on along the minus strand of NW_023425348.1, from coordinate 61,160,060 downwards.
CCTCTCTAGGCCTCAGTTCCTACATCCAAAAAATAAGATCATTAGAGATGAAGAGTTTCAGGATATCTTTCAGATCTGAACTATTGGGGGGGGGGGGGCACTTATTTATGTAACTGCTATGGGCCTGGTTTTCCTCTTCTATTACTCTGTGAGATAATAAGATAAGATGAGGTAATTTATGTGGAGTACTTAGCACAATGCCTTGGGCATAGAAAAAGCTGAGGTTGTTAGCTTTAGGGCCCCAGCTTTATGGATATACCCTCCACTTCTTCCCCTTTTTTTTAAATCCTCACCCAAGGATTTTTTTTTCCATTGATTTTTAGAGATTGTAAGGGGGAGGGGGGTAGAGGGAGGAGAAAAGAGAGAGAGAAACATCAGTGTGAGAGGGACACGTCAACTGGTTGTCTTCCACACGTGCCCCAACTGGGGCCAGGGATCAAATCTGCAACCCAGGCATGTGCCCTGACTGGGAATCAAACCTGAGACCCTTTGGTGCATGGGCCAGCACTCTAACCACTGAACTAAACAGGCCAGAGCCACTTCTTCCCTTTTTCGGATTGCCCAAGGACGAGATTTTAGGGCCTCAAAGTCTGTCTCCCTCAAAATCCATTCCCCACTGACCTGTTCCTGGATTTAGGGCTCAGCCAAGCATAGATCATTCATGCAACCTCCCTGGGGAAATTCACAGTTTTGTTTAACAGGTATTTCACACCTAAGTGTGACTGAATTTATTAATTTATATAGTGGCAAAGCTTCTCTTACACTCTGTACTTATACTTAATGCTCAAAACACACACATGAGATCAGTAGTGTTATTGTTGCCATTTTATAGATGGGGATGTTGGCACTCAGAGTTTAACTTATCAGAAGGGGTGTACTGTGAAAGTCTCAGAGCCAGAGAGCTGTGCCTCCTGCTCAGATCATCTGACTCCAGGTTCTGAACTTTCTTCTCCGTCACATTGTCTATCCTTTTCCAAGACCTACCCTAAAAGAGAGATTAATAAACCCTTGGAAGGAGTTGAGAAGAAGGAGGGGTTTTATTCTTCTGGAAGATCGGGAATGGCTTCTTGGAGAAGCCAGGTAGCGTTTGAGCTGGGTCTAATTGATTTGTACAGTGGAAGAAAGGAGGGAAAATATTGCAAGTATTGGAAACAGCATAAGCAGAGAATGGGAAGTGGGGGGAGGGTTCGAGGGCATGTGTAGAAACTGGAAAATAGTTCATTCCTACTGGTGCAAAAAGGTTAAAAGAGGAGCAGTAAGGAGGAGGGTGGGGTAGGAGGGTGGAGACAGTTGCTGGGGGCATTGAGTACCAAGCTAAGGGATTGGTCTTTAGTTTCTGAGTATGAGAGAGACATGACCAAACCTGGCCATTAGGGAAGTTACTCTGACTGCCCCTCGGAGAACAGATTGGAAGGAGAGAACCTGCTGGCAGGGAGCCCAGGTAAAAAAAACAATGGCAGTGGTCCAGGTGAGAGATAAGGAGGGTCTGGACTGTGGGTAGTTGTAAGAATGAAGAGAAAAAGTAGTTGATGCAGGAGGCTACAGTGTCACCAAAACTGACAGCTGATTGGATATGTGTGCTAGAGGGAGGGAGGAAGGAATGAGAGGTGATGACAAGGTTTTGATCCTGTGTGGCTAAGGATGCCATTCACAGAAAGAGTCCAACAGTAAAAGTGGGGAGGGGTTCAGGAGTGGAGGCCATGGGTGTGATAGGGAACCATAAAAACTCCTTCTGCAAAGCTGGCTCACCCAGCACCCCAGTCTGTTAAGTGCTAGTTCATTCATTCATTCTTTTATTCTCCAAATACATTTAAACATCTGTTACATGCCAGGTTGTTCTAGGCTCTAGGGACACATTGCTGGAAAAGATGAACTTCCTGCCCAACCTCTACCAAGGTAGACAGAAAATACAATATAAGCAAAGACACAACATTTTAAAGGATGAGCAATGCTCTGGAGAAAAATTAAGCAAGTTGAGGAGTGACTGGGAGACAAGAGTGTAGGAAGAGATTTGCCTTTAAATAGAATTGTCTTTAAGGGGGTGATATTTGGACAAAGACCTGAAGGAAGTGAGGAGACCCAGCAGAATCAAAGCATTCTAGGAGGAGGAGACCACAACAGTGCTCTTTCCCACTCCCCTGCAGCAGGCAGCCCTTGCTACTCCCATGTCCCAGAGGAGAAACTGAGGCTCAGAGAGGTCAGACACTGGCCTGGGGCCCTGGGGGGAGAAGGTGGCATGGCATAGCATTTCAACCAGTTCTCTCTGCCTCCAGACCCACCCTTTTTCCTGAGGACCGAAGTTGCCTTAAGGTGTGTGACCTCAGAATGGGAAGTCTGTTGTGTTCCGAGGGATTCTACCCTTGACTGAGGACTTCTGTTGGCAACCAATCCTACCCCCTGGTGTCCAGCTGTCCACTGGCACCAGTTTCCAGCTGTCCACCGGCACAAGGCAGTGAGAGAATCAACCACCTCGGCTGGAGACCAGGCTCCACCCTGTCTTCTCCATTGGGCCCTGAGCAGGACCAGAGTGATCACTTACTTGCTCTCATGCCAGTCCGAGCCCCCTGAGCGCCTGTGAGCTCCTGTACAAAGAGGAGTAATGGTGCCTTCTTCACAAGGTTGTCTCAAGGGTCTAATGAAAGAAGGGATTGGGAAGTACGTGGCACATAGTAGGTATGCAGCTGAGGTTTATTCAGTCTGAATTCAGACCTTTTTCTACCTTGACTCCTGTCCCATCTGGCCTTTCTTTTCTTTCCCATTCCATTTGACTTACTAGCTCACACTCCTCTCTCCTGGCAAAGGAGCCTCAGACCAGCTAATGCAGCCTCTGCCAGGCCCTGCTTCTGAGTCCGTTTTCCGGACTCTTCTACCAAACCTTAAGTGGATCTTCCCAGCCTGTGCTGCTAGAGCTTAGCTGGGCCCGAGCACAGAAGGGTTAAATCAGAGGCTGAAGGAGGGGCCCTGACAGAAGACTAGACCCTGGGGTGTGGCCAGAGCTAGGGGCCTCCCTAGCTGCAAGAGGGAGCAAACCCAGCTCTGAACTCCAGCTTCCCCCTCTGTGAGTGCTACAGACCCCATGAGAGGTGGCTGGAAGCAGTGAGGCTCAGAGCAGATGTCAAAAGGGATCATCCTGGCCAGTCTGGAGCAAGGCGCAGGTGGCCTTGGCAGGCCAGGCCAGGGCTTGGCATCAGGGATGTCTAGGACTGAACCCAGAGGCTGGGCGAGACCAGAGCACAAAATCATTTGTGATTAAAGTGGGTGTGTATCCAACACGGGCTAGGTTGGCATTCTAGTCCCAAGTGGAGAGGGGAAAGCTGCATGAGTGGAGGTCTGTCCACTGAAGGCAGATGACCAAGACAGAGACTGTGCCTGCCAGGGCGGAAGGCAGAAGGCCAGGTGCTAGGACTGGGCCGGTGTCAGAGCCAGACAAGCAGCAGTGAGACTGAATGTGTTAAAACTCTTAGCAGCAATAATACTAGTTACCACATAGTGTACTAAGTACAAGACATTCTTCTAAAAGCATCCTATTCACTCATCTCAACAATATTATGAGTTAGGTACTATTGCCGGTCCATTTTACAGATGAGAAACTGAGGTACTGAGAAGTCAAGTATCTTACTCAAGATCAGGCAGCCACTGGGGGAGCCTTGATTCATGCGCAGGCAGCCCAATCCTGAAGCCTGTACTTCGTGGTAATTTTACTGAGCTACTTATATGTGCTCAAACTCTGACCCACCTTTCATTTTTTTCCAAGAAATATATCTTGAATATCCGCCTGGGGCTAGATAGAATATTAAGCATGAAAAACAGGAAAGTTCCTGTAAGAGGCTGTAAACCTAAAGGTGTAAATAGAGGCTTGGCCTAGGGTTGAGGCAAACTCAGTTTGAAGCCTGCTTCTGCCGCTTACCAACTGTGTGATCTTGGGCTAGTGACTCAGTCTCTCCAGGTCCCAATCTGCACATGCGTAGGAGTGGGTGATAACTGGGGTTAGTTCATAGGGGGATGATGAGAAATGAATGGTGTCGTGCACAGTGCCTGGCACGGTACCCAGCACACCGTGAGCTCTTGGTAAAAAGAGGCCACGGGGATTATAAGCCACAGTGTGAGGCGGGATACAGGTGTCAATAGATGATTACCAAATGCAGAGGTGAGAACCAGGCTTTCCTAAGGGAGTCAGGGAGGGTTCTGCTGAGGAGGCGACGTTTGAACGGGATCTTGGAAGGGTCGTAAAGAGTTTTCCAAGCAGAGGTGGGAAAAGGGGGCTTTTCCAGGGAAGACGGCGTGTATTCTAAGACATTATTGGTAAGAGCCAGTGTATCTAAATGGAAATACCAGAACATCCCACCAGAGGTGTGATCTCGCCTTCACATTTGTGATTGCCTGTTTCTCCTTGTAAATTAAACTGTATACCTGGGGAATAGAGAGGATGTAGAGAGAGGGAGCAGAATGGAGAGTGTTTTCAGCGTCTGGGAGAACAGTTAAACCAAATGAACGTTGAACTCCGGAATCCTGCTCTTCGGTTGACCTTATTTTTGGTTTCTGTCCATCACAGGGGTAGGACTATCCACAGCCGGGACTCCTCATTACAGCTGAGCAGGCTCCATCCGTAACTGGCTGGGGTGGAGTCTGCCCTCCACACTTGAAGTGGGGGCAGCGTTTGCCCAGGCTCCGTGACTCAGGGCCTCGTTTCCCCTCTGCTGGTTTCCTGCCGCTCCACCACCATTGGCCTCGTTAAACCTTGACAGCCTCAGAATTGAAGCTTGACCTTAAGGGAAGGTCACCTATAGCCCCTCCGCAGGCCAGGCACACTTCCATCTTCCCTCCCCTTGGGTCTCTGCCACGCTACGCCTCCGTCTCCCACCAGCAGAGCAGGATAGAGGAGAAGTCATCATTTATCTGGGCACATCCCAAGCAGAGAACACTCAGACCCTGTGTTTAGGATGCAGAACACTCCAAGTTTGCAGTCTGCTCAGACGTGGGGACAGATGGCTGGACAGTGGACAGCTGGGCAGGGAGGGTAGGCAGCTTGGCAGGATAGAAATAGCAGTGAACTAAGCATTGGGAGTCCTAGGCTCAGAGCCTGTCTGTTCCACAAGTTTGCTGCATGTATCATTCTGGGTTCTTTGGTTGCCAGCAACAGAAACTGACTCTTAGTAACTTAGGCAGAAAAACTACTTCTCAGAAAGCTTTAGAGTATGACACAGAAGGACAGGTAACTCTGATCTCGGGTCCTTCCTGTGGCAAGGAACAAGCAGGGCACCAGAGGAAGAAAGGTAACTCCTAAAACGAAATCAGGATTTTGTTAACTAACTGGAAATAACTGTTCACACACTGTGCGACCTGAGGCAAGCCACTTAACCTCTCTTGCCTCAGTTTCCCGACCTGGATGTTCTGAAGCCGGCCTCTCTCCCCCACTCATGTTTTCAGTGTGCTTGTTGCTGAGAAAGCTTCCTGCCCTGGTCCCAGGTGGCACCTTTCCCCACCTTGAGAGTGAAGGATGAGGGAGAGAGGTGAGTGAGGGTGTGTGTGGTACCCTGCAGCTCTTCCCATTAGGGAGGGCAGCCCTCTCCTCGTGCATGCTCTGGGACCTGGGACTCGTTTGCATGAGGTAGTCAGCCTGATCTTGTCCCCTTGGAACCAGCTTGGCCTCTGCTTCTGCACACTGCCATGCTGATGACAGCCTGGATGGCATGTGGTCTCTTCCTGGCCATGGCCTGGCCATCTTCAGGGGTTGGGAAGCCCCAAGCTAGAGTCTGCCCTTCCAGAGCCACCAACCCCAAGACCCTGCCACGTCCTCCATTTAGCATGTACATCTACAGTCTACAGACTCCAGCCCTGTGCTGAGCACCTGGGGTGCAGAGGTGGCTGAGGGGGTGAGGATGCTCCAAGTCACTGGAAGCCCAGTGAGGAGGCAGGTGCGTAAACAGCTAACTATAGCAGCAGAACAAAGTAAGAGGCAGAGACAAGTGTGAGATAGGGGTGTGGGGGAGCCCAGAGATGGGAGAGCTCGATCCTTCCCAGGGGGGAGTGCTCCATGGGAGAGCTCGTGTTGAGAATGAGTAAGATTGAGCAGGAGGGGGAAAGGAAATTTTAGGCTGGGGAAGCATCATGAACAAAAGCCTGGAGGTGGAAGTAGACAGGTCTGATTCAGGGAATGGAGGAGTGTGCGGGGTCAGAGCTTTACGAGGGTGGTAGGAGTTCTGCATTGACCGTGAGGGGTGTCTAGAGGGCCCCGGCGGCTTCAGAGTGTGAAGCCCAAGGTAGAACCCTGGGGTTGGGTCAGGAGGTTCCTGGGGGCTCAGGCACCCACCTCGCTTCAGCACCCCAGCTCCTCCTCTGCCTCCCTCCTCAAACCTGTCAGCATCACTCTGCATAAGTCCTGGGCATAGCTGGCATCCTCTCCAGGATGCCTCCTAACAGCACCCACTCATCCCCTCCCCCCAGGTAGAGGTGAAGTGCTCCCAGCTTATCTTTATCTTGGACAGACCTCTGATAGAACACATCACCGGGCCCACAGCAGTTACCTGTTCTGTCTCCCTCACCAGCCACAATCTGAGAAGATGGGGCAGGCTGGTCCAGGCCGGTCTCCAGCACCCAGTGCTGGTGGAGTAGCCACATGGTACACGCTACCTTCACACGTATGAATGAGTAGATGATGGTGATGATGTTGAAGGTGCAGGGGACTTAGAGTCTGACCACTTACTCTATAGACAGAACCTCAGGGGCCCAGGGTGAGAGAGGATTGCCCAAAGTCGCAAGCCTGTTGAGGGCAGAATTTGAAAGAGACTTGGTTCACAGCAGCAGTATTCACGATAGCCAAAAGGTGGAAACAGTCCATCACCTGATGAATGGATAAATAAAATGTAGAATATTCTTACAGTCAAGAAAGCAATGAAGTACTGTTACCATTAGATGAACCTTGAAAACAGTATGCTGAGCAAAAGAAGTCAAACGCAAAGGGTCAGCTACTGTGTATGATTCCGTTTATATGAAATATCCAGAATAAGCAAATTACAGAGATACAAAGCTTAGTGGTTGCCAGGGGCTGGGAGAGGGGAGAATGGGTAATAACTCTTTAATGGGCATGGGGTTTCCTTTTTGGGGTGATGAAGACGTCTGGAACTAGTAACAGTACACGACATTGTGAATGTATTAAATGCCACTGGATTGTATACCTCTTAAAAATTGTTAAAATGATGAATTTTGCCACAATAAAAAAAAAAAAAAAGGAGTTGTTTGGGACCAAGTCCCATGCCCTAAACTGGGTGTAATGTCCATTCTGCAAACAGAGCTACTGGCTCCCCTTCCTGTTACAGACTTCCTCAGCCCAGGCCATGGGGGCGGAGCCTGCAGCACCTCTCAGTGTGGGGAGCCCCTGGTCAAAGAGAAGGGGGCTGCCACCCCCGCCCCCAGGAGGCAGGATCCCTGGCACCCAGGCCTGCTTCTTGCTCATTTTCCTCTGCTGAGGCCCCCATCGCTTCCCGCCCCCACTGACCAGTCTACGTCCAGTAGTTCTAAATGTCCCATACATCGCTGGCCTCCAGGCCTGGCTCTTGCTGTTTGCACTACACAGGAAGGCCTTTCCCTTGTGACCTCTCATCCACCTAGAAACACCTTTTAGGAACCAGCTCCCATCTTCCCCTTGGAGAGGACGTCCTCCTGCCCCAGGCCCCTCACCACGTGCTGAGCCCTTCCCAAGGTGTCACATGCACGTGTCAAAGCAGGCATGGGTACCTCATATTTGCACGTGTCCCTGGAGGAGGACTGGGCACTGTGGAGGGAGGGGCCTGGCTTGTTCGTCGCTGTGTCCCTGAGACAGCTCTGATGTCTCTCTCATAGGAGGTGCTCAGATGCTTGTTGATTGAGACGAAGGCCGTGGGAAAGTTCTCCTTCCTCCCAGACATTCTCCGTCACTGAGGGAGGGACATGCCTCGGTGATGTCCCTTCACCTCCAGGGTTTTCTGGCTCGAAGAGCAACAGTGGGGGGCGACTCCAGCAAGTTGCTGCCTGTTGTCACAGTTTCTGCCCCTTTGCCCGCTGATGGAAGTGGAGAAGGAGAGAAGGGGCCTGCAGGAGTCCACTGCTCTCGGCCAGGAGCAAGGCAGTGCTCAGAGACTGGGCTTCTCTGTGTGGCCTGAATGAACCTTCTCCTCTCTTCGGGAGTCTAATTAAAACCCTCCCCTGAGCAGCCTAGACATGTGGGCTCGAGCCGACGATACCTGGAGTCCTTTGACTGCAGGATGAAGCAGCAGGTTCTTGTTTCATTTTCCTCTACAAAAGGTGCTACTCTTTCTGCTTTTCCGATTATGAAATTAGTCATTTTCTAGGAAGCTTATTTATAGAGTCTTCTGCACGCATGCAGCACCAGGCTATTCTGAACACGGCTTGGGGCCAGGGAGGCTTAAGGTGTAAAAGCATCTGTGAGTCACCCCTGGGGCCCTTCCAGAGATATCTGGATACCTTGGTTACCTTTCTGTACCCAGCCAGGGGCCAGCCTCATTGACTGTCCTCAGGCCAGGGTGCTCTTCAGGATAAAGAAAAGGCTCTTTCTGCCTGGCCGGTGTAGCTCAATGGTTAAGCATAGACCCATGCACCAGGAGGTTGCCAGTTCGATTCCTGGTCAGGGCACATGCCCTGGTTGTGGGCCAAATTCCCAGTGGGGGGCATGCAGGAGGCGGCCAGTTGATGTTCTCACTCATTGATGTTTCCATCTCTCTCTTCCTCTCTCTAAAATCAATAAAGAAAAAAAATTTTTTTAAGGCTCTTTCTCAAGATTGGGAGGTTAGGGATAGGTGTTTTTGATCCCAATTTCTGTGGCCACGATCTATGACCTGGGGCAAGTCAGACCCCCATTTTGTGCCTCAGTTTTCTCCTCTGCAAAGTGTGATTTCTCCTCTCCAGATGTGTGATTCTGTGACTGCTCTTGACATCAGCTCTGGGGGAGGGTGCCCCCAGGCAGCTCAGATGATGATCATGTTTGAGGTGCCTGATGTTTGTTTCAAAATGGTCAGGGCAAAGCTTATTGATTCAACAAGGATTTATTTAGTGAACACCTGCTGTGAGCCAGCCGCTGGGCGAGACTCTGAAAATAAAACAAGTGGTGGCCCCACCCTCATGTAACTGATGGTCTAATGGTGGAGAGAGAATAGCATAAGTCAAAATGAAATTTCAAGTTGCGCCAAGTGCTGTGAGTAAAAAGTACTGAGAAGTAGAGATTGGGAGCTTCCTAGGTAGAAAGAAAAGAGAGATTCATGTACGAACTCATCATGAATAAGAGAGTCTGAGCAGAGGACAGAGATCAAGGGCAAAGGGGCATGAAATAAGGTTGGGGGGATGAACAAGGGTCAGACCATGCAAGATCAAGTACACTTTGTTCAAGGATGTTTATCTTTGTTCCAAGTGCAGAATGATGTCATTCAAGTCGATTTTCAAGGAAGGTGCTAGGATACATGTTGACTTTGGCAGTTGTGAACTGTACAACCTGTGCAGCCAGATGTATGTATTGGAGCATCTGGGAAATGTTTTGGAGGCCAGACTGAGTGGATGCTGGAGACCAGTCAAAAGACTGCCTCAGGCCCTGGCCGCTTTGGCTCAGCAGTTCAGTGGTTCCCAACCTTCCTAACGCCGCGACCCTTTAGTACAGTTTCTCACGTTTCTCATGTTGGTGCATGGGTCGATGCTCAACCACTGAGCCAACCATAAAATTATTTTCCTTGCTACTTCATAACTGTAATTTTGCTACTGTTACGAATCGCCATTGGAAATACGTGTTTTCCGATGGTCTTAGGCAACCCCTGTGAGAGGGTTGTTTAACCCCCAAAGGGATCGTGACCCACAGGTTGAGAATTGCTGGGTTAGAACATTGGCACACGGACCAGAGAGTCCCGGGTTCAGTTCCCACTAAGGGCACGTACCTCGGGTGTAGTTTGACCCTGGTCCTGGCTGGGGCTGTGTGGGTGGCGACCACTCAATGTGTCTCTCTCTCATCCATGTTTCTGTCTTCTCTCTTCTTCACTCTCTCCCTCCTGCTCTGTCTGAAGATAAATGCAAAAGTGTCCTAGGGTAAGGATAAAAAAGACTGCCTAGCTGGTGTGGCTCAGTAGTTGAGCATCAACCCATGCACCAAGAGGTCACCGGTTTGATTCCCGGTCAGGGCACATGCCCAGGTTGTGGGCCTAAACCCAAGTGAGGGGCATGCAGGAGGCGGCCAATCCATGTTCTCTCTCATTGATGTATCAATCTCCCTCTCCCTCTCCCTTACTCTCTAAAATCAATAAAAGGAAAAAAATAAAATAAAAAGACTGCCTCAGGCCCCAGCCAGTGTGTCTCAGTTGGAGTGATGTCCCACCCACATAAGAGTCGTAGGTTTGAATCCAGATCAGGGCACATACCTAGGTTACGGGTTTAATCCCTAGCCAGGGTGCATACCGGAGACAACTGATCGATGTATCTCTCTCACATCGCTTTTTCTCTCTCCTCCTTTCTCCAGCTCTCTTCCTCGCTCTCTCTCTCTCTCTCTCTCTCCCCTCTTCCCTTCCTCCCTGTCTGAAATCAATATTAAATTTTAAAAAGACTGCCTTGTGCCTTGACCAGTGTGGCTTCGTTGGTTGGAGCATCATCCTGTGCACCGAAGAATGGCGAGTTCCATTACCAATCTGGGCACATACCCAGGTTGTGGGTTTTATCCCCAGTCAGGGTACATATGAGAGGCAGCCAATTGATGTTACTTTCTCACCTCTCTCCCCCTCCCCCTCTCCCCTCTCCCTCTCCCTCCCCTCCCCCTCTCCTTCTCCCCCCTCCCCCTTTCTTTCTCCCTCTCCCTCTCTTCCCCTCCTCTCCTCTCCTCTCCTCTCCTCTCCTCTCCTCTCCTCTCCTCTCCTCTCCTCTCCTCTCCTCTCCCCTCCTCTCCTCTCCTCTCCTCTCCCTCTCTCTCTAAAATAAGTTTTTTAAAAAACATGTCCTTGGGTAAGGATTTAAAAAGTAAAAATCTAGGCAGGAGGTGCTGGGCTTGGACCAAGATGGAGGTGGTGGAGAGGGAGAAAAGTAGAAGGACTCAGAAGACATTTAAAGGGCCCTCTCTGCAGGGGAGCTCAGCTCTGAGATTTGGGATTCTCAGAGACTGTGCCAGTTGCGGTGAGGAAAAAATAAAATAATGCAACACCAGTTGCAAGCGCCTCCACCCAGCCTGTCCGCCCTTAATTATTTCAGATTTGTAGCCCAGCCTGAAATCAGCTTCAGGACCAGTCCGAGAGGCAGGATTGCGGACTGGAGGGCGGAGAGGCGGCTGACCTCTTGGACTTCTTGAAAGCAGTATGCTAGTGGGGTTATATTAAAGTTCCTTTTGGTTGCCCGTCTCAAAAATCAAACCCTACTAGCTTAAGCTAAAATGTTGGAATTTATTGAAAGGATTCTGGGGCATTTCGTGGCCTTGATGGCCATGTAGCCCAGTCGAGACAGAATGGACAGTGGGGCAGCAGCCCCGATGTCCTTGAAGCAGATGTTTTGGACCTTTCCTCCAGGGCACTGCGGCCACCGTGATTCAGCCCCAACAACCGCAGGCTCCAGGCCCTCCAGAGTGCATTTGAAAAGCACAGCCAAGCCCTGGGCGCTTAGCTCAGTGGTTAGAGCATCGGCCCACGGACCCAAGAGACCGGGGTTTGGTTCCCGCTAAGGGCACGTACCTGAGTTGCATTTTGGCCCCAGCCCTGGCTGAGGTCATGTGGGTGGCGACCACTCGATGTGTCTCTCTAGCATTGATATTTCTATCTCTATCCCTCCCTGTCTCTCTCTTGCTCTGTCTGAAGATCAACGCAAAAATGTCCTCAGGTGAGGATTTAAAAAAAAAAAAAAAGGCACAGGCAAGACCATCTGATTGACCCAGCCTGGTTGGTGTGTCCAGCCCTGGATCAGCCATCTACTGCCAGGGGTCAGAGACATGAAGGACAGGCTGGGCCATCGGAGCCCACACCTGCATTACAGGCCACTCACAGAGTCTGGAGCCCCTGTGAGCTGCACAGTTGCCCTCAGAGAATGTCAATCTACAGACACTTCAACAGGCCTGCCTGACCCACAGCAACCTTTTTCAAGTTTACTGGGTAAAAGAGCAAAGCTAGATCCCAGTGTAGTCCTGGAAGGTGCCCTGGTGGTCTAGGAAGACGGTTTTGTGATTTCAAAAAGAAATCGAACATTTAGAATATGCAAAAAATACATATAGCTATTTCGGCTGAGCCAAACCGGCCAGGGCTACATATAGCTATTTCTAGCTATTTCTGGAGAAGAGTTTTGCATGCCACTGTCCACTGCCTGAGGGCACAGGGCACTTGCAGTCCTTGGGGAGCTGGGCACAGACTGTGTTACCCAGACCCCTCTACTAGCTCACCCATGCTTTCAACTCCTAAACCCACAGGAACTAAGAAGCAGAACACTACAGCGGTGGGCATGAGCCTGGACTCCTAGACTGTAATTTTGTACCCAGCTCCACCCTAATGAGCGTTGTGACCTTGGACAAGTTATTTTAACTTCCCTGAGCCTCTTTAATGATTCCTAATTCATGGTGTCACAATGAAGACTCAGTGTGATAAAATCTGTAAAGTGCTTTGCACATGATAAGCCCTCCTTGAATGGTAGAGATGATGATGATGATGATGATGATGATGATCATAGTAATGCTGCTGTTATTGATTTCACATGGAAGATACCAGCAGAACCCTCTGGTCTCTGCAGCCTGACCCCTCTGTGGGTTGGTCTTTTTCTAAAATCCCCCTGATGGGGTGGGTTGGGGTTATTCAAAGGGACACCGCGCAAGAAAAGAAGGCTTTTTATCTTGCTAAGGGTTTTGTCTTGATCCCAGCTCAACAGCATCATCTCCCGTTTTTCATCCTGCCACAGGAGGGAGAGAGACAACCACGCCGCTGATGACTCCGAGGGAGGGGCCCTGGACATGTGCTGCAGTGAGAGGCTGCCGGGTGAGTCTTCCCAGCACCTGAGTGCCCCCCTCCCCCAGCGTTCCAGATGGAGGCGAGAGCCCCAGATGACCCTGGGGCTGGAATGAAACCTGGTTAGCTGCGAACTTGCTTGAGAGGAGTGACTCAGCTGGTCCACAGATCTTCATTTAGCTGGGGATTGGCTTTTCTAATCCCTGATGCCTTTCTGACCTGTTACCTTTTGGAGCTGCTCTGGCTCCCATGGGGTAGCTGAGGGTGTGCTGGGAGAGTGGAGAGAAGGGTGAAGAGCTGGGGAGTCCAAGGCTGATCAGGACATGACCACCGACCAGTAGTATGCAGAGATAAGATTAGGAAACGCAGCCTGACTGTGGCATGAACCCAAGGTGGGTGGATAATGTGGAGAAACTACCCGACAGTCCTGTTGAGAAGCCTGTTGTGAATGTAAAATTGTGCTGCTTGAGTCTGGTTGACCACGCTTGAGAAGAGCCTGGCTGTCTGAACCATGGGCCATGTCACCACAGAGATGTTACCGTGGCACTCCTGCCCATGGAGACAGGCATCCCAGTTGTAGACTAAATACTCAAGTCGTGACAAACAGCCACGGAAGGAATAAAGAGAAAGAAGGTGGAGGAAGACTTCAGTGTTTTTATTTTCTTTTTTTTTATTTTTATTGGTGTTTTTTCTTCTTATAACAAATATCCATTGTAGAACTACTAGAAAATAAGGACAGGGGAGAAAAAAAGAAAAGAAAAATTACCATAACCCTATATACAGCATACATCTTCCTATCTCTCTTTCCGTACCTTTTTGTTTAAAAGTTAAAAAGCAGCCATTTGAATTCTAAGATTGAAGTCCCAAATGTGTAGCTTATCAGAAACCTCACAATTGGCAAGGAACCTTGGAGTGGAGTCTTCAGTGACACTCTTTAAGATAGACATTTAAAACAACTAGGTATGCCTCTAAAGCAATGACTCTTTAAAATAAGCAGTTACTGTCCTGACCGGATGGTTGGAGCATCGTCCCACACACCGAAAGGCTTCCGGTTTCATTCCTGGTCAGGGCACATACCTAGGTTGTGGATTCCATCCCCAGTAGGAGTGCGAAGGGAAGGCAACCAATCAATGCTCCTCTCACATCGATGTTTCTCTCTCTCTCACTCTCTCTCTCTCTCTCTCTCTCTCTCTCTCTCTGTCCCTTCCTCTCTCTCTAAAAAGCAATAAAACATATCCTTGGGTGAGGATTAAAACAATAAAACAAGCATTTATTTTATTCACACCATGAGCCAGCCAGTGCCCCAGCTACAGTTGAAGCTCCTGAGTTGAGCATTGAGCCCCATGGTGCAATTCACATTTTATCCGGTAGGGGGTGTCATTGCTCAAAACACTTCGGACTGCTGTTGAGATGGTCTAGGACATGAGCCACTCCACAGTTGCTGTGGGGACTCAAAACAACTAGCTTGAAGAAAAGAATTCTGGCCCTGGCCGGTTTGGCTCAGTGGTTGGAGCATCGGCCTGCGGTCCCGAGAGACCCGGGTTCGGTTCCCGCTAAGGGCACGTACCTCGGTTGCAGTTTGTCCCCGGCCCTGGTTGGTCGTGCGGGTGGCAGCCACTCGATGTGTCCCTTCACATCAATGTTTCTCTTCTCTCTCTCTCTTCCTCTCTCTCCCTCCCGCTCTGTCTGAACAAAAAATGGAAAAATGTCCTCGGGTGAGGATAAAAAAAAAGAAAAAAAGAAAAGAAAAGAATTCTTCAAAGGGATATGAGAGCTGTCTGCGACTCTCTGAAAGTGTTTTGCGATGAGGGCAGCCGATTTATTTTGTGTCTATCATAGGAAGATGGAATAAACCCAATACCTAGAAACTAGAGAGAGGCTTGTTGGCCCATGAGATGCAGAACCTTCCTTCTGACTTGAAAAGTGGTCCAGTCATAGAACTTGATAATTCAAGAGGAAGAAAATGAGTGTTCCATCATTGGAGGCATTCAAGTATTTTCTGGATAGTCATTGGAGAGGAAATTTCCACAATGGGTGGGAGGTCAAGATGACATCAAAAGTCCCTTTCAACTACTAAGCAGTTCTGTGATTCAGCTATGAGTCATAGAATTCGGAGATGATTCTACAACCATGGCTGGCACCACTGGCTAGAAAAAAAAAAAAATCCTTGGAAAATAGGATGTGACGTATATTTGTCTAGAGAGTAGCATGGTGAGGAGGAAGGAGCATGGGGTTTGGCCATTGAGTCTGCCTGTTCTATTTACAGGCTGTGTGTTAATGGACAAGTTGGTTAACCTTGCTGGACCTCTACTACCTCACTTATAAGTGGAAACAATAAAATGAATATTTATCTTCACAAAGATTAAATAAACATAATCACACAAGCACTTATTCAGTAAACATGTATTGAGCACCTACTATGTGTCAAGTATTATAATAGGTGCAAGGGATAATAGTGTGAATAAAGCAGACATAGTCCCTGCCCTGCTTTGAGTTGCTTCTGGAAAATGGGATGAAGCCACAGCAGAGAGGCTATACTAATAGCATGTTTAATTCAACCCTTCCCTCCCATTCCTCCCTGAAAGCCAGCAACCAGTGCAGAATGGAAGAGGAGCATTGGTTATCTCCATTGGAGCTGGCACATTGCCTTTCTTAAGCCATGTGCACTGTTTCAAATGCTTTTACATGTGTGTGTCATGTAATCCCCTCCACTAACCTAGGGAGTCAGCATTGTTTGCTAACCCTCTTATAGATGAGAGAACCAAGGCCCAGGGAGGTTAGGGAATCTGTCCAGGTCACTTAGCTAGTGTTTGGAAAAGTGAGAATTCACTCAAGGCCGTCTCTTCCGAGCTCATGCTCCTGACTAGTACCCCATTGTGCGTCCATGGTCCCCATGGAGCCACCATCATCTTCTGGAATCCTGTAGGTTGAGGTAGGAAGAGCTAAGGGGTCTCTGTCCCCAGGGAGGATTTTGAAGGAGGTGGGCAATGTCACTGTGCATGTCCCCTTCTCTGTCCTTCCTCTGGAAAACCCTGCCTTCCAGAGGCCAGGCAAGTTGTGTGTCCCTCAAGACCTCATGATACCATCTTGATATAATATTGAAGTAACTTTTGTCTTCTATGGGACCATGAGCTCCTTGAAGGCAAGTGCGTCTCTATTTCATCCTCCATGTCTAACATTCATCCTCTCATTTCTTCATTCATTCACTGGATATTCATTGACCTACATGTGCTGAGCACTCTTGTGAGCACCGAAGATTCAGCAATGTACCACGCTGAGAAAACTTCCACCCTCACAGAACAGTATTGGGTACTGGTTATCATCAGGGACCCTTGGCCAGGCTTGGCTCTACCACTTACCATGGTATGATCATGGGCAAGCTACTTAACCTTTGTGTGCATCCCGTTTACAGAATGGCAAGAATAACATTCATTGTCATGTAGAGTTGTTGGAGGACTAAAATTAATAGAGAAACTACAGTAGTGTTTGGTGCCAGCAAGTGCTGCACAGGCATTTGCTAGGAAAGGGAAAGACAGACAAATACAATAAGTAAAATATCTAGTGTGGTAGGTAGTGATAAGTGCTATGAGAAAACTAAGGCCAAGAAGCTGGGGGTGGGAAGGACTGGAGGTTGGTTCTGGAACCTGGTAAATAGCAGATTTCCACAAATGTTTGTCAGCCGAAACCACTGACCTGAACTGCAACATGGACATAAAGGGAGATGGCGGTATAAAGACCAAGAGAAGCAGGGTGCTGGCCCTTTAGAATGAGCCCCTGGGCATTGCAAGCAGTTGCATAACGATGGTATAAAACTACAGCCCTTGCCCTGGCCAGTTTGGCTCAGCGGTTAGAGCATTGGCCTGCGGTCCGGAGAGACCCGGGTTCGGTTCCCGCTAAGGGCACGTACTTCGGTTGCAGTTTGTCCCCGGCCCTGGTTGGTCGTGTGGGTGGCAGCCACTCGATGTGTCCCTTCACATCGATGTTTCTCTCTCTCTCTCCCTCCCACTCTATCTGTACAAAAAATGGAAAAATATCCTCGGGTGAGGATAAAAAAAAAAATAAATAAATAAATAAATAAAACTACAGCCCTTGAGTGATCTCTCCTCCTCCCAGCTGTCCTCCCTGCTGGACACGACCAGAGGCGAGGCAGAGTGCGAGCCAGCCGTGCCTGGCGACTCACTCTCCTACTTGCACCACACTGCCAGACTGGGGCAACATGGCCAGCGCTCCCAGCCACAGTCACCTGGACCTGAGCCATTGCCACGCAGGACACACAGTCCTCCCTCATTGGAATATCTGGATGAAAACATCCTCAGGCACCTCCAGCACCTGACAGCCCACAGCTGCCCAGGGGCAGGTATGCTTGTTCACAGCCCTGGGGCACTCCACTCATGTGCTCACGCACTCATACATGTTCTCACTTGTCGCAGCTCATGTGCTCATACCCACACACAGTCACCCAAGCACGGGCCCTGTGGAGGCACACGCCCACCCTCAAGCTCATGCACCTGCCAGTCTTCTTCCTCTTGTGAATTTAACTTGAAGGCTTTCTTAGCTCCGTGGCTCCATCCTGCACCCCTTTGCACTAGACATGCTTTTAGAAATGGACAGACCTGCTCGCTCCCTCCTTCCCTCTTGAGATCTCTTGCTCTCCCACAACCATGCCCCTTCTCATACACACACACAGAGGCAGGCCCACTCCTTCCCTCCATTCTGTGCCCTGTGCCCAGGCTTCAGTTGCACAACGTTCGCAGGTACTGCAGCAGCACTGGCTGTGTCCTCCTCCACTCCGTGCACACGCACACATGTATTTTTCTTCTCTCCTCATGCACACACTCTTTTTCACATGGTAACCCTTGTCTTCTTTTTCATTCCCCCTTGCTTGCTCACGTATTTGCTCACAGTCACCCAAGCACATTTGTACAATCTAACTCACACCCCCCTCTTCAGCGCATAGGTGTTCACATTCGAAAGAAACCAGGCAAGCCTGCTGATAATGGGGCCTCCGCTCCTTCCCCAGCCAGCACCATTGGGCCTAGCTTGGGACCAGCAGCTTCTTCAGGGGTACACGGCAGAGGAGGGCGGTAGATAGGCAATAGTAGGTTCTAGTGATGGCATGACATCACCAAGTGTTGCTCTGTGTCTCCAGTGGGCAGGTTCATGGACAGGCCTGCTCCTAACATTTGCAGGGACTGAAGCCCGACTGCAGATGGGGCCCCGAGTGGTGCATTACCCTACTGCTCACTTTTACCCTGCAGGGGCCCCTGTGTGTTGCATGTGGGCATGTCAGTCTGTGCGTCTAAGTGTGGTCCATACCCTGCCCCAGTAGCTATTCCTTGGCCACCCCTCAAACCTAAAGATCCCAACACAGGAGGCCGTGTCCACCCTCAGAAGGGTGTACCAGCACCCATGCAGGCTTCAGGCCCCTTGGGCAGGGATCTCTGGAGTCCCAGTAGCCAGAGCATGGCCTGGAAAGGGGAGCATGGATGGGCACACCTCCTGCGCCCTATGGACTTCTCACCCATGGAGAGTGGCACAGCCAGAGAAGAGGGAGCTAGGGCCCAGGTCCAAGGACAACATTGCTCTTAGGAGCAGGATGTTTCCACAGTACTCCTCTGGTGGCAGTACTCCATGATGTCACTGCCACCCTGAGATGTTAGTATATCATGATTAACTGGCCGTATGCAAAGTTGAGAGTGGACACTGAGGTCTGAGTAGGCCAGTGCCCATTGGTAGGAGCAGCTGGCCTGTTGGGCCAGTAGCTGAGACCCTCCCTCTCCCTACCTTAGTCCCAGTGCCTTGAAGTCTGCCCACCACCCAGCCTTAAGCTCTGTATCACCCTGGGCATCAAGTGGACCCTCCTCTGAGGGGATGAGGTCTAGATTTCAGCGAGATGCCACTGCCGATCATGGGTAGCCTTGGACAGTAAAGAGGAGCTCTGGCCGGTGTAGCTCGGTGGATAGAGCGTTGGCCCGCACACCAAAGGATCATGGTTTTGATTCCATGTAAGGGTGCACAGTAATGTGACCCTATGTTGGGGGGTCATGGAAGGCTTCCTGGAAGAAATAGCCTTTAAACTGTGACCTGAAGGATGAGTAGGATCCTGGTTCATATTTTGGGGAAAGAGCTATGAAAGCATTTTCAGGAACAAGTTAACCTCGTAATGGGCCTGACCCCGTCTGCCAATCCCTGTTCTCACAAAGCCCCCCAACCTGGTGCCTAGAACTGCTTGGGACTGGTCTGGGGGCAGGTGTAGGAACCCAGAAAAGTCCACGTAGAGAAAACAGACCTGGATGTAGTATTATTGCTGAGATGTCAGTTGTGTCTGTCAACACTCAGCAGCTTAGGTTCTACTGACTTTTATGTCTTTGTTTAATGAATGGCTTTGTTTCCACCCAAGACTTTTTTTTTATCCTCACCCAAGGACATTTTTTTTCCATTTTTGTTCAGATAGAGTGGGAGGGAGAGAGAGAGAAAAAAACATCAACGTGAAAGGGACACATCGAGTGGCTGCCCCCACACAACCCCAACCGGGGCCAGAGACAAACTGCAACCGAGGTACGTGCCCTTAACGGGAACCAAACCCTGGTCTCTCTGGACCGTGGGCCTACACTCTAACCACTGAGCCAAACCGGCCAGGGCCACCCAAGACTTTTAATGCATTGAGGGGTGTTTATTGTGGCTGATGGTACACTGAATTGTCTTTGGACTAGAAATTAAAGAAAAACAAAACACCATTTGGATGTGCTAAGAACCCTAATTGGACAACATTCTGTAACGACACCATTGTATTGAGAGAGAAGTACCAAGCTGGGTACTCACTGGTCGGCGATGGTAAAGGTTAACTGTTCTCAGACACTAGGACAGTTATAGAGGCAGCCACCTAGGTAGCTGGGTCTTAGGATGCTGTGGGGAGGCAGACAGACCTGGGTTCAAATCCCAACTTTGCCACTGACCAGCTGCATGACCTCAGGTAAATTATTTGACTGATCTGAGCTCCAAACTCTTCATTCTAAAATGAAGGTGGTGATATGCTAAGATCTTCACAGAGATTTGGGGAGGATTAAATGAGATGATGCATGTAAAGTGCTTATTACCCAGTGCTTGATAAACGGTAGGACACAATGATGGTGATGAGTGTTCCAGGATATGGCGTGTGAACAGGAAAACCTTTGCGTGTTCCCAGAGCCCAGGTATCAAGTCCCTGGCTGGTCCCTCAGCACCGGAGTGCACTGTGTAGCTTCGTGGCTGTCATGATTCCCCACCACAGCCCTGGGACCTCACAGAACCAGCACAGACACATGCAGGAGTATTGTCAGCTTGCTAAGTCATGTGGGGGGAGGAGCCAGAGTTGCAGGATGAGGCAGCCATCCATTTGCCTTCACCAGGGTAGAACCAGTTCTGCTGCTCTAGGGAAACACCTGGATGTGTGAGGAAACTAGAAAGTCTTCACAACTAGAAGAAAGGCCTTCGGGTCCAGTCCCCTGCCTCCGCACTGGTTGATGCTAAAGCTCTTTCAGACAAATGAGCAACTATCGTATTCCTGAGACAGGCAGTGACAGATGCTGTCACCCTTCTCTTTGGCCAGGGACTAATCCCCCCGTCCCCCAACTCTCAGGAAGTTCTTTATACCTTAAAAAAAATCTCAGCCTTCCAATTAAGCTTATTTCTCCTTTTCAGGTCTTAGCACCTGTTTTGGCTCTCTGTTGCTGGCTAACAAACTGTCTCAAAACTTAATGGCGTAAAACAGTCATTTTATTTGCTCATGATTTAGGGGGCCATGCAGGGCTCAGCTGGGTGGTTCTGTTTCGTGTGCCATCAGCTGAGGTCATTCACTCAGCTGTATTCACCTGGTGCTGGGCTGGCACACAAGGTCCAAAAAAGCTTTTCCTTGGGGGGTGGGGCGGGATGGGGAGGAGGGTGTCTGGGGGGAGGGGGGAGGAGAAACATCTGTAACAAAAAATAAATTAATAAAAATTGGGGGGGGGGTTTCTTACATGTCTGGCACTTCGGTGCCCCTCCGTTTGGCCTTTCTCTCTGCAGCCAACTTGGACTTCCTCACAGCGTGGTGGTCTCAAGGCAGAGACCTCTTAGATGGCAGCTGATTTCAAGAGGGGCAAAAACAGAAGCTTCAGGTCTCTGAAGGCCGAGCCTCAGAAGTGACATGGTGTCAGTTTGCCACATCTTATTGGACAAAGCCCATCACAGTGCCAGCCAAAATTCAAAGTGAGGGAAATCAGTTTCACTTTTTTTTTTTTTTTTTACTTTTATTAGTCTTTATTTTACGCTGAATTTACTCCCAGGCCATAAGTTTTTGTTTCTTCAGTTTCTTCCGGGATATCTTTTTCTTCTGTGCAGCCCTTCTCTTCTGGTTTAGGAACAATCTGCTCTTTCTCAGTGAGGATCCTCTCAGTGGGCAGGGAGAGCTCGTGTGTGGGTTCATCCGCCCACAAGCTCTGTAAGTTCTACGGTGCATCTTGGGAGCTTTGTTCACCTGGACGTGCTCAATGACCAGAGAATCTACATCTAAACTCTTAAGTTCAGCATTGCTCTCTGCATTTTTAAGCAGGTGCAGCAAAAACTCAGCACTCTTTTTGGGCCACCGACCCTGTGTCCAGTCCCACTGTTTCACCGGGGCACACCTACCACCTCCACCATTGTCACGACGGAAAGGCACACATTGCTTGTGGAAAGTGACATCCTTCAGATACTTGGTGGCTTTTCGAATATGCGTACCTTTGATGGCCTGGGCAATTTCATGAGTTCTTAAAGTGAACACGAAGATTTGAACCTCTTGATTTGCATGATTTTGTGGGGTTTTCTGGGTTAAGTGAATAGCAAACATTTTCAGAAGTCACCTCTGGCCGCCTTGGGAAGGAGGAAGAGCAGAGGCTGCTGGGAGAATTTATGAGAACTCAGTGTGTTTCGCCTTTTGATTGGAGGAGTGCAGAGATTCTGTGGACATCTTTAATCCACCAGAGCTTCCTCTTTATAAACTTTCAAATTCCTCTTAATCTTAGCTGCTGCTTCTCCTAAATCTTCCTTCCAACTCCATCTTATGTACATTCCTTTCCCCCAGCCTTCCATTACTTACGCTGCTCTCCCTTTGTAGTTTAAATCTTCAACCACATGCAGTCCCACCCCTAACATTTGTAGGGCCTATATGTATAATGTCTGTGTCTAAATAGTTAAAGGTTAGAAATCAAGCTAACAAAATTATTTTTCATTTATTTTTAATTTTATTTAATTCATTGGGGTGACATTTGTTAATAAAATTATATAGGTTTCAGGTGTACAATTCAATAATATATCATCTGTATTGTGAACACACAATACAAAGTCAAATCTCCTTATATCACTATTTATCCCTCCTTTACCTTCTTCTATCTCCCCCCACCCTCCTTTTCCTCTGGTCATCACCATACTATTGTCTATGTCTGCGAGTTGTTTTCCTTCTTTTTTTTTTTTTTTGCATAGTCCCTTCACTTTTTCACCCATTCCCTCAAGCCCAACAGCAGTCTATTCTCTGTATCTATGGGTCTGTTTCTATTTTGTTTGTTAGTTTACTTTGTTCGTTAGATTCCACATATAAGTAAAGTCTATGGTACTTGTCTTTCTCTGACTGGCTTATTTCATTTAGCATAATACTCTCCAGGTGCATTCATGCTGTTGCAAGAGGTAAGATCTCCTTCTTTTTTACAGCCGAGTAGTATTCCATCATGTAAATGTACCACAGCTTTTTTATCCACTCATCTACTGATGGACACCTCGGCTGCTTCCAAATCTTGGCTGTTGTAAATAACACTGCAGTGAACATAGGGATGCATATATTCTTTCGAATCAGTGTTTCAGGTTTCTTCAGATATATTCCCAGAAGTGGAATCACTGGGTCATAAGGCAGTTCCATTTTTAATTTTTTGAAGAAACTCCATGCTGTTTTGCACAGTGGCTGCACCAGTCTGCATTCCCACCAACTGTGCACCGGGGCCCACTTTTCTCCATATCCTGGCCAACGCTTGTTTGTTGCTTTGTTGATGATAGCCATTCTGACAGGAGTGAGGTGATACCTCATTGTCTCTCTCTCTCTCTTTCTCCCTCTTAAATAAAAAACATAATTTTTTTTAAAAAGAGTGGTGAAAGCAGACATCCCTGTCTTGCTCCCATTCTTAAGGGAAACACTTAGTTTCTGCACCTTGAGTATGTTGGCTGTAGGTTTGTCATATATGGCCTTTATTACATTGAGTATATTTTCTCTGTTCCCCCCCTTTGCTGAGAGATTTTATCATAAATGGGTGCTGGATTTTATCAGATGCTTTTTCTACAACTATTGATATGATCATAGGATTTTTATCCTTCATTTTATTTATGTGGTGTATCACATTTATTGATTTGCGTATGTTGTACCAGCCTTGCATCCCCAGAATAAATCCATTTGATCGTAGTGGATGATCTTTTTAATGTATTACTGGATTGGTTTTCTAATATTTTCTTGAGGATTTCAGCATCTATGTTGATCAGGGATATTGGCCGATAATTTTCTTTCTTTGTAGTGTCTCTAACTGGTTTTGGTATTAAGATAATGCTGGCCTTGTAAAGTCAACTTGGGTGTCTTCCCTCTTCTTAATTGTTTGTAATAGTTTGAGAAGAATAGGTGTTAGTTCTTCTTTGAATGTTTGGTAAAATTTATTTGTGAAGCCATCCAGTCTAAGATTTTTGTTTCTGGGAGTTTTGTTTTTGTTTTTTCTTACTGCTTGTATTTCAATGGTTGTAATTTGTCTGTTCAGATTTTCTGATTCTTCCTGATTCAATTTTGGAAGATTATATGTCTCTAGGAATTTATCCATTTCATCCCTATTGTTCAATTTATTGTTATAGTTGTTAGTAATATTTTCTTACAGTCCTTTGTATTTCTTTGGTGTCTGTTGTTACTTCACCTCTTTCATTTTTTATTTTATTTATTTGGATCCTCCCTTTTTTTTCCTTGATAAGTCTGATTAAAGGTTTGTCAATCTTGTTCATCTTTTTGAAGAACCAGCTCTTGGTTTCATTTATCTTTGTATTTTTTTTTTTAGATTCTATTTTATTTATTTCTGCTCTGATCTTTATTACTTCCTTATTCTGCTCATTTTGGTCTTAGTTGTTCTTTTTCTAGTTCCTTTAAGTGAAAAGTTAGATTGTTTACTTGAGATAGGCCTATAATGCTATGAATTTCCCTCTTGGGGCTGCTTTCACTGTGTCCCATAGGCTAACAAAATTTTTAATTAAATGTATTCTGTCCTCCCTTGACAAATATTCCTTTGTAAGGTGCTTAAACATCAAGTTCAGATTTAGAATTCTGACTCCTCAGAGTTCTGCACCAAAATATGGAGGCTAAGGAAAGACAGTTCCCCCACCACCCCTGGCTCTGTCTACCATCACAAGGGCCCTCATGCACATTTTTTGGATGGGTGCCCCAGCCCACACATCCAAACTCCAAACACACCTTCTGCAAACAGTCACTTCTTGGCCAGCCCTAGGGATGCCCAAGCTGCACAGTAGTCAAGGAAGAAGGTCGCTCAGGACTGTTTAGACAGGGAAATCTGGGGTTTGTGTTGCCCGGTATGTGGTCTAAAGGGAGGAATGTCCCTTTGGCTCTGGCTCCATGGACTCCTCATCATGAGGAGGAGCAGGCCTGTGAAGGATTGAAGCAGGGCCCCCTCAAGTGCCAGGCCAAGGTGAGGGACACCTTGGGTGTGAGGACAGTACTGAGTGTGTCTGCCCCTGCACTGGGCATCGCCTTTTGCAGATGGGCTTGGACAAACCCCTGTGGTGCTCCACCCCTCCCATGGTCCCATTTATGTCTCCCCTGTGAATGGGAAATGCATCTTCTTGTGGTAGTTATGAGAGTGCAGTGAGATGAAGGGTGTGAACGAGGGTTTGTACCCCACACGGTTTTATTCACAGGTCATTTTTTATGGTTTCTTACTGTTGGGTTCAGCAGCTCTGGATGTGAGTGCATTTGGGCTCTGTTCCTTTTGAACTTGGGGTCTTGCACGAACCACTTTACATCTCTAAACTTTGGGGCTTCACACACACACGTGAAAACAATGCCACGGGACAGATGAAGCTGCTTATTAGGACCCCACTGCTGCCCTGGCAGGTTTGGCTCAGCAGTTGGAGCATCAGCCGGAGAACCAATGAGACTCAGGTTCGATTCCAGTCAAGAGCATGTACTTCCGTTGCAGTTTGTCCCTGGTCCTGGTCGTGGTCATGCGGGAGGCAACCAGTCTGTGTCTCTCTCTCACACTGATGTTTCTCTCTCTCTCTTTCCTCCCAAATCTATCTGATAATAAATGGAAAAATATCCCCGGGTGAGGATTAAAAAAAAAAAAAAGAACCCCACTGCTGTTGTTGTGTTTTAATCCTGAGTGATTAAAACCTGAAGTATCTAAGGGACCAGGGAAAGTCCTCACTAAAGGAGGAACTGAACTCTTTGGTCAAGCATACTCAGATGTTAGTTGGGGTCCCATTGCCTTTTCAAATAAAAAGGAGAAGCCTGCCCCAAATCTCCATTTCACGCAATCTTCCTAAACGAAGACGAGGCTTTGATTATAGCACCCCTCTTCTGAGGACTAAGCATCAGCCTCCCCTCCCCGCAGTCCCACCTGTCAGCCTGCCTTTTCTCTGCTACAAGCACCAAAGCCGGGAGACGGTTTCCAGAGCCAAGCCTGGCCCATTCGGTGTGTGGCTGACTATGACCATTACATCCTTTTCAGTCATCTTTTTGCCCACATCCCTGCTGAACATCACCTAGCTTGAGACGGGCCACTTCTCCATCACAAACAAAACCGTTTGGAAGTGTGCTTCTGTCCTCCACCCAGTCCAAGGTCACCCTCTGCCAACCTGAGCTGCCCACCCAGTTAGTCCTGGCATCCAACACCAGGGCTGACCTTCAACCACACCCAGCCTCTCAGGCCTGCCTCTCCCCATTGAGAACCCTGGTCTGTTGTGGAAGCCCTCGTTAGAAGAATGGATAAAACTATTTGTATTGGTTGTATTTTGCTACAGTAGTTTGTGTTCATGCATTTCTTCTATTCTTTTCTTAAATTTTTTTTTCAGTTGCAGTTAACATACAATATTACGTTAGTCTCAGGTGTACCACATAGTGATTAGACATGTCTGTAACTTAGAAAGTTATATGCGCATGTATTTTTAATTTGTAAACATTGCGTTCTGTGAGACCTCATTCTTTTCATGCAGCACTCTGTCTCTGAGACCCCTCCATGGTGCCGTGTGTACTCTGATGCTTTGCTCCTGAGGGCTACATAGTGTTCCCCAGTGTGTCCCTAGACATTGGCCTAGCTGCTCCCCAAGCTATGGCCCTGCAGATGCCTCTGCTCCTCCCCCTCCCCCACCCCCACCCCCACCACAGATAGCAAGGAAGGGAACCTCAGCTTACATACCCCTCTTAAGGACTGTGTGAGAATTTTTTAGCAGAACGACCAGTTTCCAGACTTTCCTACTTTCCAGTCTGGTTCCAGGGGAGGATCTGAAAAAAGCTGAAACGGAGAAATCCAGGAAGAAGGTGGTGTGGGTGGAGGCTTGGAGATAAGCAGGGACCAAAGCATGCTGGGCCATTGCAGAATGTTGGTCTTTATCCTAAGAACAGGGGAAGACATTGACCGTTTTCAGGCAGCAGTGGGTCTGTAGTGCAGGACCCTTAAAGACCCTGTGTCACAGAAGACCTCTGAGACCCACGAAGTCAGGGAGGTGCCCAGGGTCACTCAGCCCTCTAGAAGCAGAGCTGAGCTGCCAGTTTGCCAACATTGTGAGGCTCTGGGTTGTAGAGGGCCATCTGAGGGTGGCAGCCTCTGGAGGCTTGGGCTTCAGCGGCGCTACTCTCCTGGGGGCCTCAGGTCGCTCTTGCTCACCTCCTATCACCTGGACTCTCCTAGACCTCCGAGGGCACTTACCAGGACCCACCAAAGAACCTGAAGCCAGGACCCAGCCTTCTGCTGCAGTGGTGCCTCCGACCATGAGATCCCCGCTGTAAAACTCCCCGTGCTGCCTTAGTGGGCGAGAGCTGAGCCAGAGGGTTAAAGACCTGTGTGCCAGTCCTGGTTCTTACTCTCTGGACCTCAGTTTCCTCATCTGTGAAATGGGAGGCTGTCTCTTCCTCCCCATTCATTTATGTTTAAGTCTCAAGCACTTGAGACCTCTGGTACCGCTTCACCCCAGGGCCTCTCTGAGGTTCCTTTTGGTTCTCTGAGTGGGGGAAAGGGGATGCTGCACCATCCGAGTTTCATTGACCCTTTCACCTTTGTACACCTGGGCCTCCACTCCCGAGAGACACAAAGAACTGGGCTTTGTTTGCAGCAGCAAAGCTGTTTGCTTCTATTTCAGATGGAACCATTTTATTGTATCCCATCCAAAGAGTACTTGAGTTGTGTTTTGTTTTGAAAGCTTGTTAGCATTCTGGTTTTAAATAACTGGCAGAGACAAAGCTGCCCCACTTCTGCCATCCCCAGTCCATGCCCACTCCATCCACGACTCCAGTTGCCAGCCGGCAGCCTCAAAGCCCCTCCCCACATGGGGACGGGGACCCATTGTCTTCCTGGGGGGCCCACCTGGCAGATGAAAGGGCAGTCCTTACAGCTGCGTCTGCCTCAACTCCCTTTTCCTTCCCCTCTTGCCCCTCCTCTCTAAATTCTGGCTACAGTTTATCGAGCATTCACATGTGTGCCGGGCACCAGGCTAAGCTCTTTGCATGTTTTACCTTCTTGTATCCTAAGCATCCAAGCAGCAAGTCGTATATCTGTCGTCCAGTGGGGAGATTAAATCCCTTACCCAAGGTCACCTAGGTAGTAAATGGCAAAGGCAGGTCTCAAACCTAAGTCTGTGAGACTCGAAAGCTTTTGCTGTGAGCCACTACAAAAAGTTACTGCCCTGCCCTGGCCCGTGTGGCTCAGCCAGTTGGGGCGTCAACCCGTACACCAAAGGATTGCAGGTTTGATTCATGGTCAGGGCACATACCTAGGTTGTGGGTTCGATCCCCGGTCGGGATGCGTATGGGAGGCAGCTGATAGATGTTTTTCTTTCACATCAATGTTTCTCTCTCTCTTTCTGAAAAATCAATAAACATATCCTCAGGTGAGGATTAAAAAAAAAAAAAAAGTTACCTCCCTGGAAGCAAAGCCACTTGTAGGGTCAGGTCCTAGAGATATTTCCTGTGACTTGGAATTCTGCCTACCAAGACCATCCACACCTGGGTTCCATTCTTGCTTCTTGACCTGCCCCCTTCCTTAGCACAGCCTCTCAGGTGTCTGCAAACAGCATTCAGTCCCCCTGACCCCCCAGTCTCACCCCTTCAGACTAAGCATCCAACACACTTGGTCCCCAGACCCTCCCATCATCTTGGTTCCAATCTACCTTCTCTCTGCCCTCCACATGCCAAGGTGTGATAGGTTGTGCCAAGGGGATAAGGCCGGTCCCCTCCGTCCTGGAATGGGCTGAAGCTCCTTCTCAGGCTGACTTCCCCCAAAAAGGAGGAGGAAGAAGCAGCGAAGGCCCAGCCTGGGGTGGACAGCATGGAGTCTGGTAAGAGAACAGATCCTAGTCCTGCCCAGTAGTCCAGTTGGTTAGAGCATCATCTCGATATGCCAGGGTTGAGGGTTCTATCCCCAGTCAGGGCACATACAAGAATCAAGCAATGAATGCATAAATAAGTGCAACAAGAAATTGATATCTCTCTCTCTCTCTCTCTCTCTCTCCATCTCCCTCCCTCTCTTTCTAAAATCAGTAAATAAAAATTAAAGAAAAAGAGATGATGTGGAGTAGAGAGCAGAACACCTGAGTTAGACATCCAGCGTGTTGGTGAACGGCATGGGCTCTGGAGACAGACTGCCTGAGCTCTGGTCTGAGTTTGCCCATTTATTAGCAGACTGGCCAAGTGACTTGACTTCCCTGTGCCTCACCTTCTTCATCTGTAAAATGAGAGTCAGAGTAGCACCCACCCTCTAGGAGTGTTATGAAGACTAAATGTGTTCATATACATAAAGCACTTAGAGCAGCACCCAGCACATGGTAAGCACTTATTACATGTCAGCTAATCGTGGTCATGGTAGCGGCCAACATCCAGGCTCTGCCACTGGTCGGCTGTTGACCTTGAGTAACCACTTCCCACCTCTGGGTCTCAGCTTCCCCATCTAAGAAAGTAGCAAACTAGCCCAGAAGCCCCTCGGGGCCTGTCAGGCTTTGACATCCTTGTTTCTAGAAGCCCGGGCAGGACTGAGTGTGATGTTCTGTCGGTTCGGCCGGTTCGGCCCCCTGAGACTATGTGGTCATGGCTGGGAGGTCACCCTGGTCACGTTTGGGAAGGGAAGAAAAGCTGAATGGGACAGAACCAACCTCCCTGCTCATGTAAACAGGAACAGGCTGAGCCAGCCTTCCGTTCCAGTTCCGGTGTTCGGGTGGGCTGGCAGCTGGCAGCCCCAAGGATGAGTCACCGGCAGGAGCAGCCACGGGTTCTCCAGCTCATGCAGTGCCAGCCCCGGGCCCACAGTAGCTGCAGAGTTTAATGGTGGAATTCAGGTGCTAAGTACGGGAGAAGGATCACAGTATCTCCACATGCCCCGCGTAAATCTGAACTGTTTGCCTACAGACCTTATCCAAGGTCCCTAGAGCTTTGGTCTGGGATCTGGAGCTCATGTCTTCCAGGACCTCTTCCCTCCATTCCATATGGCCGTGGAAGAGCCATCAGCTAGGGATCAGACGCAAAGCTGTACCACCCTCGCCCCCATCCAGCTGGTTATGGTTTGAGTTTCCCCAGATAAAAGGACTCCCTCCCTCCCTTTCTCCCAGGCCCTCACGTTCTCCCAGCCTCTGCTGCAGTGACCTTTTCCTAAGAAGCAGTGTGGCAGAATGGAAAGATCACTAGGTGTCAGGAAGCCCTGGGTCAAATGTCAGGTCTGCACTTAAACTTGAGCAAGCTACTTAACCTCGCTAGGCCTGGATTCCCACGCCTGGAAGCTCCCCTTCACCCTGAGCGGAAGGCAAGCGTGTGAGGAGCTGGCGCGATGTTAAATCGCCGCAGCACGCTGCCTCTGAGTCAGGGTGTCATGCGTGGCAAAGCAGCTACCTCGCTGTGAACTGTTGAAAAGCCAGCCCTTGACACAAGCAGCCGCCTCTCACCAACAAAATGGGGCTGAGGATGATAATATCTACCTCACAGGGCTGCGGAGAGAAGCTAGTGGAACTGCGTGCGCAGAAGGGTTTGGGGACGGCACGCAGCCTGCCCAGTGCGGTGGCATTGCCACTCCCGAAACAAGACAGGGAGTGGGCCCAAGAGCAGGGCAAGGAGAGGCACTGGCCTCACCTCTGGGAGCTGGGAGTGGCACCGGAGGCTGATGGGACCACAGTGGCCCATGCAGGCAGGGACTGTTCTGAGCCTGTCCCTGTCCTTGGCAGTGTAATTGGTCCTCAATAGATGTGTAATGGACGCACACCTGTGAGTGAGCAGAGACTGAAATCAGCCCAGTTCGCCCCAACCTCTACTCCCCACCACTGAGATCAGGGGTTCTTAAGCTGAGGTCCGTGAATCCCCTCCAAAATGTATGCAGAATACAGTGTGTGTTTGAAAATGTGTCTCCCTGAGTAAAGAAGTGTTAGTTCTGCCCAGAAAAACTTTTTTTTTTTTTTATCCTCACCCGAGGACATTTTTGGATATTTTGTTCAGATAGAGTGGGAGGGAAAGAGAGAGAGAAATATCGACGTGAAAGGGACACATCTAGTGGTTGCCACCCACATGACCCAACGGACAAACTGCAACCGAGGTACATGCCCTTAGCGGGAACCGAACCCGGGTCTCTCCAGACCGCAGGCCAAAGCTCTAACCACTGAGCCAAACTGGCCAGGGCCAGAAAAACTTTTAAATAAACCCTGCTCTGAAAGGTGGGCATCGACCGACTCTCAGTGAGTACCCACCAGTTGGATTCATTTGGCTCCCAGGACTGCCAGATACCCTGTGGATTTTTTTTAAAAAAACAGCTTCCTCCTTTCTCTCTGAAATATGCATACAGGGCCCCACCAGCCTGCAGTTTTTCTTTCTTGCAAGTTAGTTAACCTGCCATCTTTCGTATGCAAAAGTAGTGATCATACACCATCAGGGTCCTGTCTCCTGAGTGGCTGTTCAATGGCTGGGTAGGTCTCAGCTAGCTATACACACTCTCAATCTCTGATGTCCTACTAAGTGCATTTATTTTTACTTTTTATTTTTGAGATTTTTTTTTTTAATTTAAGTATAGTTGGTATACAATCTTATATTGGTTATATTAGTTTCTGGTGTATGATATAGTGATTCAACATTTTTGTACCTTTCAATGTGATGACTCTACTTAATCTAGTAATTATCTGTCATCGTGCAAACTTATTTCAATACTACTGACTATATTCCCCTTCCCCTTTTCACCCATCCCCCCATCCCCTCCCTTCTGGTAGCCATTCCTTGGGTCTGTGTTTCTGTCCATTTAGATGTGACAGGTGGGAGGTGGGAGTCAGGGCCCAGAACCTAGGGATATTAACTAGGCCTCATGGTATCTAAACTCAGAACAGTGATCTCTTTTTTAAAATATTGTTTCTCACTAAAAATAAATATGTGTGTGTGTGTGTGTGTGTGTATACATACACACATATGTATATACTCATAAACATATATATTTTTATATGTATGTATGTGTTTATTGGAGGAAATCTAGAATATATAAGCAATGAAAACAATCACCTGTAATTTCACCTTTCTCCAGAGAACTATCATTAATGCCTGGCTTCTGTTCTTCCCAGTACCCGAGTACATTTATGGGGCACTCACTGTGTGCCGGGCATTCGCTGTGCTGCACGCTCTGCAAGCCGTCTGGGGTTAGCCGCTTGTCTTACATCAGGTGTCCTCCACCTTTTCACATGCGCATTTATGCTTTTGTAATTTTTAAGGCCAAGGGGCTCATGCTGTTTTGTAACCTTGCCTTTCTCACTCCATAGCATTGGAATTTCTTTCCCTGCTATTAAATATTCATCTACAGAGTCATTTATAACAGGGGCATGAGGTTTTATTGCAGGCAAGTTCCATGCTTCTCAGACTGGGGTGCATGTACCCCTGAGGGCAAAGCCACAGGCTAAATGTAGCACATTCTCCTGAAGCATAAATTTGATTCGAAGCTTTGGGAGGAGAAAAAAAAACACATTATTTTAATATCAAAACAAGTGCTTATATACCATAGTGTGAAACAAAGAGCACCCATGAATTTTAAAACAACGCAGCCATGTTCAAGATTGTGTGAGCTTGTCACCCAAAGACCCAATTCCCCTCTCCTCCTAGGATGGCAGGAGCATCCGAGAAGCACTGAGTTCTAGTTCAAGCCCCTCTTTTTACACATCAGGCACCTGCGGCCCAGGGAGAAGAAGGGATTGCCCAAAGTCCACGCCTTGTGTGTTGCAGAGCCAAGCCATGGATCCCTGGCCCATACCCCTCCCAACTCTCCCATACTTGGCAGCACCCCTAGACTGCTTTTTCAGAGGGTGTGGGTGGAGACCTTGCCACTTGAGTAATCAACCCTCTGCTTATCTAAAGTGAAAGCTCTTGGCTTCCTGCATGATCCATTTCTTATCAGCAGCTTTTTTATTTTTTTCCTTTTCACCTTCTCGCCAGGATGTGAGCTGTGTACTCCTGTGGTTAGTAACTGTAGTCTTTATGGGAAAAGGTGGATGCCCTCCCCCAGCCTCCACAGTTGCCAGCAGCACTTAGATTTTTCACTTAATGAGCCGTATTGTAAACATGTATCCACGGGTCTGTTTTGCCCAGGAGACTGGGACTCCTGTAATCATTTTTATAATTTAACATTTATCAAGCACCTTCTGGATGCCAGGTGCCGTGCTGGGTGTTTTATCTACCGTCTTCATAACGCCTTTTCAAAGTGTGCATGATTGTCATCATTTATCAGTAAGAAAACTGAGCAAAAGATGATCACTTACCCATCATCACCCGCTCATTGAGTAAGTACTTACTGCAGGCTTACCTGCGGGGACTTGCGCTAAATGCTGTGGACAATCACGATGGCCAAAACTCATACCACTCCTGCCCTTGTGGAACTTACAGATGGTGGGGGAGATGATATTCAACAAATAATTACAAACTATAATGAGTGTAATGTAGCCCAGAGCCTATCCAGCTGCCTCAGTTTAAACCCATCCTGACTGCTTATTAGCTAGCTGACCTTGTGCAAGTCTGTTCACCTCTCTGCACCTCATCTTGGTCTTCTGGAAAAAGAGACCAGTGGGCATACTTGAGGACTGAGTAAATTAGCCCATGTAAAGCATCAGAGCAGGCCCTTGCACATTCCAGGTATGTCGTTGCTGCTAGTGGAACGGAGGACAGGCATGGGGTGCCAGGCGGTGTGATGGGGCAGTGCCTATGTCTGGTGACATCTGATTGAGTCTACAAGACGAATAGGAGCTCAAGTGTGAGGGTGATGGGGGGGGGGGGGGGGAGCAGGATGTTACAGGCAGAGGGAATAGCACATGCAAAGTACGGAGGGTGGACTCACCTGAAGAAATGCATGAAGTGTGGCTGGAACACACCAGGGAGGGAGCCATACAGGGTCTGTATCTGGAAAGGAGGAGCCTGCAATGGAAATGCAGCTGTTTCCAGGACCTGCACTCTGCAGGGCACTGTTGATCCAGGCCATGGGGGATGCTTGGTCAGTGTCACGTAAGCGGGCGAGCATGCACATGGACACACTACATTGGCCTCATGGGTCTTGGCTGTGGGTGTTCCACTCGTCCAGCCAGAAAAGGAGTCCACTGTCCCTTATACACAGTGATGTGTGAACAGTCCATCCCCACGGTCAAGTGGTACACATCCCTGTTGCTGGTCCCTCTTCTTGGCCGTAGACTGGAATGTGGGTTTGGATGGGGACCTTCTACATCTGGGACTCAGCAAGGTGGCTGCTGCTGGAATCCCTGCACTACAGTCAGGGCTTCAGAGCTAAGCCAGTAGTGTTCACACTGTTTTAGTAGTGAACCCTGTGTTGAAATAATCTTAAAGGAGACCCAGTATGTGGAACGGGTCAAGAAGGACTTCCACAGTCGAGCCACAAGCAGAGGGATTCAACACAGTTAGAAAATCAAGGGTTGAGCCCTGGTCGGTTTGGTTCAGCGGTGAGAGCATTGGCCCGTGGACCAAAGAGTCTCAAGTTCGATTCCGGCCAAGGGCACGTACCTCAGTTGCAGTTCGTCTCCAGCCCCAGTTAGGGTTGTACGGGTGGCAGCCTGTCGATGTGTCACTCTTACGTCGATGTTTCTCGCTCTCGCTCTCCACCTCCCACTCTGTCTGAAGATAAGTGTAAGGATATCCTCGGATGAGGATTAAAAAAAAAAAATCAAGGGTTGAGCTCAACTCTCATTTTCCAGGTGTGGAAACCTAGGCTCAGAGAGGGAATGCCTCTCCCAAGTTCACACAACTAGGGACAGACCCAGATCTGAATTCCAGACAGTTGATATCAACTGCGCTACACCCCGATTTTCCTCCACACCACCCTGACCACCCCACTCCTCAGTGTGGGGTCTCGAGGCTGGGAGGGGCTGTGGCTGTGATCTTGCCACGTGTGCAGCCTCCCGCCCCAGGCGGGGCCCAGAGCACGAGAGTCAAACATTCGGAGGGCAGGCGTGGGCGGGCTGTGCACGTTCACGACCTGCCGGTGCCATGTCTTCTCTCTCTCTCTCTTTAATTGAGTTTGAGGTGGTTGTTTTTTGTATCCTTAAGAAATGGAAAAGAATGAAGCTGCATAAACACAACGATGTTAACTCCCTGAAAAACCTCCTGCCATTTTAACTCTGTTACTGGAGAAATAAAAGAGAAATAATTTGTCCACCCACACTTAGCTGTTTCTGACGAAGGTAGGTGAATATTGCTTTGCTAATCGAGGGTGACTGCTGGAAGTGGAGCCACGCTGACTGATCCCGGATGCAGAGGGAGCCGCCCGCCGTGGGTCCGCGGGCCTGAGTCAGCCCCGCTGCCGCCTTTCACAGGTCTCCCCCAGCCGGTAGTGATGGAGGCCCTGGACCAGGCCGAAGGGCTCGCGGACTCGCAGAGAGAAATGCCACCACCACCCCCTGCGTCACCACCCTCAGAGCCAGCTCAGAAGCCGCCACCTCAAGGCACCAGGAGCTACTCCCTCACGGTCAAGAGCAGCCTGTGCCTATTAGCTGCCTCCCAGTTCCTGGTAAGGACAATTCAGGCCTCACTGGGCCTGGAGACAGTGCGGGTAGAGGGACAGCCCTCCACTTCCCCGCCCTGCTGGCCACCCAGGGATGTGGAGAGGTAAGGGGCCTCTCTCTTCGTGTCCATTAGTGACTCCGGCCCTCAGGCTGGCATGAGGAGGCTGGAGTTCTGAGCTACAGCCTCGATAGCTAAGCCCCTCACACCCTGCCCTCCCTAACCCCAGAAGCAGGAACACAGGCCCCCCCGAAACTCTGGCCCTGCAGGGATCTCTCTAAGGACTTCCTGTCTATGGAGGCATCTCTGGGAGATTTCCCATTTAATGCATGTAGCTGGGAGGGTCCCTGGGAAGGGCTTTCTCTTGACTCCCTTTAGTCAGCTGTTCTCCAGAGAGTCCTCAGGCCTTCTTTGGGCACACAGCACCTGGGCCCTCTCCTTAGCTGCACAGTCTGGACCTTGGGGAGCCAGGCTAGGGGGATGGGGATGGGGGCAAAGAGCCCAGGCTCCGAACTCAATCCACTTGTCCCAGCTTGCCTGCGGGATGCTCTGGCTCAGCGGCTATGGCCCCATCTGGTCACAGAATGCCACACTCCTGGAACAGCTGGGACCCAGGGTGAGTAAGCTCCGGGACCTCCAGGGCAGGGGGGCAGTTGGGGGCCTCCCTTCCCACCAGCCCCTGCATGGGGCTTCTCTGAGTTCCAGAGATACTTCCACGCCCCTGGAGCTCTACTCCCTGCTCCCCACCCAGACCTGGTCTGAGGTTTTGAGAGCCTCAGTCCTGTTCCTGTTGAAACAGATGAGAACTCTGCATCCCCATCCCCCTGACCTGTTTGATGTTCCCCAGGCCTGGCTGGGCGTTGAGACCTGGGAAGTCTCCAGCCTGCTGCTGGTCTCTCTGTCTGTGCTCCTCGTCACCACCCTGGTAAGGTGCCTCCTGACCTGACCTCAGTGCTCCCTTCCTCTGACCCTGAGGCCTGATCCCCACAGCTCCCTGGGTGGGGCTGAGGGCTGGGTCCTTGTCTTCTTCCTCCAGTATGCCCAGCATGGGGTGCGGGCACCTTCAGAGCTGATTGACAGTGTTCTAGGCAGGGGAACGGGGCTGAGGCGGGGAGAAGACTGAATCAGGAACCCCCACAGCCCACCAAGAAGCCCTCACTCCACAAGGAACTGAGGGGCTGGGGAGCTAGGGGTCAGGGAGGACAAGATGGGGGTGGAGCTCCCCATCTGTGTGAGGGGCAGTACCCCGCTGAGAGCTCCCGTGAGAACAGGGCTGCGCTAGACATATCGAAGGGCAGGGGCTTAATCCCAGGGGCAGCCCGTCAACAAGGGGGCAGGAGCACGGTCCCAGGTCCATGATGCCATATGCCTCCAACTAGGTGTGGCACCTCCTGAGGGCTCCCCCAGAGCCACCCACCCCACTGCCCCCCGAGGACAGGCGCCAGTCGGTAAGCCGCCAGCCCTCCTTCACCTACTCGGAGTGGATGGAAGAAAAGATCGAGGATGACTTTCTGGACCTGGACCCCGTCCCCGAGACTCCTGTGTTTGACTGCGTGATGGACATCAAGCCTGAGGCTGACCCCGCCTCACTGACCGTCAAGTCCATGGGTCTGCAGGAGAGGTGGGAGGGGTGGAGGGGGGTGGGCTCTATGGGCCCTGGAGCTCTCAGCTCCCAATCAGAAGGGCAGATGCCTGACTCGAACTCTCAGTGCCCAGGACTGAGCTGACCTCATAGCATAGCCAGTGTAAACACATGTTGTTTAGGTCTGGTGCATGTAATCAGATTGCCCCAATGTGAGTGCTAAGAAATACTGTTACTGCACATGAGCACATAGGCATACACAAGTGTATACGTGAGTACACTCACACATACACTCCTGTGCTCAAATGCGTTTCGGTGGGTTTCATTACTGCAGGACTTGTCAGGGCCTTTAACGTGCTCGTGTTCATTGTAAATCAAGGGGATAGTGTGTGGCATTCCTCAAAGTCACTTGACCACAAAACTCTACTTTTACAGAGTGTGTCATAGTGTTCCCCAGATCACACTTTGGAAGGTGTTGACACCCTCTTTTCAAAGACTAGCTGGGTACAGATCACACCAGGTCCGAGTTGCCCACATGGTGTCATGGACAGAGCGCCAAACGAGGAGTCAGTAATCCTAGCTTGTTTCAGCTCTGCTACCCCCTTACTGTGTGAGCTTGGGCAATTCTCGTCTTCTCCCTGGGACTCGGTGTCCCTTTCTGTGTAATGAGGGCCCTCTGTGTTCTGGGCCGTTAGACACTGAGCACAGCAGTTTGTCCAGAGTGGACATCCTTGTCGCCACTGTGCTGCCCTTGGAACTCCCTCTTTCCCTGACAGCCGAGGGTCCTGGCCTCTCCCGGATGAGATGTCCTTGACTCATTGGCAACCTCATCCCAGACTGCCGGGCCCAGGACCGTGATACAGAGGGTCGAGCCCTGCTTCTCTGATCTAGGCAGGTGCCCTCTCTCTGGGAGCACCCGGGGGCACAGGGCTGGGCACTGCCTCCAGTGGTGACAGAGGAGAGTCCAGGGGAGGGCTGTGTTAAGGTTGCCTCAGATGGAACCTTTGGAACTGGGCCCCCAACCCCCCACTCAGTTAGCTGCTACACCACAGGCCTAAGCCTTGGGGCTGAGACTTGTGCTCCTTATGTTAGGGGTGCTGTCACACCCCCACTCCTTGGAACCCACCCAGTTCCCACCCCTGATCTCCCCATCCCTCGTCTTCCCACTCCAAGCCCCCGGTTGCTGCTCTGCCCTTCCCCTGAGATTCACTTTCTTTTTCCTGGTCCTTCCAGGAGGGGCTCCAATGTCTCCCTGACCCTGGACATGTGCACACCCGGCTGCAACGAGGAGGGCTTCGGCTATCTCATGTCCCCACGCGAGGAGTCAGCCCGAGAGTACCTGCTCAGTGCCTCCCGCGTGCTCCGGGCCGAGGAGCTCCACGAAAAGGCCCTGGACCCCTTCCTGCTGCAGGCAGAATTCTTTGTGAGTCCCCTGAGCCGCTGCCCCACGGTGGGCAGACCTCTCTGCTCACATCAATCACCTAACTAGCAAGGCAGCAGAGTGGGGTGCCCGGAACTCAGCATCTGTAGATGAACATCATTCTGTTATCAGCTCTCCTACTGTCTTGGGCAAGCTGCCTCCTCTCTGGGCCTCAGTTTTCTCATCTAGAAAATGGGGATAAAAGTAGTGGGGATGTTGTAGGGATTCGAGATCACTGAGGTGTGCAAAGTGCCCGCCTGGGTGATGTGTGTTCAGTGCCATTCCCAAGTCTTCAGTGCCCAGGCCTGTGCCCTGAGAGCCCCAGAGAGCCCTCTCTTCTGACTGCCGCTTCCCCACCCCTCCGCCCACTTCTCAAGCGTTGTCCGTGCCCCTTTGAAATCTCTCCACCCCTGTGGCTGGAGCTGAGGGTGGTTCTAATCACCTCCTCTCTAGCCATCTGCAGCAGCCTCCAGCTGCCTCCTGCTGGACTTCGAGGAACCCAGTAAATGTCACTCAGTTCGACCTGCCTGAGCGCTCAGCCAGTTAAGAGCTAAGACCTGGCAGATCACCATATCACCTTTGTTTTTGTTGGCAAAGACTAGGTCTAAGAGGAGGCTTTGGTATGCAGCAGTAGTGAGCTTTCTAATAACAAGCCCCAGAATTAAACTT
Organism: Molossus molossus; assembly: GCF_014108415.1. Classification (NCBI taxonomy): domain Eukaryota; kingdom Metazoa; phylum Chordata; class Mammalia; order Chiroptera; family Molossidae; genus Molossus; species Molossus molossus. Next base: position 61,121,211 of record NW_023425348.1, on the reverse strand, counting down.
TCTACCCATCCCAGGCGGCACTGGCATGTTCTGGGCCTCATAGGGTGTCCCTACAATTCTTTCCTGTCAGGAGGGCCGGAGAGGAGGGGGCTGGGGCCCAAAAGTCTGTTTCTCAGGTTACTTCTCGCCCCTGTGGGCAGGATGGGTGAGGGGCCATGAGTATTTGAGGGGAGTCTCTCCTGGGAGAAGCCAGGGAGATAGGGAACCATGTGCCTCCCTCACAGCTCCCCTGCCCTGAGGCCGAATGGCTCTAAGAAGACCTCCATCACCCTGTGACCCACTGCTCCAAATTCTGCAGAACTTGGCGTGGCCTGTGCTACCGGAGTTGGGCTAGCCCAGCCCCCTTTTCTAGCTGTATGACCGCCAGCCCCTGCAGGGACTGTCCACTTCAAACTGGGCCAGCTTACCCACTGCCATGTCTTCCTCCTCCCAGGCCTTTTCCAACACCATCCCCCACCCCTGATACCTTTAGAAAGCCTTCCTGAACCATCCCAGCCCCTGCTCCCGCTCTGAGTTCCCACCACCATCACCTCCCCTCGAAGAAAGGACTAGCGTCCTCTCTGTCATTTCCTGTTCAGTAGATCATTGTCAATTTTGCCCAAAGAGAAAGGGACACAGCCTGCACACCCAGTCCATGGGCACTTTTGCACACATTTTTTATTCTTTTGAGTCTCACAACAACCCTAGAAAGTGTATCATGATCCTTGTTTCACAAAGACCATACTTAGCCCTGGCCGGTTTGGCTCAGTGGTAGAGCATCGGCCCTGCAGACCAATGAGTCTCAGGTTCAGTTCCAGCCAAGGGCACGTACCTCGGTTGTGGTTCATTTCCAGCCCTTGTTGGGGTCATGCAGGAGGCAACCAGTCGATGAGTCTCTCTCTCACATCGATGTGTGTCTCTGTCTCTCACGTAGATGTTTCTCTCTCTCTCTCCCTCTCTCCCCTCCCTCCCTCCCACTCTATCTGAAGATAAATGGAAACATATCCTTGGGTGAGGATTAAAAGATAATAAAGTGCATAATTAGTGGACCAAACACAGTGAACCCTGTAGAACTGTATGTGGTCGGGTGTATGTGGACAGACAGAAGGGCAGTGCAGGGGCAAGAGGCACTGAGGAGTCGTCCCAGAGGACATGGGGGAGGTGGGGCTAGAGGGGACCTTGAAGGGTGAGGAGGATGTGGACAATTGAAGGGGTGCTCCCTGCAAGTGGAATGCCACAAGCTCAGAACTGGAGGCAAGATGGGAAATGGCATATTAGCAACAGGAAGAGACAGGCATAACTGGAGAGTGGGAATTTTGAGAGCAGCTAGTGGTAAAGAAAAGCCAGATCAGGCCTGGCCTGTTTGCTCAGTGGTTAGAGCGCCAGCCTGTTTGCAGACCAGAGAGACCCAGGTTCAGTTCCCACTAAGGGCACGTACCTCAGTTGCAGTTTGTCCCCAGCCCTGGTTGGGGTCGTGTGGGTGGCAGCCAGTTCATGTGTCTATCATGTGGATGTTTCGCTTGCTCTCTTCCTCCCTCTCTCCCTCCTGCTCTGTCTGAAGATAAATGCAAAAATGTCCTCGGGTGAGGATAAAAAAAAAAGAAAGAAAAGCCAGATCCCAGACCACCTCACATTTCAGGCAGAGGAATCCAGGCTTGGAGCTCTTGACACAGAGTGATTGGGAGGTGCAAATATAGCCCTGGGAGCTCAGGTGGCTCCTTTCCTGCTGGAGAATCAGGGAAGGCTTCTTGGAGGAGGTGACATTTATATGGACAGGACATGAGAATGGGGTGGAACACAGAGTGAGCAGCACAACCCAAGGTCCTGAAGTGAGGGTGTCTAGGGTGGGAACACGAAGCAACAAAGCCACTCAGTTTGGCAGCAGCACAGGGAGTGTGGAAGATGGTGGTGATCAGGTTGCTATTCAAACCTGTTCTTGTTTATCGACCATTTATTGTCTGCTACGTGTCAGAGTGGCCCTCAGTAGGCAGTAGTAATAGTAAGTTTTATTATGCACTCAGTATGTGCCCAACACAGTGCACTAACTCATTTAATACTGAAGATTAAATGAACGCACACACTCAAGCCAGCCCCGGACCAGAAGTTGGGAGCACAGCAGCCCCTGGATTCACACATCTGTGAGGGCCAGCCCACAGCTGCTCACACCCCATGTCCTCTTCCTGCAGGAAATCCCCATGAACTTTGTGGATCCAAAAGAGTATGACATCCCTGGGCTGGTACGGAAGAACCGGTACAGAACCATCCTTCCCAGTGAGTACTCCCTGCCCCTGGGGGTTGGGGGCAGTTTCACCCTCCCCTGGTGTCCCCTCACCCACCTGGAGGAACCTTAACCCCAGGGTCACAAGAAGGGATGGAGGGTGGCGATGCCCAGTGAAGGGACACGCCCCCTGTAGAGGGCAGAGGTTAGTTCATTCCTGCACGAAGCCTCTGTCCTCCCCTGGCCAGGTGTGGCGCTGGGCGCTGTGGAATCCCAGAGAGAAAGAGTGACCACAACATACTACATACTATGTGGCGATGGCAAAGTTCTCACATTCTTTGTCTCTTCAGAGTGGGCAGATTTTAGGGAGAGGTGATTAAGGCTCAGAGAGGTTAAGTGGCTCAGCCATAGTCACACAGCTAGTCAGTACAGAACCGAGTTTCAAACTAGGCCCATGTGACCCCAGAATTGGGCTCTTTTGGGTACCCCGAGTTTAGTTTGTTCAGGCTGTGCATCCGCTACCAGGCAGAGCAACCCCACAAGGCAGTGAGCCCCCTGCCGGGTAGTCGGTGCCCCGGCACTGAAGGTGTTCGGGCGGGGCTGCCCCTGGAGCGTGCTAGGGGTCTTCCCTCTTTGGGGGTGGTTAGACCAGGTGACCTGATGTTTCTCTCGCAGCCCTGGGGTGTCATTTTCAGGGAACTTTAATCAAGCTCCTGTCTGTGTGTTACCCTGCCAAGTTCTGGCCCCAAGCCCCAGGGCTAGCTCAGAGGGGTGACTTGTTGAAAGTGAATCCCCACAAACCTACTCCACTCAGTTTATGGAGTGACGAGGCTTTAAAAAAAGCAGTTTTGCCATCAGCATCTCCAACAACATGTAAGATGTCATGACTTATTTTTAACTTTTAAAATATCGACTTGTGGTTGTCATGGTTACACAGTCTCTAGGTAGTTCCGGTTAAACAAAGCACCATGTAAGGCCAGGAGGCACTTTTCAGGGCTGCTAACCTCTTCGCTCATCTTGCTCCCCCACACCCACCTAGCCCCACCTGGAGGGAGGGGATCGGGTACCCCAGAACCTAGGCCTTGGCTGGCTGCTCAGGATGGCCACTGGAGGAGGACCGGAGTGAGGCCACCACTCCACCTGGCACTGAGTTGCTGAGAGGCCTCCGAGCCCAACAGACAGGGTTCTCTGCGGCCAGCAAAAACTGACCCTGTGCCCTCAGACACTGGGCTGGGGCAATGCCCGAGGGCAGGGAAGGCTTGGCAGAGGCTCCCTGTCAGACCCAGGTCACCCTGAGGTTGGTTCTCACATTCATTCTCACATTTCCTAAGCCCCTGCCCCCGGGGTAGGAATTCAGATGTGAATGATACACAGACGGTGTGCAGGGAGCGCACAGGCTGTTGCAGACCAATCCGTGGACAGCGACAGTACAGAGTGACCAGTAGCCCTGCAGGCAGCACTGAGAACAAGATGCAGGGGAGCAAAGTCTGGCCATTTTGCCACTGTGCCCAGGCACCAGGCGTGCCCGGCACATCAGACGTTCTGCACCTGTCCGAGGGGATGAATGGGTGAGTGAGTGAGGGAATGTCTCAGACTAGCTCCCCTTCTCCATCCTCACTTCCAGGTGACTTTTAGGGGTAGGGGTACCTGCCCAGTTTCAGGGGTGCCATTTACATCAACTGCATTGACAATTACTGCCCCCTGGAGATGTGCGGGGCAGGGCAGCCCTCTGACCCCTGACACTTCTTACTTGGATCATTGCAGTAATCTTCTAACTGTTCTGACTCCCACATCCTTCCCTCCTATCCATCTTCTGTCATTGTCACCGAAATGATGCAAAACCGAAATCCAGTCTTTCTGCTCCTCAAACACTGTCCTGTCACCCTGCAGTCCTTGGGTTCGGGTCCAGCCTGATGAGCATGGTTTATGAGACCCTTTGTCAACAGGTTCTGCTCCAGTTCATCTCTCACCAGCCCCACCCGCTCTGTGCACTTGGGTTAGACTAGACAGCTGGTGTTCCCAACTCCTCCTCTGCTGGTCCCTTAAACCTAATCCAGGTGCCACCTCTTCTAGGAAGCTAGGGTTACACCCCAGCCAAGTCAGGGGCCCCCTGTTCCTTGGCCCCAGTGCTCACAGGCCGTACACTGCTTGTCTGCCTGCCCAATGCTTGGGAGCAGGGACTCTGTCCTGTTTATCTAGAAGCTTCTAATTTCAAGCACAGTGCCAGGCATAGTACGGTCGATAGGACCATTCCCACAGTGGTTCTTTTTTTTGTATGTTTTTTTTTGTTTTGTTTTTGTGTTTTATCCTCACCTGAGGACATTTTTCCATTTTAGTTCAGGTAGAGTGGGAGGGAGAGAAAGAGAGAGAGAGAGAGAGAAACATCGACGTGAAAGGGACACATCAAGTGGCTGCCACCCGCACGGCCAACCAGGGCCGGGGACAAACTGCACTTGAGGTACGCGCCCTTAGCGGGAACTGAACCCAGGTCTCTCTGGACCACAGGCCGACGCTCTAACCGCTGAGCCAAACCGGCCAGGGCTTTTTTGTATGTTTTTATTTATTTTTTTAGATAGAGAGGAAGGGAGAGATAGAAACATCAATGTGAGAGAGAAACATCAATCCACTGCCTCCTGCACGCCCCCTACTGGAGATTGAGCCCACAACCTGGACATGTGCCCTGACTGGGGATCCATCCAGGACCTCTCAGTCGATGGGACGATGCTCAATGCACTGAGCCACACCAGCCGGGCCCACCGTGATTTTTTAATACCAAAGACCCTGGTGTCTGGCCAGAGGGGCCAGTGCCCACTTCTGGTACCTAATCTGGGCAGCGCTGATAAGGAGAAAGAAGATAGCCTGTGCAGCACGCCCTGCTCCCCTCTCCTGCTGGTCACCCGGAGGCCCCCTCCACTTGCCTTGCTCTTCTCCATTCCTGACACCTCTCTACACCCCTGTCCACAGAGCTTCCCCACCTCAGGCACTGAGGCTGGGGCTTAACAGGGCTGGAGAGCAGAGGTTCATGCGTTTGTCCTGCTGTGGCATCCTTGTTTTTACCTTGTTTTTACCCGTTAACTATGGTATCACTTGTAATGATGGCAATAACAAGAGCAGCAACTTGTTGAGTAGTGTTTTCTGTACGCTGGGCTAAATTACTGGTCTAAGAACTCGGTAACATTCACTCCTTTAACCTTTACAAGATTAGTAAGGTTATGATGCAAGGGATGTCCCCAGTTTACCGCTAAGGCACAGGGAGATTAAGTAGATGACCCACGTTGACACAGCCAGTACGTCAGAACCAGGATTTGAACCCAGGCTGTCTGGTTCAGTGATGTGGATTCTTAACCGCTCCCCTATACTTTGAGAGCCCATCCTGTGCATGCCTGAAGTACCTTTAGTCCAGCCCTCCCCCCAGTGCAGGAGAGGAACCAAGCCCAGAGAAGAGATAAGGCAGTGAGCTGGTGGCAAAGACAGACCACAGCCAGGACCCCGAGTCCCAGCCAGCTTCCTGCCCCCCACACACCGGTCTCCGTCTCAGTACCAGCGTCTGCAGGCCCACAGCCGCCAGGGCAGGGAGGCTGCAGCTGGAACAAAACAGATTCCACTCCAGGAAGAAGAGCAGGACGTCATGAGAATCTATTTCTATGGGATTTGACACGGGAATGGATTGAAGAGGGGAAACGCCCTTTGTGCCCACGTGTCTGCTGCTGAGACCCTGCAGTCTCGGCTCAGACGTGGACGGCTTTTCCCCTGGTATCCCAGTATTCTTCCTCAATGTTCATACCCCGAATCCTAACAGCCCTTTCTACTTATAAAGTACATCACGGTTTACATAGCACTTGCACAGCTGTTTTCTCATTTATCTTCCCAACAATCCTAGGAAGTGGGTATCTTTTTTTTTTTTATCTTTATTGTTGAAAGTATTACAGATGTTCCTCATTTTCCCCCCATTTACCCTCCCTCCTCCCCACTCCCACCCCCCTCCCGCCTGTTCCCACACTATTGTCTGTGTGCATTGGTTATGCATATAAGTTCTTTGGTTTATTTCTTCCCACCCCCCAACCCCCTTCCCTTTGAGGTTTGTCAGTCTAACAATTGTTCTTAATCCCTTCACCTTTTTCACCCATTCCCCCAATCCCCCTCCCATCTGACAACCAACAAAATGTTCTCTGTATCTATGAGAATGTTTCTGTTCTGCCTGTTCATTTTGTTTGTAGATTCCATTGTCGATAGATATGTATTCATTGCCATTTTGTTTGTTCATATATTTTATCTTTTTCTTCAAAGAGACCCTTCAACAGTTCATATAATAACGGTTTGGTGGTGATGAACTCCTTTAGCTTTTCCTTGTCTGGAAAACTCTTTGTATGGCTATCGATTCTAAATGACAGCTTTGCAGGATAGAGTAATCTTGGTTGTAGGTTCTTGCTTTTCATCACTCTGAATATTTCTTGCCACTCCTTTCTGGCCTGCAAAGTTTCTTTTGAGAAATCAGCAGACAGTCTTATTGGAACACCCTTGTAGGTAACTAACTGCCTTTCTCTTGCTGCTTTTAAGATTCTTTCTTTGTCTTGAACCTTTTGTATTTTGATGATGATGTGTCTTGGTGTGGGCCTCTTGGGGTTCACCTTGTTTGGGACTCTCTGTGCTTCCTGGACTTGTATGTCTGTTTCCTTTACCAAGTTAGGGAAGTTTTCTGCCACTGTTGTTTCAAATAGGTTTTCAATTTCTTGTTCTCTCTCTCCTCCTTCTGGCACCCTCAAGATGCGGATGTTGGCACGCTTGAAGTTGTCCCAGAGGCTCTTTACACTATCCACATTGTTTTGGATTCTTTTTTCTTTGTGCTGTTCTGATTGGGTGTTCTTTGCTTCCTTATATTCCAAATCGATGGTTTGCTTCTTGGCTTTACCTACTCTACTATTGAATCTGTATAAATTACTCTTTATTTCAGTTAGTGCCTTCTTCATTTCTGACTGGTCCTTTTTTATGCTCTTGAGGCCCTCACTAAGTTCGCTGAGGTTCTCACTAAGTTCATTGAGCATCCTTATAAGCAGCATTTTGAACTCAGCATCTGTTAGGTTGCTTATCTCCATTTCGCTTAGTTCTTTTCCTGGGGTTTTGTTCTGTTCTTTCATTTGGGACCTGTTTCTTTGTCTCCTCATTTTGGCTGCCTCCCTGTGTTTGTTTCTGTGTATTACTGAACGAGAGGTATGGGGCTATCTGAGAGCAGATACTGCTTGTTTGAAAGAATTTAGGAAAACCTGAAGCAGGATCCAAGACAGGCCAATCCTGTGGTTAGGCAACTGGCAACAGCTTGGGTGGACCTGAAAGTTGGGTGGGCGGGGCCTCAGGGAATCACCCGGGCGGGGCTACCAGTGGGAGCCAGGTTGCTGGAGTCCCAGGTATGGCAGCTGTCTGCCACCCCAGGGAAGGGCTCACCAAAGGAGCAAAGGCCTCTGACAGCATGTCTGTCCAATAGAAAGCCCCTTTTCCAGCCCTCGCTCCAATGCCAAACAGCTCAGTTCTTCCCTGTATGTCTCTGGTGTCCCTCGAGCTCCCTCCCCTCCGAGCTTAGAGGGAGAAAGTCCGATAAGTCTGTGCGCGGGCCCTTTAAGGAGCTGCCTGGGGCTCCAACCACCTCAGCCTCCCTGAGCCTCAGTTCCCGCTGGTTTTTCCAGCCAGAAGTTATGGGGACTTCTCTTCCTGGCACTGGAACCCTGAGCGGGGCGCCTGGTGTGGGACGGGGACCCCTTACTCCTCAGGAAGGACCTTCCCAGCCGAGGTGTCCTCCTGATATTTATCCGCCACACATGGGTGTGGGACCAGCCCCTCCACCTCCACCCCTCCTACCAGTCTGGATGTGGCTGCTGCTTTAATTCCGTAGTTGTAGGACTTCCATTCAGCTTGATTTCAGGCGGTTTTGAATGATGGTTGTTCTGTAGTTTAGTTGTAACTTTGATGTGGTTGTGGGAGGACGCGACACCGCATTTACCTACACGTCCATCTTGACCGGAAGTAGGTATCTTTAACCCCATATTACAGACAGGAAAACAGGGGTGTAGAAAGGCTATGTGCTTTACCAGCGTACACAGCTGGTAAGGGTGTATGTTCAAACTCTGGCTGCCCCTGCCATCCAGGATGTGTACCCCAGATAACGCCTTTCTTTGCTTTGCTTTTTCTCTCCAGAACATTGGACACAGTGTGTTTGGGGCAGTTTAAGGGACATGGGCAAGGGGCAGGCTCTGATGCTACAGAGGTAGAGACCCGGGGCCTCGCACTCGAAACCCTCCAGCCTGGGCCTCGCCTGCCTCAGTGGGCCATGGGGAAGGGGCAGTGTTTTGCTACAGGGCAGGAGAAAGAAGAACGTTAAGAGTCTCAGAGAAATATGGGTGCCCTGAACAGGCCAGACAAGGTGGGCCCTGCCCCAGGAGGATTGCACATGTCAGACCCCAGCCTCACCTGTCTTCCTAACCCCAGACCCTCACAGCAGAGTGTGTCTGACTTCACCAGACCCTGACGACCCTCTGAGTTCCTACATCAACGCCAACTACATCCGGGTACGTAGCCCCATCCCAACACTCTTTCCTGAAAAGGAGGCCCACGCTGATGGGATCCATCCTCCAGGCTTGTCCCTAAGCCAGTGCGGCTGTTGCCAGCCCCCGGGATGAGCCTGAATGTGGGGACTGGGCCCCAGGAACACTGCGTCTGACCCTGACAGCCTGGACTTGGCTGGCCACAGGGTTACGGTGGGGAGGAGAAGGTGTACATCGCCACTCAGGGACCCATCGTCAGCACGGTCGGCGACTTCTGGCACATGGTGTGGCAGGAGCACACGCCCATCATTGTCATGATCACCAACATCGAGGAGATGAACGAGGTAGGCACCTCTGCACCATCACCGGGTGTCTGCAGCTCTGTGCCCACGCTAAGCCTCCTGTTTTCATGTTCTTACAACAGTCTTGTGAAATTGGTCCTATACAGTCCGCAGGCAAGGTGAGGGAGTGTGAGGCTCAGCGAGGTGAAGTCGTTTGCTCAGGCCACACCAGTACTCAGAGGCAGAGCCAGGAGCTGGCCTCTGTCTCCAGTGCCCATGACCTTAAGCAGGATGCTCTGCTGCCTCCGAGGCTGCCAGGGCTGATGCTGGCTGCTTCCATACTCATAACAGCCCATTTAATTGAACCCCTAAGAAAGTCCTTAAAATGGGTATTACTCTCATTTTCCAGATAAGGTAAGGTTACTGAGGCTCAGAAAAGGGAGACAATGTAAAGGTTATGAAGCCGAGATTTGAATCCAGTACTCTAACTGCAAACCTATTGCCATTTTATTTTTATTTGTTGTTTATTAATCCTTGCCCAAGGATATTTTTCCATTGATTTTTAGAAAAGGGAGGGAGAGAGAGAGAGAGAAACATCAATGTGAGAGAGAGAACACTGATTGGTTGCATCCTATACAACCCCGACCCGGGCCAGGGATCGAACCTGCAACCCAGGTACGTACCCACCGGGAATCAAACCCATGACCCTTGGCTCCTCGGGCTGACACTCTAACCATTGGGCCAAATCGGCCTGGACTCTATTGCCATTTTATATCTCCCCCAGTGCCTCTGGGCACTGGGGAGAGTATGGTTGGGGAACTAGGATGTATTGCAGCCTGGTCTTGGCCCCTACAGAAGTGCACTGAGTATTGGCCAGAGGAGCAGGTGGTGTATGACGGCGTGGAGATCACCGTGCGGAAAGTCATTCACACTGAGGATTACCGGCTGCGGCTCATCTCCCTCCGGGTGAGACTTGGGGCTGGGAGGATGGGGGCAAGGGCTTCACTGAGTACACCACAGAAACAGCGTTCCAGAGTCCACTCTAGCTGAAATCAAGTCCTGTGTCTTCCAGGACTTACTGATGAGCAGGGATAAGGGAGGGTGAATGGACTTGGGGAACAGAAGCAGGACCAAACCTCAGTTGTATTTCATGCTGTTGGACTCTCTGTGTGTCTAGACTGTTATTCATAATGCCTTCCAGCTCTGCTTCAAATGCACCCACATCCACGACTGTCTGGTTAAGGGGTCTCCAGCTGCCTCCAGAACTGCCCTTATAACTGGAAGACCCTTCACCTGGGATACTGGCCTTCTGGCCTGTAGTACCCAGTGTGTCCACCAGAGGGAAGACACTCCTTGCTGTTGCACTTGGGTTGCATGAGGGAGTTGAGAATACAGAAAAAGGGGGAAAAGGAGAGACACGAAATATGAGCAATACAAAACAGCCCAGAAGAGTAGGGGAAGGTGTCCTCCTACCGAAAGTTGTGCTTCTTCCAGGAACAGCATACTAGAGGAGACTTCCTTTGGAACGAGGAGGATCATGGGTTCTCTTTTTGAGACATGATAGCCACATTTGGGGAAGGTGGACCATTCTAATAACCCCAAAGGCTGGAAGAGGAATTAAGGTGGGGTTTCAGGGAGCACTCAGCCCCCAGAGGGCAGTGCCCGCCTGAACAGCTCTGCGATATAGGCCTGGCTGGAGGGCAGAAAGGACCAGGAGGTGGGGGCAAAGCTGTGGTAGCTGTCACAGACAGCTGACCCAAGGATCCGAGGAGCTAGAATCCTGTTTCCCCAGAAAGAGAGGTGGAGGGGGAGGCAGGGCTGCCTTATCTTCTTGGTGCCACAGGACTGGTTAGGGAAGCAGCCTGGGGTTTGGAGGCACATACTTCTGTCCATAGATCTTCATGAGCACCTGCCCCGGGCCTGGTTCTGGGTTGGGTACTGGGAACAGAGCTGACTAAAGCCTGACTGTCCTCAAGGGGCACCCGTAAAATGGGAAGTACTGAGCTAGAGATAGGTAAGAACACAGGACATTCTGCCATCTGGGGTGCTCCCGTGTCCTCCCTCCTGTGTTCTTCCTGAGGGTTTCCTGGAAGTGGTGGTATTGAATGGAGTTTTGAAGGATGAGTAAGAGTTGACCAGGGGCAAACAAATAGGGTTTTGCTCTCTACGTTCCAGGCAGAAAAAAAAGTAAGGGCATGGAAATACAACATCTGTGTGTGTGTGTGTGTGGTTTTATCTACAAACCATTTGGGATGAGGGAGCATCAAGTACCAGTACACAGGGGCAGAGACGGGCCTGGAAGGGTAGACCCTGCAGTGCGAGTCTTATTTGCCAGGCTGAAGACTAAGGAGAATGCGTTTGGTTCATAAAGCAAGAACCATGGAAGGGTTCTGAGCAGGAGAGCAGCATGTCCGGATTTGTGCTGCTGACAGACCGTTTTGACTGGTGTGGACATGGGGCAGCGGAGGGGGGGGGGGCGTCTGCACAGGTGAGAGCTAATAAAGGCCAAAGTGGAAGAAGTGTGGGGAGCAGGGCAGGGAGAGGAGGGAAACAACACTTGCTGGGGGTGGGGGTGGGGGTAGGGGTGGGCAGAACAGGCGTGAGGGAGAGGAAGGGTCCCGGAGCTTTGGTTATGTGGCGAAGGGGTGCCTGGGCTGTTTATTAAGTTAAGCAGCTGGGAGACAGGAATGAATTGGAGGAGGGACTCTTCACCTCTCCTGGATGATGCTGGAGTTGCTGGGGCAGAACTGATGTGAAGACCAATGCCAGTTCCACTGACCAGCCCCACTACCCAGCTGGCTTTGTGTCTCCTTCTGGTGCCACTGGGCAATGTGGTGTAGATGGCAGAGGCCAGAGGTCCCACCCCCTGTGTCCTCCCTTCTGTGTTCTTCCTCCTCCCATCCCATCCCCATCTCTGTGCTTTGTGGGTCTCTGTCTCCTGGACAGAGTGGGACCGAAGAGCGAGGCCTGAAGCATTACTGGTTTACGTCCTGGCCCGACCAGAAGACCCCAGACCGGGCACCCCCACTCTTGCACCTGGTGCAGGAGGTGGAGGAGGCCGCCCAGCAGGAGGGGCCCCACTGTGCCCCCATCATCGTCCACTGCAGGTGGGTCCTCCCGGCCACCCACCAGGGCAGGGCAGCCCCCTGCTGCCCCGCCCCCTCACCCCCATCCCCTCGGCCCTCAGCGCAGGGATTGGGAGGACTGGCTGCTTCATTGCCACCAGCATCTGCTGCCAGCAGCTGCGGCAGGAGGGCGTGGTGGATATCCTGAAGACCACGTGCCAGCTCCGTCAGGACAGGTCAGCCCGGGCATGGTGGGGGCACATGGAGAGCTTGAGCCCTGACTGGTGCATGGATGAGGGGCAGGAGAACACACTGGGCATGGACCAACTGGCTGCTAGGGCAGGGAAGACAGGTAGAGGGGCTGGATCTGGCCAGCTGGTAGCTGGATGAGAGGGAGGAGAAAGTTGGTGAGCAGAAGGCCAGGGGCTGAGTGGTGGGGATCACCAGAGCTGGGGGCAGGAGGAACAGAGGGTTGGCTAGAGTTGGCCTCTCCAACCCTAGTGTGAGGCAAGGCCCCTCACAAATGATTGGTACTGTGTGGGTTTGGGGGCACCCTCCCACAGCACATCCCTCAACAACCCCACCCATTGTGCATCTCTGACGGGCAGGGGCGGCATGATCCAGACGTGCGAACAGTACCAGTTTGTGCATCATGTCATGAGCCTCTATGAGAAGCAGCTGTCCCGCCAGTCCCCAGAGTGACCTCACTGCCCCCCGAGGTCCTCTGGGCACCACCCAGTCTGAGTCTGGGCCCTTACCCCAGCCACACCCCCAGGGCCTAGCCCTGTGTCCTGGCCTGCTCCCTGCCCTGCCCTGCCCCTCCTGCTTCCTTCTCTCCAGCCTGGCCCCTGCCCCCACATAGCTCTTCCTACTGTATATATTGGGGAGTGGAGCAGGGTGGGGGAGGGATGTGCCAGGCCAGGCCTGCGGCTCCAGGACCTGACCCCCACCGCGCAGACCTGGGGCCTCAGTTTTTAATGCCGGTTCCATTGCTACTTGATCCAAAATGTTTGTGCCGCACTCCGTGTCCTGCCACAGCGTGTTCTGTCTGTCCATCTATCTCTGCTGTCTGTACCGGACACTGTGTCTCCTCAGCCTGGGAAGGGGGTAATGAGCTCCAGCCCCTAAGTAGCCCAGGCAGAGGTGCCTGGCTCAGGCCCCCACCCCACTGCTCCCAACAGGCAGATGAAATTTTGCCCCCAGTTATTGGGATCAGGATGAGGAGAAGGCCTGAGGACCTGGAGGTCAGGCATGGGGAACTCCAGAGTGGGGAGAGAGATCTCAGCTAGGGAGAGATCTCTGGGTTGGGGAGGGGGGAGTCTCACAGTCTGGATGCCTCTGGTGTCACATGCCCTGGGGAGGCAGTGACCAGCCTGCAAGGCATTGGGGAGGAAAGGGACATGGGGGCTGTGAACCCAGAGGACCTGGGCCCTGGTGGGGGTGGGAGGGAGAGGGGGAGCTCCAAGGGCGGGTTGGGGACTCGGCCCCAAATCTGTGTGAAACATTTTTCTGTGTCACTCTGGGAAGGCTTCCCAGATGTCTTGCTGCGTGTAGCTCTCTGCGTGTGTTCCCGTGTCCATGCGTGTGTTGAGAGCCCATCAGCGGGGCATGCATGACTCTTTGGCAACATGTGTTATCTTGGAGCCACGTGTTTTTATTGCTGACTTTAAATATTTATTCCACGGCAGACAGAGACAGTTGGTGTCTTTTTATAATTTGCTCGTGGTCATTGAATAGAGCAATAAACAGAGCATTTTGAGCAAAACTAGCCTCCTGGGTCTGTGATTGCCTCCCCTCCACTCGCTGCCTCCCTGTACTGGTTTCCTCCTCCTAGATTGTGTGGAACCCTGGCCCTCGGTCTCCCTCACACCTCTTGTGGAGATTGGGAGTATGGAGCGAACCCAGATCTGCAGAGCCAAAGAAGTCCAGTGGGCAGGATTCTCACACACCCTCACCCCAATCCAGCTGGGACATGGGAAGTCTCAAGAACAGGTGTGGAAGGCTTCTACAGAAGGCAAAGCAGCTGTCCGGGCACCAGTTCCAACAGGTGGACCAGAGAAGCCAAGGCTGGGCAGGGGGACATTCAGGTCACTGCTCCAGGCCCCTCCCTGTTGGCCAGCACACTTATCCCATATTAGCCCTACAGGTCCCAACAGCAGCTGCAACCTGGTAATTTCCCTTTTAAGGCCTGGGCTGAGACTCACCCCTCCCAAGGGGCCTGGAGAATCTGCCCACGGGTTCAGATTCTGAACACCGCTGCTCTATTCTTGCCCCTGCCCCAGGGATGCAGCAAAAGTAGCTTTGATGTCAAGGCTAGCAAGCAGGGGGTGCATTTCAGGGCAGGGCTGCTGATGGACCAGCAGGTCCTTACAGGTACCAGAACCGTGTGCCGCTGAGCGAGGGTCTAGCCATGCAGGTGTACTATAGACGAGGATAGAATAAGGAGTGGCTGAACAGCTGGGGTGGACGTCGGGGTAGGGGCATGCTGTCCCGCCACCCTCCACCAGGAGGATGGGCCTCCTACCCTTCCACCCAGATTGGGGGATTGAGCTGTAGCAGTGGGAAGAGGGAGGAGGGCTGACATTTCCCTCTCCTCCCCCGAGTGTCCCTGTGAGGCCTCTCAGGCTGTGCAAGCACCTTACATAGATGAATGGTGCCCCTGGACTTGTGCAAAATGGCAGACCCACCTGACCTTCCCATTGGACTGTGCAGGCACATCTACATGAGCATGTGCGTGCACACACACCCCACCCTGAGCCCCTCAGCTCAGTTCCTACCCAGCAGCAGTGAGAAGCAAAACCTCTGCCACAAAGGAACAAGTGAAGTACCCCTGGACCACCACCCTCAGCCCCCACCCACCCCTGCCCAGCATTTCCTCCAGCCTTAGCTCCAGCCTCAGGTCCCCCAACCTCCACCCCACCCCCAAAGCAGTGTGTCAGATAGCTGGGGCAGCTGCACAGCCTGAGTAAGGGATGGCCCCCAGGGGCCAGACATTTAAGGAACCGGTGACTCCTGGCTGCCGCACTGTTAAGGCAAAGGAGGAGACTGCCCAGCCTGCAGCCCAGGCATTAGCTGCTCCCCGTAGCCGTGGACACAGCATTTGAGGGTTAGGAGGGACTGGTCACACGAAGGTAAGACTTCCCTCATCCCTCAAGAGGGGACAGAGCCCTCTCTTCTGAGCCCAGAGAGGGACAGCAGGCGCTGGGACAGGTTGTCTCAGAAGCTGGAGGGAGAAGCAGGACAGGCCGAAATACATCATGGCGGGGTGGCGAAGAGAGTTGAGCCTCGAAATGCCTCGCTCAGAACAGGGCTTTTGGGGTCCCCTGAAAGGTCACCGGACTGGGAGTCAGGAGGCCAGGATTCCAGTCTGAGTGACCTAGGACAGGTTCTTTCTCTCAGCCATCAGTTTCCTCCTATGCTTTAAAAACTGCGGCGCTGATTAGATAAAAGGTGGTAAGTCCATGCTTTCACTGAAATACAATGTAGCTGTCAACAGGAATGAGGAAACCTGATTAACTGGTGCGGAGAGACCTCCAAGATGTAGCAAATGAAAAAGCAAGGGGCTGAATCGTGTATAATAGGCTACCTTAGTTGTGAAAGAAGGGGACGAGGACACAGACATGGTATTTTCACAGAGGAGCCTGGAGACCACGCATGCTTACCTGTTGGCTGGGAGATGGAGGGGCTCGAGAGTAGAGGGAGCCTCTTCATGAAGATGTTTATATTGTTTTATTTTTTAACTATGCGATTGAATTACCAATTCCAAAAAAAAAAAAAAAAGTATAAGAAATCAAAACTCAACTTTCCTATACCACAAACGAGAGAGCTGGAAAAATGAGCTGTCATCTGTCTCCGCATTCCGCCAGTGCCAGGGGACCCCTGGACCCCCAGGCCCAGGAAGAAAATCCACAGCTTCCTTCCAAGGCCCACTCCAGTATGGCTGCGTCAGGAAGTCCCTTCTTAGGTCTGACTTCATTTCCTTCCGATGAAACCTCCGCACTGCCTCCCCGTTCCATGGAGTTGTCAGTGGGTATCCTCAACTCCCTCTGGGCCTTACTTGGTTCGCTGGATAAACCTAAGCCCTACACCCTCCTCCCAGAACTTGGAACGGCTTGGGATTACTCCATGGGGAACAAGCCCGTCGATCCTTGTAACCAGGCAGGGGAGGTGAGATACACAGGGAAGAAGACAGGCAGAGAGAAGAGGCTCGCTGCCTGACCTCTCACGCTCTCCTGTGCGCTGCCATCGCTCCCGGTGTCCACCTGCCCTGCCCCTTCTCACACACACGCAGAACATCTCTGAATCTCCCTCCTCCTCCCTTCCTTGTCCTTCATGGCCTCATCCTCTCCCTGTCCTCCCAGGTGAGTGCCCACGCCTGCCGTCACCATGACAACCATTCACCACAAGCAGATGCTGCAGGAGCACGTGTCCATGGAGTTCTCCAGCTCCACTACCCACGTGCAGACCTTCTCCCAGACAACCAAGACCATGGGAGGCAAGTAGAATGGGGGGAGGGGGATCAGGAAGGGGCAGCCTTTCTTCCTCCACCTCTACCCCCTGGGTAGCCTCAGTCTTTGTGACTCCTGGGCCTCTCAAGAGCCCAAGATACCAAGAGCAACCCTCTCCCAACCTGGGCTTCTAATCTGGGCTCTGATAAAGCTTCAGCCTGCTCTATGTTCACCCACAGATCCCCTCTCCAGGAAAACAGCTTAGGAAAAAATCTATCACAGGGCTGTGTGTGAGTGACTGATGAACTCTTTATTACTGGAGGAGATCAGAGCTCTAGGCAAACACCTGTATCTCCGATGGCAGACTCAGCATGGAGGTAGCTACCTTGTCTATATGTGAGTAATGCTGACCCTGCTTCACTTGAGAGAGAGAAGACTGAGCCACCATGGAGAGAGGATGAACAGATCAGCAAGCGACCTAAGCTTCCAGGCTCTCAGCCCTTGGGGACCAGACCTGGGCGAAGGAGGGGGCAGAGCCCAGGGAAAGCTGGGGAGTGGCCTCAGAGCAGAACAGATTGCTTGAGTCATGTCTCTAGAGTAAAGCGACTAGAAAATGGCCAGAGGCCAGGACATTGAATACCCATCCTCCCAGCCATTGCCCCTCCCTCAAAGTCCTGGAGAGGCTGTTCTCATAGTCCTCTGTGCACAGAGGTCAAAGCCAGATAAACATGCAATGCCAGTCCCTCCTGGTCAGTGATGTAGAGCAAAGAGAAGACCGAAACGTGAGACCAGAAGCCGCAAACTCAAGTGATTATAGCAGAGTCTCAGCGCCGGCTGCAGTTGGAGCCATCTTAGTGTGGGGCGCGAGGGAGAGGAGTGAAAAAGCAGCAATACCTGAGTCTCACTCAACTGTTAAACCAGGTGTTTGTTTGGTTTTAAAACTCCCCAGAGATTCTAGAATGCGACTGGAGTTGAAAACCACTGACCAGCAGGGTCCAAGCAGGGAACGTAAATGTGTGAAAAAGATTGAGGTAGCCCTGGCCGGTTTGGCTCAGCGGTTAGAGCGTCGGCCTGCGGTCCTGAGAGACCCGGGTTCGGTTCCCGCTAAGGGCGCGTACCTCGGTTGCAGTTTGTCCCCGGCCCTGGTCGGTCGTGCGGGTGGCAGCCACTCGATGTGTCCCTTTCACATCGATGTTTCTCTCTCTCTCTCCCTCCCACTCTACCTAAAACAAAAAATGGAAAAATGTCCTCGGGTGAGGATAAAAAAAAAAAAAGAAGAAAAGATTGAGGTAAACCAGAGAGGACATACCCCATCTAAAGGGGCAGCCATATTCACCATGGTAACATATGGAAATATGAGAATCCACAAGTCTGAACTTTTATGTGAAATCTCACAATTTTTAGATACAGGGCTACTTTTTGTTCAAACACTGTAGAGGTCAAATAAAACACATGTGTAGGCCGGGTACAGCCTGCACTCTGCTTGCTTGAGACCTCTGATCACTAGTCAACAGCAGACCACCGGCTTCTTAACACATTTTTCTCTTCTCAGTCGTTCAGATTGGTGGGGGTAATAAAGACACCTCCTTCACTGGGTCTCTGTGAGGGTTAAATAAAATCATCTCTGAAATGTGCTTAGCACAGTCCCTGACAAGGAAGAGGCTCCATGATTCAGAGCAATTGTTAATTCACTAGCCAACAAGATTTTGCGTAGTGTCATTTATATTGAAAAAACAAGGTTTTGTTTCCCAGATATAAAATGATATTACAACATTGAATATGCTCTTTCAGATCATGAGATTCTCATATACAGTCCCACTGGACCGGGAGTGTTTCCTGTCCCTGTCAGGAATCACTGCTCCATGGTCGTGAATGCTGAACCCACAGGAGGCAGGGGGAAGGCCTAGAGCAGAGCTCAGCTGAGCTACCAGGCCTCCCAAGCAGGAGCAGGCCCAGCCCCTCCTCACGCTACTGGGGGACCAGGACACCTAGGAGACAAGCACAACAGATCAAGAAATTCCCAAAAGAGATGTCTTCTTTTTCAAAAAGCAGAAAAGGCCTTGGCCGGTTTGGCTCAGCAGCTAGAGCATCGGCCCTCGGGCCATAGAGTCGCAGGACTGATTCCAGTCAAGGGCTTGTACCTCACTTGCGCTTAGGTCCCATACAGGAGGCAACCAGTCCATATGTCTCTTTCGCTTTGATGTTTCTCTCTCTCCCTCCCTCCCTCTTTCTATGTCTGAAAATAAATGGAAAAATATCCTCAGGTGAGGATTTAAAAAATAAATAAAAATTAAAAAGCCCAAAAGGGAGTGATTGACCATTGAGGGGTGGGAGAGAACTTGACTCCACCTAGTGGTTGAAATTTGACATAATACAATGACTGACTCTAAGGGCATCCTTTCTTGGCTGAAGCCAGTCCTGCTGGCGCTGGCCTGGAGTGTCCCACCATCCCCTCAAGAAAAGGTCAGTTCTCCAGTACTGGCCTGAGCTCCACCTGGAGCCCATTCTGACCTCTCACCTGCCGCCACAGAGGAAGTCATGACGACGAAGTCGTCCAGCACTGTAGAGTTCTTCAGTTTGGTGACCCGGAGTTCCAACATCCCTGAGGGTGAGAGCGTCCCTGAGTTTGTGGAGAAGCCTCACCCGGTCACTGCGCCTGAGGGTATGTCACCCCAATCCGATGTCTCCCCAGGCCCCTGGGTGCTCCTCTCTTTTTTTCATAGCCCCAACCACCCCACCACCACCATCCCCCAGTACACAGACTGGCAGAGCCAGGCCAAGGGTCCCTCTCTGGCTTAGACGGGGGCGAGATCCCTGGGCGGAGGCAAGGAGCAGGCAGAAGGTGCAGCCTGCAGGCTAAGAAGCGAACATGCGTCCCGTGCCCACTACAGGAGATAAAGCTGTGTTCCGAGCCCAGGTGCGGGGGAACCCCAAACCCAACATCTCCTGGAAGAGGGAAAGCGGCATCCCCATCAAGGAGTCTGCCAAGATGTTCTACGACGGCATCAACAAGGAGCACGTGCTGAAGGTGGGGGCCGGAGCCTGAGGTCCAGGCCAGAGGGAGGGGCCCCACCCCAAGGAGCCACGGGTCCTCTCTCCCACGAGACAATCACAGGGAGACCCCAGAACTGGGAGACGGGGAAAGCAGCTGTCATTGCCTAGAGGAGGGGCAGGATAAGAGAGTCCAGTCAGGAGCTGGGCTTTCCCAGAGTACACAGGGGACCAAACTTAGGAGCAGGGCAAGGCAGAGCTGGAGCAAAGCCAGAATGAGGAGGGGACAGTCACAAACAAAAAAGGAGGGTTCCAGAGAGTGAGTGAACCTAAAGGAACAGGAGACCAAAACTATGGGCGTGGCTAGAAAGGGCAGGACCATAGTGAATAGAGCCCCCCCCCCCCTGAGTTGGAGGGATGGAGGGAGGGGCTGGTCATAAAGTAAGAGTGAAAGTAGGGTTCCTAGGCTTTTCAGGGGAGCCTTCCAGAAGAGTCTTGCCAAGGGCCAATAATCCTTGGGTCTAACCAGCTGCTGCAACTTCCGATTCCAGACCAGACGTTGAGGAAGAGGAGGGATAGGTCCCTAAGAGACCTAGGCTTATAATTACTCCTGTCCCTATTGGTCTTGCCCCCATCTTCCATTGTGAAAAGCAAAGAGCCTCCCCACTCCCCCCAGAAATCACAGCTGGTTTCTCCTCCTCATAAAGACCCATTATTGGACCCCCAGTCCCCGAGAGTCCCCTACTCACCACCCTTTGCACAAACTCATTCATTCAGCAAGCCCTTTCTGAGAGCCCACTGGGATGTAAGTACCACGCTACAGCACCAAGACAGCCTTATTCACCACTGTTTCCTCAGGGGCTCAGCCCAGTGCCTGGTACAGAGGAGTAAATATGTGTTAAAGGAAGGAGTACTCAGCCCGTTGCCAGAAACTGCAGATAGAATTACAACCCAGAGGAAGTCCCTGTCTTCCAGGAGCTCATATCCAAGGGGGAGAATCCGATACAGAACGAGGTTACAAACACACATGCCCATACTGACAGCTACCTGGTCCCTGCAAATCATAGAGGCTGTTCAATCCTCCACACATACACCCAACACTCAGCTCCTCCTCTAGCCCCCCAGTATGCCCTTTTTTCCCACAGAAAATCTCCCTATGGTCCCCTCCCCCGTCCCTTACTAATGGCTGACTCTGATCCAGCTGGAGCCACTGACCTCGGATGACTCTGACAACTACAAGTGCATTGCAAGCAATGACCATGCAGACGCCATCTATACTGTGTCCTTGCTGGTGACAGAGGGTAAGCCAGCCCCTCCTCCTGGCCTCTCTTCTTAATGACCAAATTCTCCGGTCTGAACCTGTCCCTCTCTCTGTCCTCAGGTCAAGAGAAAATGGATTTCAAAAAGATGTTGAAGAAGAGGTGAGGCTGGAAGGCTCCTCTGCTCAGGATACTATCCCTCACCCTTTAGGCTAGAGCTTCTTGAAGGCCTTTCAACAGGGCTTTGATTTAATGGCCCAGGCTCCAAGAATCCATGGAGTGGGGAGGGGTATCTCAAGGTCAGGAGATGCTCCCTCTGTCTTCAGAGGGAGTTGCTGAGTCCAAACTTGACACCCACCTTCTCCCAGGGCTCCCCCTGCTACCAAGAAGAAGGAGAAGAAGGTGACAGATGAGAAAGAGATGCTGGAGATTTTGGCCAAAGTGCCCAAGAAGGACTTTGAGAAGGTCTGCATAGAGTATGGTTTCACTGACTTCCGGGGGCTGCTCAAGAAGCTCAAAGGGATGAAAAAAGTAGAGGTGGAGGTCAGTACCCATGGGGGAACTGGGGTCAGCAGGATGGGCCTAGGTCTCACCAAAAGTGCTAGTGCCTATGTGTCTCCTGGTCTGCACACACATACTCAAAGGCATGAGTTCCTTTCCTCTACATCAAAAGCAGGAAAGGAACTCAAGTCACCTTCCTTCTGCCTCTCCTCTCTTCACCACTCCCTAATATACTTGTCTGGACTTGGAGTCAGACAGACCTGGGTTCATATCCCAGTTCTACTGCCTTATTAACTATGTGAACATGGGCATCTCTCTGAACCTGTTTCCTCATCTACCAAATGAAAATTATACTTTCCTCTTTCATTTGTTTTTGTGGTGGTGATATCATTCATTTACTCAACCAACTTGTCATTATTACGCATCTACACTGGAATTAGAAAATCTGTGTCTTGGGTCTAGGTCCATATTAACTGCAAGTGATGGTGCTCTTCTCATCCCCTAGCTTATCTGTCTCCCCTAAATCAGTGGCAGGAGGGAGGGGGAAGCCTGGGTATCTAATCAGTTTGGTCATTTCTCCCCAAACCCTTGGGTGGCTCCTCCAGGACTGGGGACATAGACTGGACAGGCTCAGGTGCCCTTGACACTGTTACTTTGTTATCACAATCTCTCAGACCATCCGGATTCTGAAGCCCCTGGAAGACATAGAGACCAAGATTGACACCACGGTGGTCTTTGAGTGCATCATGGAGCTGAAGGACCCCAATATCAAGATGACATGGGTCAAGGTGGGGGAGTACCTAGTCAGGGTCCACCCTGGCAATATCATTTCCTCTCTGCCCTCCTTCCCTTCACAAACCCTATTATCCATCAGCCATGTCCTCCCTCCCATCCCATCAAGAGGATGCCTCCTGGTATGGTTGAAAGTAGCTGGGAGCTGGGCTCTGTTCTTAGCTGTTCTACCACTTTGCTGTTTAATTTGAGACATCTACTTTCCTCTGTGCCTCAGTCTGCCCGATGGAAAAGCTGGATTCGATGGTCCTGAAGGTCACTGAAGATCTGTGCCTCTAAGAGAAAGCATCTAATAAACTCATGTATATTAAGAGTCCAGGCCTTAGGGAAGGCAAGGACCTTGGATCCCACTGAGCCAGATGATGAGGCTAGAGAGATCTTGGGGGCCTGTGGGTGTGTTTTAGGATCTTAAAGAGGTAGACATGGCACCTTGCAGCTCAGACTGGCCTTGAGGAATGGGGACGTCCGAAAGTCTCCTACACCACTTCATCAGCTTTTCTGCCTGTTTCATGATGCAGGGTAGTGAACCACTGAGGATCCAGTACTCCCTGGGCAAGTATGATGTGAAGCAGATGGGCACCAAGTACATGCTGGTTATTACCAATGTGAATATGAATGACGCAGGCATCTACAGCCTGTCTGTGGGCGACAAGCGGATGACTGCAGAGCTCAGAGTGCTGGGTATGAGTGTGGGCATCAGGGGGCACAAGGAGGACATGGTCAGGGTCGGGGGAGGAATAGCATGGATGGGGCCCATGGGAATATGGAAGAGAGGACTGTGGGGCAATGCAGGAAAAGACAGAGTGAGGATGGGAGTTCATGTAGCAGGGGGACAAGTAGTGTAGGGAGAGGACTATGAGATAGTAAGTGCCATGGGCCAGGGTAGTGTGCAGTGAAGAGCAGTCTCTGGAATTAGACTGTTGAAGTTCAGATCTCAACTTCTGTCACTTAATGAGCTGTGTGATTTGGGGCAAGTTATTTAACTTCTCTTTACCTCAGTTTCCCCATCTGTAAAGTGGGGAGTAATAGTAGAACCTACCTGTGCGGGAATCAGATGCATTAATATATGCACATTGGCTAGAATCATGCCTGACACATATCTAAAACTACACAACTGCTCTTTTGTTAAACTATATTTTTATTGATTTTAGAAGGAGGGAGAAAGAGAGGCAACCTGGGCATGTACCCTGACTGGAAATCGAACCAGTGACCTTCTGGTACACCAGACAGTGCTCAAGCAACTGAGCTACACTGGCCAGGGCATACACAAGTGCTTTTATAATTGCTGTTAGGATCACTGGGGAAGAGATCATGTAAACCATGAGAGGGGACTTCAAGATTCATGAGCAGAATGAAAGGAAGGATACTTTCCCCAACTGTGGGATACAGGAGACCAATGACACCTGAGTCTCCATCTCCCTTCACCATCCCACTCCTCAGGAGAGACCCAGGCTGCAATCCAGTGACTGCCCCTCCTGCTTTTTGCTGCAGATGAGCCACTGAAGTTCTTGGGAGAGATGAAGCCAATGAAGGTGATGGAGCGCCAGACAGCTGTATTTGAGATCCGCCTCTCCAAGAAAGTGCCCAACTTTGTGTGGAAGTTCAATGGGAAGGAGCTGAAGAGGGATGAAAAGTATGAAATCACAGTGTCTGAGGATGGTCTGACCCACACGCTTAAGATTAAGGACGCCAGACTCAGTGACAGCGGCGAGTTCTCTGCCGAGGTGGGGGACCTGGTACAGAAGGCCCAGCTCACTATTGACCGTGAGTGATTGGGCCAGAGCTCAAGGGTTGGGCTTTATGCACAGCAACCTCCACATGGGCAGTCATCCATCCATCCATCCATCCGCCCACCCATCCACCCATCTTCTCTTTGCAAGGCCCTTTGATGGGAATGAGAGACAGGGTTCACCTCTCCACTAACTCCTACTCTAGTGGAAAAGGCACATGTGGAAATGGAATTAGAACCGAAGTTCTCAAGCAATGAGTGAAGATACATTGGGGTCTTATTGTCAGCTGGGAAATCATGGGCCAAGAAATTACTAGTCTTTATGTCTCTAATATCATATATTACAGCACATCACTCTTGACTATTCACATTCTTGTAACTAGTTTGGAGAATTGCACATGATGGTGGGTACACCAAGAAGCATGTCACACATGTGAACCACACTTGACACATGTGACATAGAACAATCATTACTGTGAAGGGGGGAGACACAGAAGCTATAGGAGCCCAAAAAAGAGGCACCACCTGGCCATGTCAGAAAGAAATGTGATGAGATGATGGCCAAACTTTACCAAGAAGAACAAAAAATAGTTCAGCTTTCAGAGGAGAAAGAGGAAAAGACATTCTCAGCAGAGGGAATAGCATGTGTAAAGACCCATAAACCAGAGAGACAATTCAGTTATGGTTGGAGTTACAAGGGGATTTTTGTCCCATTTTACATGTGAGGAAACTGACTCAGAGAATGAATGCATTGCGTACAGTCACCTAGCAAGTAAGGGACAGAGGTGGGACTCTCCCTGCCAGGTGCCTCCGTGGGTCACACATTGCACACAAACACACTCCATGACACAAGTGCCTGATTTTTCTGGGGCCAAAGAGAGGAGCAGGACAGCAAGTAGCTGCAGAAAAGGATGTAGGAGATTGGGGGCAGGTCCAAATGTTTATCTGCCCACAGGCATCCCCATCAAGTTTGTGAGCACCCTCAAGAATGTACGTGTGAAAGAGAGGAGCCGTGCATGCCTTGAGTGTGAGCTGACGTCCAAGAACGTGACACTGCGCTGGAAGAAGGATGGGCAGCTGCTGGAGCGCAGCACCAAGTACAGCATGAACCATGAGGGCAAGCGAGCAGAGCTGATCATTGAAGATGCACAGCTCAGTGACGGTGGCGAGTACACCGTGGTGGCAATGCAGGATGGGGACCCCACTGAATACTGCAGCACTGCTATAGTCACCGTGGAGGGTACACGCCCACTCTGTCAGTCCTTACTGACCCTAATATTCCCTACTCTGGACATGGTGTAGGGAGCCCAAAAAAGCTCCCCTGACATGGATCAGCTCCCCTACTGACCTCAACCCTCCCCCAGACTATGATCAATTTCTACCTCCCGATTCTGACCACCCCTGTCTCCCAAATTCTGACCATCTCTGACCTCCCAGGCCCTGAACGTCTCTACCTCCTAGACCCTGATCATCCCCCATCTCTCAAACTCTGTCTGAAATCCCTTGACTTCATCCATCCTTTACTTCCAGCTTCTGACTATCCCCAGCAACCGTGATCATCCCACACCCCTTGACCCTGACCAGCCCCTACTCACTAGCCCTGACCATTCCCCACTGACCCCTTACCACCTCAGTTCCCAATAACCCTGGGCATCCCACAGACCAGCAAAACCACCGCTAAACATCCCAATTCCACTAACCACCTGCACCTCCACCATCTATTCCCCTTCTTAGACTGAGCGTCCTGAGTACCCAGTGACCACTCTGAAGATCAGCTCCCCCTTCCCCCAGCAGTCATCTCCAAGTCTTCCTGCTCGCCTTTGCCCAATGCCACTGACTTTTCCCCAACCCCTCACCATTCCCCAATCGCCCATTGACCATTTCCAAACCTCCTGCTCATCATGAATGATTTTGGTAGACGTGGCACACCTGCCCCTTCCCAAGCCCCCTGCTCCCTTTCTCCCCAGAGCGCCTGGCCACCGTGAAGAGCGGGATGTCCGACGTGCACGCGGCCACCGGCAGCCCGGCTGAGCTGTGCGTAGTGCTGAACGACGAGAAGGTGGAGGGTGTGTGGCTGAAGGACGGCAAGGAGGTCGGTGTAGAGACCAGGGAAGGGGTCCAACGAGGAAGGGGTTCAGCGAGCATACACTCGCACTCACGCCCACCCTTTGCCCCCAGATCACGGACCTGCCAGGCGTGCAGATCGTGAAGCAGGGTGCGGTGCACAAGCTCATCTTCCCCAATATGGGCCCAGAGCACGAGGGCAAGTACACATTCCGAGCCAAGGGCGCGGAGAGCGAAGCTTCCGTCTACATTGCAGGTAAGGTCCCCGCCCCCTGTTGACAAACCTCAATCACGCCTGCCCCGCCCACATGCTCAGAGCTCCTCCTCCACCGCGCGACCCCTCCGCCACCCCGTGGGCGAGCCTTCCCTACCGCCCCGCCCTGCAGATCCTCCTACCATCGACCCCTCGGTGCTGGAGGCACTCGCTGCGCACCCCGTGACTGTGAAGGTGGGCCACACTGCGAACATCAAGGTGCCCTTCCGGGCAA
Source organism: Molossus molossus (assembly GCF_014108415.1). NCBI lineage: Eukaryota > Metazoa > Chordata > Mammalia > Chiroptera > Molossidae > Molossus > Molossus molossus. The sequence continues at coordinate 61,094,863 of NW_023425348.1, read as the reverse complement.
AGCCACTTCCCAAAGTGACGTGGTACAAGGATGGTGTGGAGGTGACAGAGGAGGAACGCGTGTCCATGGAGCGCAGGGAGGACCAGGCGCTGCTCACCATTTCCAACTGCGTGAGGGAGGACACCGGCCTTGTCCTGCTCAAGCTCAAGAATGACCATGGCTCAGCCACGGCCACTGTGCACCTCAACGTGCTGGGTGAGGGCAAGACCCTGGCTGGGCTGGGCTGGGCTGAGGCCACCTGCTGCCCAGTGCTCAGGGCAGGAGGCAGACTGGAGACAGTTGGAGTTTGGGTTGAAAACGGCATCTCTTGTGGAACAGAGTGTTTTTTTTTTAGTTAGCTATTTCAAGTGACTAAACCACACAGCAAAGTGCATAACACGCAATAGACCTTCACATGTGACTTAAGTATTGTGATTGACTTGGAGGTGAGGACGTGGTTGGAAGTGTGGTGGCAGTGAGGTAAAGGAGGTGGGATTGGGAGATGACCGTGAGATTGGTTGGGAAGAGTACTGGGGCTCGGTGAGGGCATGTGAGATGGAATTGAGGATAAAATGAGATTGGGGGAAAAGATGGAATAAGGGTGGGAATGGGATTCGAGATGGGTGTGAACATAAGTTAAGGAAAGAGATGAGAAGCCGCCGGCCTTGGTGAACTCGTATTCTGCATGCAACACACACACCATCACCACCTCCTCCTCCGGCATCTCCATCAAGCTGTGGGTGGGAAGGTTTCGGTTCAATTCAATGGCAAGACAGCACCACCTCTGTGTTCTGTCCTGAGGACACAGAGATGAAGTGTCCCCAACTGTCCCTCAACCCAAAAGAGACAGAAAATTGTAAACATGTATTTATAACATGAGGCAGACTGTAATACCAGAGAACCCTGGAGTTCTGGACGTTCCGAAGAGGGGGAGAGCTTGTCTGGAAGGAGACAAGGGGATCTGCCAAGGCCCCTCAGGGATTTAGTCCATCCGCTCCTGGGCAGGCAGGAGTCTCAGGGGGGCAAGGATCAAATTCTTTAGACAGGTCTTAGAAGGAGGAGCAGTGGACACAGGGAAGGGTGGGGAATCCGGAAAGTTCAGAATCTAACTCTGTTCCAGTCTGGCTGGACCTCCAGCGAGTGGGACAAATCCCTCTGACCCTTCGCTCCAAAGCGCCATTCTGACGCCATCTTCTGTCCTCAGACCGTCCCAAGCCTCCCCAGGGCCGAGTGGAGTTCCTGGAGCTCTCGGGCAATTGTGTGCACATGAAGTGGAAGGCCCCAAAGGACAATGGTGGGCGGCCTGTGACACAGTTTATAGTGGAACGGAGGGCAGTTGGCAAGAAGTCCTGGATTAAAATAGGCGAAGTGGACAGCAAAGTCACCAAGTTCTCCACCAACAAAGTGGAAGAGGGAAAAGCCTACCAGTTTCGTATCCTGGCCGTCAATTCAGAAGGAGTGAGCGACCCTCTGGAGACAGACGAAGTGTTCGCAGGAAATCCTATCGGTCAGTAAAGTAGCCCCACGCTCAGTGGGAAACTCAGTGGTCAGGATGGGGGGCCTTTGGCCAGTGAGAAATGCTGGTCTGTGGGGAATTTCAGTCATTTCTCCAGCCACCCCATGAGACAGATGGATCCCAGAGTAAGAGCCAACATCATTTGGGGCAGGAATTCCCAACTTTTTCCATTCAGATCACATGCACAACATACTCCTTCGTATATATCCAAAACTGCACAAGTCCAGGGACCTGACTGCACCCATTTCTCTGTTCTGGAAATCATCCCAAATCCAAGTGAGAGTGGTGTTACTTTAGCTATAACCTTGAATCCGTGCTAAGTTTTTTTCCAAAGAAAACCCTTGACAACATCAATATTTTTTTAAGTTTTTTTCTTTATTGATTTTAGAGAGAGGAAGGGAGGGGGGAGAAGATAGAAATCAATGAGAGAGAGTAATGATCAGCTGCCTTCTGCACGTCCCCACTGGGGATCAGACCACAACCTGGGCACGTGCCCTGACCAGGAATCGAACCAGCGACCTCTTGGCTACACTCAATGACTGAGCTACACTGGCTGGGCAACAACATCAATATTTAATTATGATTACTAATTAATTACTTGCTACACTCCTTCCAACTGATCTCCATGCCCCAGTGTGTCAAGACTGTACCCTAAGAACTGAGGCACCCTGGCCGGGAAGCTCAGTTTGTTAGAGCATTGTCCCAATACACCAATGTTGTAGGTTCGATGCCCAATCAGGGCACATACAAGAGTCAACCAATAAATCCATAAATAAGTGGAATAGTAAGTCAATCTCTCTCTCTCTCAAAACGAATCAATAAATAAAATTTTAAAAGAACCGCCCTGGCCGGTTTGGCTCAACGGTTGGAGCGTCGGCCTGCGGTCCTGAGAGACCCGGGTTCGGTTCCCGCTGAGGGCATGTACCTCGGTTGCAGTTTGTCCCCGGCCCTGGTCGGTTGTGTGGGTGGCAGCCACTCGGTGTGTTCCTTTCGCGTCGATGTTTCTCTCTCTCTCTCTGTTCCTCTCTCTCCCTCCCACTCTACCTGAGCAAAAAATGGAAAAATGTCCTCGGGTGAGGATAAAAAAAAAAAAAAAGAAGAACTGGGGCATTGGGACAGGTTGGAAGGTTTAAGTCGGTGATTCTCAATCTTGACTACACAGTAGAATCACCTGAGGTCTTTTTAAAAATGCTGGTGCCTGGCCTCTGCCCCAGCTCAATTAAATTAAACTATCTGGAGGTAGGACCTAGACACTAGTTTTTGGTGGGTTTGTTGTTGTTGTTGTTGTTGTTTTATTTCCCACTTCGTATTACTGTGCAACCAGAGTTAAGAATCTTGTGTTTAAGTTGTTTTGTTTTTAAGGAGGCAGCCAGAGGTTAGCATGAGGTGGGCAACTGTCTGTGCCCCTGTCCCAACCTGTGCCCTCTCTCCATCCCCTGCAGAGCCCCCCGGTCTTGCCTCCCAGCCTCAAGTGACTGATGTGACCAAGGAGGCCGTGACTATCACATGGAATGCCCCCACTCAGGATGGGGGAGCCCCAGTGCTCGGCTACATTGTGGAACGGAGGAAGAAAGGCAGTAACCTGTGGGTGCCATTCAACAAGGACCCCATCCAGGGTGAGTTCCTGGAGACAGAGGCCCAGGAGGGAGGAAGGGAGGCTTTGCTGGGTGGACCATGTACCCCTGCTACTCTGAACATACTCCTTCCCCCAACTCTTTTGGGGATTTTAACAGCATCCCACAACCCCCTCTTCCATGCCCTCTCACCCCAAGGACCTCTTGGCCTCATGACCCCTCAAATTCCTATTCCAGGCACCAAGTGCACCGTGGATGGTCTCCTGGAGGACACAGAGTATGAATTCCGAGTTATAGCTGTGAATAAGGCAGGCCCCGGACATCCCAGTATGCCATCCAACTCAGTGGTGGCCAAAGACCCTGTCAGTGAGTTCAGGGCTGCCAGGCCTCAACACATAGTGGAATTAGCCCATTCGCGATAGAGAGAGCATTTCTTCTGTGGGAAAGTGTAATGGGGGTGGGGGTGGGGTATCAAAGAGTCCTCACTTTCAGGAAGCTGCCAGCCCACTGGAGGGACTGAATTCAAATACATAAGAAAGCCAGAAAATAAACATTGAGAACCAGAGACAGTGACGAGGCAGGTTGGAAAAAAAATTTTTTATTGAATTTGGAGTATTTCTGATATTAGCTGAGGTAGTAGAGCGTGGCTGAGGATGGGGTAGGAATGCTCGGTAGGTGGGGGAGTTTAGGAGTTGAGGTGGGTGTACTGTGTGTAAATGGATTGTGGAGATAGATGGGTTAAAGGTTAGGGTTTTGAATCGAGTTTGGGGTCTGACTGGATGTGTGTTGCACCCCAGAACCCCCAGGCCTGGTGCAGGGCCTGCACGTATCTGATTCCTCCAACTCCAGCATCTCCCTGGCCTGGCGGGAGCCTGCAGAGGGAGACCCACCCTCTGGCTACATCCTGGAGATGCGGGCTGAAGACTCCAAAGAGTGGTCCAAGTGCACAAAAATCCCCATCTCAGGCACCTGCTACACGGTGGGAGGCCTCACGGAGAGGCAGAAGTACTTCTTCCGAATCCGGGCTGTGAATGAGGCCGGGGTTGGGGAGCCTGTGGAGCTGGACGAGGGCGTCCGTGCCATGCCACCACCAGGTGAGAACGAAGAGGGCTGGGGGCCTAGGCCCCAGCATCCTAGCTTCCAAACCTTCCTCTCTGGGACCTCACTCCACAGGGAAGAATTGGGTCATACTGTGGTCAAAAACAAGTCGTCAGCCACAATTGTGCCTGGATAGAGCTGGGGTGACACGGGGCTTCTCCGCTCCCCAACCCCCCCCCCACACACACACACACAAACCTCATTAAGTGCCATATAGTATTATACTGTGTGCCCAATGGGGAGTGGGGGATATAGAAACAGATAAGACGTTGGACCTGCCCTCAAGGTCCTTATATACTATTAGAGGGAAACAGGTAAGAAAACAAATAAATGCTTCACAGTGATCAGGGCTATTAGATGTCTGTATGGCCTATAATGGGGGCATGAAGGAGGATAGGTTGGGACAGGCTTTGGAGGGGAGGCTTAAAACTGAATCTTCTGGAAAGAGAGGTCTATGCCCCAACCTCTGTCTCCTCCATCTCAGCTGCCCCCAAATTTGACCTCAGTGCCCGGCTGAAGAGTCACATGGTGGTTCGTGCTGGGACAGCCCTCTGCATCCATGCTGCCTTCTCTGTGAGTCATCCCTGACCCTGGCCCCAGATGCCCACCACTCAACCCAGATGGCTGCTGTTGCTCTTGTTGTCTCTGCTGCTGACTCTGCCCTTCGCCAGGGGCCTGACACTAGAGCCGGCAGGAGACTCCTCAATGTTGGGGGAGGGCTTGCCCCCAGATACCACATTGGTGACCCCTGGTGCCATCTCCTGTCACCACCAGGGCTCACCACCACCCAACGTGATCTGGCAGAAAGATGGCATCCCCACCAAGGGCAGGGAAACCATCACCAAGGGCAAAAACCACTCCCAGTTCCTCATCAACAGCACCAAGCGCTCTGATTCGGGGGTGTACCGCATCTTGCTCCAGAATGAATTTGGAGAGGCACACTATGACATCCATGTACGAGTGGCAGGTATGGCGGTGGCAGAGGCCTCAGAGCATCCCTGCACACTCTCCAAAATACAGCTCCCTCTGCTGCTTGAGTTCCCACCACTATAAAGTCATGCCTGAAGGTAGTGAAGACTTCTTTAGTGCCACAGAGAAAGACTATCAGCCTTTGCCTTAATGGGGAGGGTGGTTTCCACTTTTTCTTTCTGCCCTGAAGCCCCAGGGCATTGACCTAGGACCAAGCCCTTGTTTCAGTTTCTGCAGTCACATCTGGTGAGCTTCAGGACATATGTAGAGTAGGTCCAGAAAAAAAGAGCAGAGAATGGGTGACAGGCAGAAAGAACAGGTGGCCCTGGCCGGTTTGGCTTAGTGGTTAGAGTGTCGGCCAGCAGATCAGAGAGTCTTGGGTTCAGTTCCCGCTAAGGGCACGTACCTCAATTGCAGTTTGTCCCCGGCCCCGGTTGGGGTCATGTGGGTGGTAACCACTCAATATGTCTCTCTCACATAGATGTTTCTCTCTCTCTCTCTTCCTCCTTCTCTTCCTCCCACTCTATCTGAAGATAAATGCAAAAATGTCCTGGGTGAGGATAAAAAAAAAAGGACAGGTGAAGATAATCCATTAAAAGTTGGGGTGACCTCGCCCTGGCCAGTTTGGCTCAGCAGTTAGAAGGTCAGCCCCTGGACCAACGGGTTGCAGGTTCAATTGCTGGCCCCAGTCGGTTCATGGGAGAGGCAACCAATGAATGTGTCTCTCTCACATGGAAGTTTCTCTCTCCCTCCCTCCCTCCCCTTCCACTCTATCTAAAAAAAATCAATGGAAAAATATCCTCTGGTGAGGGTTAACAGAAATAAATAAATTGGGGTGACCTCTTAGAGAGGGCTGGGAGCTTTAAATAAAGCCCTAGTCACCCTCCCCCCAAAGATGAAAGGATAAACTTTTATTGAACAGTTACTACCTGCAGGCACTTCAGCCAAATTTCTCTAATAGTTATTAGCCCTATTTTGCAAATAAAGAATTGGGTCTCAGAAAAAATAAATAATTTGCCAAGTTCACCAGGCTGGTATAAATGGGAGCTACACTTCAGAAACAGATCTTTCTGACTTTAAGACACGAGCTACCAGAGACCGGTCTTGACGGGTGGCTGGGGTGGGGGCAGGGTGCTGATGGACCCTCTGATTGTTCCAGATTTCCCACGGCCACCCACAAACCTGCAGCTATTCGAGGAGGTTCCCAACACGGTGACCCTGCATTGGAACCACAGCCCCGACGTGCAGGAGGACGGCGAGGCCCACTACGTCATCCTGAAACGCGATGCCAGCACCGCCACCTGGTTCACAGCTGCAGAGCGCGTCTTCAGCAACAAGTACACGGTGACCGGGCTGCTCCCTGGCAGGAAGTACTACTTCCGAGTGTTGGCCCGGAATGAAATCGGTGACAGTGACCCGCTGGACTCCAAGGACACATGGCTCATCAACAAGGACAAGAGTGAGTCAGGGTGTTGGGGTTCAGGTTATGTCTGAGATCCCTGATGCTGGGGATCATACAAGGGTTGCTAGGGGTACGCAGGATTTGAGGTAAAATCAGAGAACCACTGAGGTGGGAGGGGGAACGTTGGGAACCTGGGCAGAGAAGTAAAGGTCAGGAAGCCTTTGGGGTATACTGAGGGGTGGGAGCGAGGTGGAGGTGGGAGGTGTCTTTGGGGACAGGGGACGGTGTCGGTCCGGAGGGGAGGGGCGGGTGTAGTGAGAGTGGTCCTCTCTCAGCTCAGGGGCTGAAGGTGGCGAGGACTGGAAAGGGTCTCCAAGGAGCAGGGAGTGGGCATGGAGTCCAGCATCTGTGGAGGGAGGGGCTAAGGGTGGGGAGAGTGTCGGGAAATGTGAAACGCAGGACTCAGGAGGAGAGAGTTGGGACCGTGGAGGCTGGGAGGACACCGAGGAGAGCTTCCAGGGGGGTTGAAAGCAGGATAGCAGCTCTGGGTCAGGGAAACTGGTGGCTGGAAAGAAGTCTAGGACTCCAGGGTCTGGAAAAGCATAAAACCCTGTAGACCTGTCTTAGGTCGTGGAACCCTAAGTGGCAAGGCAGGTGAGAGGGGGCGGAATGGGAACTTTAGGAACAAGTGAAAAGTCAGTCCCCAGAGTTGGTGGCATCTGGGAATCTCAGGTCACCGGGATTCCATGAGCTGGATCTCAAGGGCGCTTCCAAGCACTAAGATGGCGAGTGGTAGTAGGGCCCCCGAGGTGCTCACAGCCTCTGCATCCCACCCACGCAGTTGAGGACCTGAGTGCCAAGCTGAAGCCTTATGAGAAGAAGGACTGGCGCCATGCGCCACGCTTCCTGACTCCACTTAAGCCACACACAGTGCTGCGTGGCCAGGACTGCACTATGACCTGTGCCTTCCTTGGGAACCCGCGGCCCACGGTGACTCTCTACAAGGGCGATGTTAACATCACGGCCAACTCCAAGTTCTGGTACAACTCCACCAGTGGTGTATGCACAATCGTCATCCCCACCTGCACGCTCAAGGACAGCGGCGAGTACAGTGTGCTGGTGGAGAACGAGCTGGGCAAGGACCGCAGTAGCTGCACACTCACCGTCTATGGTGAGAGTGCTGTGGGACTGAGCCTGGGGTGGGCGGGCGTGGGAGACAGGTTGCTTCCCGTCTGGGGCAGAGGCATGAAATGTCGGGCTTGTGGGTTGTTGACTCTCTTCGTGCGGCTGGCAACATTCTGTATTTAATCTGCCATCAGGAGGTGTAAACATTGTCCATAGTGGTACCACTCTCCACCCTCAATGTCACTTGTTATGTGCCTGGGCCCTGCAGATGTGGAAATTTGCTAACCCTCAGCAGACTAGTTTGCAGCCCTCAGTAGGCCTAGATTTGCCTTGAAAAACACTGAACAGGCCTAAACCAGACTCACCAATCAGAGTCGCTCTGGCAGGGTCATGGAAGGAATTTTCATGTTACAGATTTTTGCAAGTGATTCAAGGTTGAGAACTACTAATCTAGGATAAGCACAGATGGGAAGCACAAATGAGGGGAGGACTGAAGGGAGCCAGTGGAGGCCCCTGCTCTGCTCATATGTGCACATGTATGGGAAATCTTTTATTCCTTCCTACACAATCTACTCTCTTCACAGCTACACAACTAGTCTCTAAAAATCAATAAAGGGGACAAAAGCATGAACTCTAAATGCAAAGCTGATCTTTGTTCCCTCTTGCTAAACTCCCTCCTAGCCTTCCCATGATCCTGTTGATAACCTCTCCACCAACAAGGTTCCTCCCCCACCATAACTACCTCTCCAAGCTTCATCCAGTGCCTCTCCCTGAACTCTCCATAGCATCCCATTGGTATCCCTGGTCTCCACAGTTACAGGCCTTTTAATCCCATTATAGATGCCTTTCCTTGGGGAAAGGACTATGTCCTCTTGCTCTGTCTCTCCAGTCAGCTAAGTGCCTAGCACACCGAGACGATGTCTTCAGAGTGGCTGTTGAGCTGTGCGACAGAACTAGACCAGGAAAGGCACTGTGGGAGATATCTGGCTTTCACACCACATCTGGAGAGATCCCTGACAACTAATTCTGGTTCAGCACATGGGCTCAGGGGCCTGGCTGTACCACTGACCAGCCGTGTGACCTTGGCAAGCCACCCTGAGCCTATCTTCTTATCTACTTCTTAGGACTGTTGTGAGGCTTAACTGAAATAGTGCACGGAAGTGCCTGGCACAATGCCTGGCAAATATTAAGTGCTGAATAACTGGCAGCTCTTGGCTACACACACTCAGCTGACGTTGGAAGACTGGAGCTAGGGCCCAGCCCCAGGGAAGAATGGAGGATCCCAGGCAGGGTCCAACCCCTGGTTTCTGCATAGTAACTATAAGCACTGTGGAGTTTCCCTTACCCCTGGCATCACTAAAACTAACATATACTTGCTTTGCTCTTCCAGACAAAGATGACAAGTCAATTCTAGCATCAGTCACCGAGAGTCTGCAGAAGAAATCAAAGTACCTTATGTAAGCTCCAGCCCAGTCCCGGCATCAGGATGTGTGATGTGAGGCCTCTTGGCCTGTCCATCTGCATGGCCCAGTAAGGGAAGCCCAGTTTGCTCTCTGGTGTTTGTCACTGTAAACATTAATTGAAGGGATGGGACAATAAAGTGAGAACAAGCTCACCCTTTCCTGCTCCTGAGGGTGCTGAACAGCTGGTGTACGGTAGGGACCGAGGAGATGGAACTGGAAGTGGAGTGTGCATTCGCACCACCCAGACTGCTGAGAACCTAGTCCAAACCCACCCTTATAGGGGGTGACTAGCCCCCTTTTGACTGGGCCTTTGCCTTCCCCTTCCCCATAGCCACACTGCACCATCTCCTCCTCAGGGCATAGGTGGGCAAGTCTTGTCTGATCATCCTTCCCCATTTACACCAGGTAGGTCTGTCATCAGAGTCCTGGGCTTTGAAGGCATTGGGACCTCGCCTCTGTAGTGTCCAGGGTTCCCAGTGTTTGAGAACTAAAGCATCTCAGAGCTAGAAAGGATCCAGTTCTAGATTTCAAACTTTTTCGGGTTTTTTTTTTTTTTTTTTTTGGTTTTTAAATATGTTTTTATTGATTTTTTAGAGAGAGGGAGAGAGAAACATTGATGTGAGAAATATCAATCGGCTGCCTCCTGCATGCCCCCTACTGGGGACCGAGCCTGCAACCCAGGCATGTGTCCTGACCGGGAATCGAACTGGGACCAGGAATCCAACCAGGACCGGGAATCAGACTGAGACCTCTCGGTCCATGGGACAACACTCAGTCCACTGAGCCACCCCAGCCGGGCTCAAACTTATGTTTTTGCAGTGGAATCCTTCCCTTAAAAAGCAAGGATAGGGATCTTTGAGCCTCCCTCCTCTATTCTTTTGCTATCTCTCACCAGAGACTTCTGTAAAAACCGTTTTTTGAAAATTGCTGATTCATTCAATACCCACAAGGAACCTGCATCTCTTCTGTCCTGTCCCAGCTGTACAACCCCACTACTAATGGCATATTCAACACACCCAAGGCTTCCCTCTCAAATTCTGGGTCAGAGCACTGTCTATTAAGATGCAAATGTCCCTGGAGTATGAGGGATGCATAATTCTGCCAGGACTTCACATCAAAAGTATGAATCACCCAGTTTAATCCCATCCCTCCCAGCTGTTCAACTGAGCCCTGAGTCTGAGAAGAGAAAAAATGGCTGAAGGGAATCTGGATCATTTTGGAGCAGGTAGCAGGTCTGGGGTGAGGCAGGGAGGAGGTGGGCAGCAGGAGGACACTGGGTAACTCAGAATCACCACAGGTGCTGGGCACCCATGCACAGGCGAGTGATCAAGGAGATGGACAGTGGCAAATACTACCCATCCCCCACCTTCCTGAACTACATCCTCTCCCACACATGTGACCAGGGAAGTGAGACCCATTCCAACCAGCAGCGTTACCAGAGCCAGGGAGACAGCCTGGCACCAAGATGCACTGGTCAGTGCTGTGACCCAGGCTGTGAGGACATCCAGGGCCCCTGGCTCCATGCCCCCACACCCTCCTCTCCAGAATAGGCATGTGCCACACAGACAGACAGGCAGGGCAGCCAATGGCCCTTGGTTTTTATTTCCATTTTTTCATATGAACAGTAAAGGATGGAGTTGTCTCATCCTTTCTCACCTTGCATTGAATGTGCCTTGGGTCTTATGACCCTAGAGTGTCATTTGAGCCCCCCTCCTCTTTCTCCCAGTGCAGGAGTGGTAGGGAGGAAAGAACTAGGGGGGTAGGGGGCTCCCAGCTCTCCAAGCCAGGCTCAGCATCCCTTCAGCAGCTCCCTGAGGCCTCTCCCTATAACTAACAGACAGCAGAACAGAGACAGATGGCAGAGAAAGACAAAGGCTGGGAGACAGACTATACACATGGACACACACAGGCTAGCCCCTTCCTTTGGCATGGTTCACCCTAGATCTGGGGATAGGATCTGAGGGCGGTGATGTGGGGTCTGAGCTCTGGGCTGTCCTTTGAGAAAGATGGGACCAACTTGAATCCTTGATACCCCAAGCTCCCAGGCCAAAGAATCCCCATCTCTTGCCTTCTCGGACAGACACCTTCCTACCCACCACATAGAGATTGAGATTGTTCAAGTAACAAGGATAGATGAGGTAAAGAGAGCGTCTACCTTCATCCAATCTTCCTAACTAGGGGCCTTTGAAAGGGGCTTCAAACCCTAACACATTTCTCCCCTCCCCCTTAACTCTACATAGATCAAAAAGAGTGGAAGTGGGTGACCTAGACTCTTCCATATAGTAGAAGAGTGGGGAGGTCAAGAAGCTGAGCACCATCATCATCCAGAGGGGCTTTGACAATCCCAGTGGGGTAGAGGTGGGGAGATGTCTACTTCTGGCTCCAGCAAGGAGCATTATTAATCTGGCTCTTTTTAGCTCTCAGCATTGTCCGGAACCACTAGCTTTGCTAGAGAGATCCTTGCCTGCTCACCCCCTCAAACTTGTACATTTTCCAGGTGGTACCCGCTGCCTCAGTCTGAAACTGCAGCCATCCTGAACCAGCTCTTGCAGGTTCCCAGGCTCTGGACCCCAGTCCCAGGAGAGGACAGGTGACCAGACCCTAGCCCTTCAGTTGGCTTTGCTCAGTCTGTAGTCTTCTGCTGGCTCCCGGTTCTCAACAGCTGACAGGGCAATGAGCATCTGGGCAGCATAGTAGGTGGACATGATGAGTGCCCGCGAGTAGGGCACGGGAAAGCGAAACTTGTTGATGGCGAGGATCATGTCTGAGACCATAAAGAGTACTGCACCGCTGGCTGCTGCCAGCTCAGTCCAGCGCCAGGCTGCCCCAACCGGCCAGGGCCCTATAGCCAGCCAGCTCATGAAGCTGATAATGAACACATAGATCCCCACCAAGTACGTGAAGGCACCGGAGAGGCCCGGGTAGAGGAAGGCATAGAACAGGCAGGACAGCACTGCCATCACCAGACCTGTCCGAAGAGCCCATGGCCGCCTGCCAAAGGCTGAGGCGTAAAGCATGTGGGTCACAGCAAACATCAGTAGACCTGGGAGTGAGAGAATGAGGGGCCACTGAGGGCAGGCTCAGGTGGGTGATAAGTAACGGGCTGGGAGTGGGAATGGAGTGTTTGGGATAACCCAGGACCTTTGTTTTAGGAGGAACCGGTGGGAAGAAATCCACAAAGGTAAAGACCCCCCACCCCCACCCTTTGGCCCAACTCCCCTGAGGAACTCCAGAACTGATCACCAGATCACCAGGAAGGTCATCCTCCAACAGGGGCCCCACAGTTATTGGTCTCAGAACCCCTCAGATTCTCCATATTTTTGTTCCAAGGCTCCCAAATCCTTGGCCCTCTAGAACTCTCTAGCCCCCAACCCCAGGATTCTTCCCAGGTAGCTACTTATAGCAACTGACCGTGCACAAAGTAGCCCTGGTCCTGCCAGATGAGGAAGGCATCACCTAGGGTGGAGAAGACGAGCCCCACAAAGATGCGGGTGGCACTGGGGTGGGCCAGCAGGAATCCTAGGCCATGGGCCAGAAGGAAGAGCCAGAGGCAGATGACAGGCAGGCACTTGATGAGGGCGCTGAACCAAGATGGGTTGGACGAGGGCAGCCAGAGCACAAAATATATGCAGGTGGCCTTGAAGAAGGGCACCAGCTTGGGTCCCTCAATCTTCACCTGGAGGACATAGGACAAGGGCAGCACTCAGAGCCTGAAAGTTCAGAAGGCCATAGGAGAGCTCAGAGCCAGCACTTTCAGCCCAGACCTTCACCCCATAGACAGGCCCTCCTCCCAAGTGTGTTGGATTGACACAAAGAAACCAGTTTGGCCTGCCCCCCCCAGCCAGCAGAATGTGAACAAATCCACCACTACCCTGAGGCTTAATTCATTAAGAAGGGGAAGGGCTCCACTATTCCTGCTGGTCATATCCATTCTTGACCCTGGGGCAGGACCAGAATAGTCACTCACTGGGCAGAAAACAGATCTTGGGATAATGTTCTCTCCTGCAACCCAAATGTTTCTCCTTTCCTGCCTCCCTCCTTGTCCTTCCCCAAAGCTCCTTTAGCCCCTCTCTGAAAGCATCAGCCCTCAGCTGTCGGAATGCAGTCAGCAGGAAACCACAGCCCATACCAGAACTGGCCAACTCATGATTCTCAGCAGTGGGGCCAGGGCACAGGCTTATGGTCCTGGTAACACCAATTGAGTGCTAGCAATGTGGGACATGGTGCACTGCCAACCACCTCAGGCCCCACAGGCTCTCCTCAGCCAATCTGCTCCTCAGCCTCCATTCCAGCTGTCCCAGGGTAAAGGTAACCAGCATGGGTAAGGAGAGGAGATAAAGACACTGGCTAAAGAAATGGTCTCATGAATTGGGAGCAAAACTGTCCAGCAATTTCAGGGATCTGGAGGTTGGAGTGGGGTGTCAGTCTCATTTCCCAGAGAACAAGAGCAACTCAAGGCACATCAGAAAGAGAGTCAGGAAGGGGTGGGGGTTCTCTTACCGGCTTTTGATATGAAGCCAGCAGACTGGCTAGGAGGAGATGAGGAACTAAGAGGGGGAAGTTAGAGCAGCTGACTTGGTCTCAGCAGGATTAGGGAGAGAAGGCAGCTAAAGAAAGGTTGTGTCCAAGGTCACTGCAGGCACTCTCCAAGCTGAGGGAGGGGAGCTGCTGCAGATAGTCTAAATACGTGAGCCCCCCAAACTCCTTTCCTTGGGCTTCTAGTACTATTTCTCTAAGAACTATTCAGAGGTACCCTGTATACCATACTCTGCCCAAAGTCATTGGGCCTCTGTCTGGGTGAGCTGTCCAGCACAGGGCTCAGGGGACACACTCAGATTCCTAGACCACCAGTTACCTGGGGACTGATCAGACTGTGATGAAGGAGGTTGGGAAGAGGAAGATGAGTGGGTCCAAAGTCTAAGCCTGCCCTGGCTCTGCCAGGTTGAGAGCACGGAGAAAAGATGTTTAAGTCCCTTCCTCTGGAGATCTCCGGTCCAGGCTGGGCAGGGCAGGGCACAGGCAGAGAAGGAGACAGATGAAGAGCCCCCACTGTTCCCAGATCTCCCCAGCACCCAGCCCTTGGAAGCATCAGAATCTGCTCCATACCCCTCCCCCAGCCCCATATTTCCCGGAAGAAGTAGGCAGTAGAACTGGGGAGACTCTGACAGTCACAGAGAACTCAGTCACTAGAGGAAAGATGGGTAAAGAGATAAAGGTTAGATTTGAGAAAGTAGGAACAGGAAGAGGTGTCAATAGAGAATGACCCCTCTTCCTGCAGCGTGTTATCAACGATGCTTAGACTCAGGGGCGTCCCCTCTCCCCAAACTTGTTTATAAAATGAGGAAGAGGAGGAAACAAATTTGGGACAGGATTCCCAGGAGGGCCCAGTCAGTCACCCTCCTGCCATGCTTCGCCCTCTCCCATGCCTTCCTGTAGTCTGCCCACGCAGAACCCGCTAGCAAGCTCCTGTACCCTTGCTGTACCTAGCAGCAATCCCTCACACTCGCGCCAGACACACAGAAATCAACAAAGTCACGCTTCCAAGTCACGTGCCCACTGCGTCCCTCCCCGCACGGACGGGCCGGGGGCGCGGAGGAAGGGCGCCGCGGGTCTGGCAGTGGGCAGGCCTTGACAGCGACCGCCTCCGGCCGGGGACGCAGCCTCCACCGGCTCCCGCCCCTCCTCGGCCCCAGTGGCTTGGCCGCGGCAGTGCAGCCCCAGGCCGGGGGGCTTCGGCCGCGCAGAGCACTGGCTCGCTCGCTGGCTGTTCACTCACCACGGTGACCGGGGACACCATGGCGGCGGTGGCGCGGCTGCTGGCACCCGGCTCTGGGCTACAGGTCAGGAGGTGCCTGTGGCCAGGTGAGGAAGCGACAGGATAACAAAGCCGGGGTGATGGACAACACCTCCCGGGAGTCGGGCGCTGGGGGTTCTAGCTGCGATCTCTGTGACGTCACCACAGACCGAGCCAATGAGGGGGCTGGAGGGGCGGGAGGTGGGCAGGGCCAGCCTGGAACCGCGGGCCAAGGCCCAGGGGCTTTTGCTCCCGGGAGAAGGAAGCGGGGCCTCCTGGGAAAGCAGTGCCTAAACACCCCAGAGCAAGATGTAACCCCAGTTTCTGGGTGAGAGCTGAGCGTGGGTGAGGCACAAGCATTCCTGTCCTGGACACACAGCTACACACATTTCCTCATAATCCGGGGATAAAAGGCAAAGACAGGTTCCCATCAGCCTTTAAATATGCTGGGTCTTTATTGCCTTCAACTCAAAATAATTCACATGCCAAAGTGGCGTGCTATGGGGAGGACTCGTCTGAACCCCTACACTATCCTACACATGTTGGGCTTGGGAGGAACCTTAGAGATCATTCACTCATATACAAGGGAATCAAGGTAAGAGAGGGGGAAATGATTCACCCATTTACTGTGTACAAACACACATTTACCTACAGTCTTTACTGTGTACAAACACACATCCAGATGGGCACACAATGGTCTTCAGACATGCAACTTTCAACATGAAAGAGACATAGATAGGTACACAGCAGCCCATAGACCCATAATTTTAACATATACACAAGCACGTACAGAATCACAATTATCCGAAGGCACCAAACAAGTACATAGACACAAAACCAACAACCTCATGTTGACACACATCCTTCAACTTAGAACAGATACACATATACGCTGCACACAGCTGTGATATGACTGTAATACACATAAGAGCGCACCAAGAATGTTGGGTGGGCAGGCAGACCTGAGCATACTTAAGGATCCAAAGGAGTGAGAACTAACTTTGCCAAAAATGCGGCTTAAGCAGATTTAATGTTGATATCACACAGACCAAAGGTACACAGGCACATTTGGAACTGAGTGTCTTCAGAATCATGGAAATTAAATGGGTGAACTGATAGGCAGTGTCATGGACTGAGATCTAGTCCCAGTTTTGTGACTTCATCTGTGTGAATGGGTGAATCATTTCCCCTCTCTTACCTTGATTCCCTTGTATATGAGTGGATGATCTCTAAAGTTTCTCCCAAGCCCAACATGTGTAGGATAGTGTAGGGGTTCAGACGAGGCCTCCCCAAAGTATGCCACTTTGGCATGTGAATTATTTTGAGTTGAAGGCAATAAAGACCCTACAGGCTCATGAAAAACTTTTACCTTTCCTTTAAAGAATTTTAATTAGGGGCCTTGCCCATATAAGAGATTTTACCAAAAATAACTTTTTATAACCTATCTATAGGGCAGGGTGAAAGGGTTACTAATGTTTTAAAACAGTGGTTCTCAACCTTCCTAATGCCACAACCCTTTAATACAGTTCCTCATGTTGTGGTGACCCCCAACCATAAAATTATTTTCATTGCTACTTCATAACTGTAATTATGCTACTGTTATGAATCACCATAGGAAATATGTGTTTTCTGATGGTTTTAAATGACCCCTGTGAAAAGGTCGTTCAACCCCCAAAGGGGTTGTGACCCACAGGTTGAGAATCATATAAGGTAAAGGTAAAAGTTTGCAAAAGGCGGAAATTGTGTTGCTTGCATGACCTTTGCTTAGCCTTCTGTTGAGTAAAGCTAAGGTTTATTTGGGTTATCCCCAAGGCAATGATAACCCAGGAGATGCCAGACGAGATACCAGACCAGCCCTATTACAAGGTGGACAATGGGCCAGATAAAGTATATAAGCAGGAACTGCCACAAGCTAAAAGTAGGGTATATAACCGACACCCCAACCCTAATTGGAGGCTGAACTTTTTTCGGCTCAGCCGCAATGCAATAAAGCCATTTTGCTCTACATTGCCTTGTGTTGTGGATGTGATCTCCCTCCGGCTCAGACCTTTTACAGGGCAAACTTTCAATTTCTAAACATCTGCTCTTATTATTATCCTGCAATGACCTCTTGAAGCCCCCAAGACACCTTACCTCATCCGTAGCTCCGTATGCCCTATATACCTCATTTTAACTTTCTGTCCCTGAACTTCTCATGTATGTGGAGTTTTGGGGCCTCCTCCTGTTGTGGCGCAACAGAGTTAAAGAAAGACCACTAGAGAATTGAAGTCCAAATAAGAGCCGTTTATTGGCCGGCCAGCGTCTGATTCCGAACACCCCTGTGACAGTCTTCGGAATCAGCCCCGACGTGCTTTATTACATGCCTTTTATACCTTACAGCAAAAGTTTAATAATATAAGAAAATAGGATCTTCTTGATAGAATGCCCAGGGCTACAACAATGCTGTATAGAACTACTTTGCCTTGCGAATAACAGGAACACCCAGGCACACCCAGGAAAACCCAGGTGCACCCAAGCATTTCAAGGTACATTGGGTCACACTTAGCCCTGAACTGCACAAACACAATGCAATCCTGATTCCTTGAGATTATGGGGGAGGTTGAGTCTCTGACTCAAGACCTCGAAGGCTCCAGGAACTCTGTCAGACATGTAACCGGCTCCCAACAATTTCAGGGGGTCTTTACAAAACAGGTTTGGCTAGAGAGCACACAGTGACTTTCCCAATCATCAATTATCAAACTATAAACAAGTCAGGACAATAATTTACCAATCATCAATTATGGGATTGTAGACATGCCAGTACACTCCTCAAGCTAAAATAGAACTATGTACCCAGAGGAAAAAGTGCAAATTAGGAAGACGTAGTTAGACAGATAGATCAACCTATGAAGTTACTTAAATTACACTTTTGAGAGCATTGTTCTTATCTTCCAAATCTTTGCAAACCAGAAATACAGCTGTAGAAGCCGTTGAAAGCCCACCCACATTTACCATCCCCAAGTGCTAAGACTGAAGGGGAAAAAAGGGAAACAAGGGTTTTTATGTTTGTTTGTTTTTGTTATTAATCCTTACCCAAGGATATTTTTTCCACTGTTTTGTTTGTTTGTTTGTTATTTTATTTTTGTTACAGATGTTTCTCCTTTTTTTACCCCCATTGACACCCTCCTCCCCATCCCCCCAACCCAATCCCCGGTTTGTTGTCCATGTCCATTGGTTAGGCATACATGCATATAAGTTCTGTGGTTTATCTCTTCCCTCCCCCCACAACCCCATCTTCTGAGGGTTGTCAGTCTGTAACCTACTTCCACATCTCTGGGTCTACTCTATTCCTCAGACTGTTATGTTCATTGTATTCCACAAATAAGTGAGATCACGTTGTATTTGTTTTTTCTGCTTGGCTTGTTTCACTTAGGATAACTACTTTCCAGGTCCCTCCATGTTGTCTCAAAGGATAAGAGATCTTTCTTTCGTACAGCTGCATAGTACTCCATTGTGTATATGTACCACCGCTTTTTTATCCACTTGTGTACTGATGGACACTTGGGCTGTTCAGATCTTAGCTATTGTAAATAGTGCTGCTATGAACATGGGGGTACATATATTCTTCCTGATTGGTGTTTCAGGCTTCTTAGGATATATTCCTAGAAGTGGGATCACTGCATCAAATGGCAGTTCATTTTTAATTTTTTTTTCTACGTGCCCCTAGCGGAAACCGAACCCAGGACTCTCTGGTCCAACCGCTGAGCCAAACCGGCCAGGGCTCAATTTTTATTTTGTTGAGGTAGCACCATATTGTTTTCCATAGTGGCTGCACCAGTCTGCACTCCCACCAGCAGTGTACTAGAGTCCCCCTTTCTCCACACCCTCGCCTACACTTGTTGTTTCATCATTTGTTGATGGCGGCTATTCTGACAGGTGTGAGGTGATAACTTCATTGTTGTTTTAATTTGCGTATCTCTGATGATTAGTGGTGTTGAGCATTTCTTCATATGTCTCTTGGCAATTTGTATGTCTTGTTTGGAGAGGTGTCTATTTAGCTCCTCTGCCATTTCTTAATTGGGTTCTTTGTATTCCTTTTGTTGAGTTGTATGAGTACTCTATATATTTTGGAAATTAACCCCTTATCTGATACATCACTGGCAATTATGCTTTCCCATATAGGGGGTTACCTTTCCATTTTGATGATTGTTTCTTTTGCTGTGCAGAAACTTTTGAGTTTGATGTAGTCCCATGTGTTCATTTTTTCCTGTGTTTCTGTTGCCTTAGGTGATGTATTAGTGAAAATTCTGCTGCGTATAATATCTGAAATTTTGTTGCCTACATTTTCTTCTAGGATTTTTATGGATTCACGCGTCACATTTAAGTCTTTTATCCATTTTGAGTTTATTCTTGTATGGTGTAAGTTGATGGTCTAGTTTCATTTTTTTTGCATGTAGCTGTCCAATTTTCCCAACACCATTTATTAAAGAGGCTGTCTTTACTCCACTGTATGCTCTTGCCACCTTTGTCAAATATTAATTGAGCATCATGTCTTGGGTCAATTTCTGGGTTCTCTGTTCTGTTCCACTGGTCTACATGCCTGTTCTTGTGCCAGTACCAGGCTGTCATGATTATAGTGGCTTTGTAGTATAACTTGATATCCGGTATTGTGATCCCACCCATTTGTCCTTCTTTCTCAAGATTGCTGTGGCTATTTGGGGTCTTTTTTGCTTCCATATGAACTTTTGAAGTATTTGTTTTAGTTCTGTGAAATATGTTGTTGGTATTTTGATGGGGATTGCATTGAATCTATAGATTGCTTTGGGTAGTATGCACATTTTAATGATGTTAATTCTTCCAATCTATGAACAAGATATGTGCTTCCACTCTTTTATCTTTCTCTATTTCTTTTTTCAATGTCCTGTATTTTTCTGCAAATAGGTCCTTTACTTCTTTGGTTAAGTTTATTCCTAGGTATCTTAATTTTTTTTGCCACGATGGTAAATAGGATTGTTTTTTCAGTTTCTCTTTCTGTGAGTTTATCATTGGTGTATAAAAATGCCGTCGATTTCTTGACGTTAATTTTGTATCCTGCTACTTTGCCAAATTCATTTATTAAGTCTAGTAGATTTTTGATGGAGTCTTTAGGGTTCTCTATGTATATCATGTCATCTGCAAATAATGACAGTTTCACTTCCTCCTTTCCAATTTGGATCCCTTTTATTTTTTCTTCCTGTCTGATTGCTGTGGCTAAGACTTCGAGTACTATGTTAAATAAGAGTGGTGAAAGTGGGCATCACTGTCTTGTTCCTGTTCTAAAGGGAAATGCTTTTAGTTTCTGTCCATTGAATATTATGTTGGCTGTAGGTCTTTTATATATGGCCTTTATTATGTCGAGATATGATCCCTCTATTCCCACATTGCTGAAAATTTTTTCAGAAATGGATGCTAGATTTTGTCGAATGCTTTTTCAGCATCTATTGATATTATCATGTGGTTTTTATTCTTCATTTTATTTATGTGGTGTATCACATTTATTGATTTGCGAATATTGTACCAACCTTGCATCCCTGGGATGAATCCCACTTGGTCACGGTGAATACTTTTTTTCATGTATTGCTGGATCCGATTTGCTAGTATGTTGTTCAGGATTTTGGCGTCTATGTTTATCAGGGATATTGGCCTGTAGTTATCTTTCTTTGTAGTGTCTTTTTCTGGTTTTGGAATTAGAATTATGATGACCTTATAAAACGAGTTTGGAAGTCTTCCTTCTTCTTGAATTTTTTGAAATAGTTTGAGGAGAATGGGTGTTCTTTTTTGAATTTTGGTACAACTGCCCCTTGAAGCCATCCGGGCCTGGGCTTTTGTTTGCTGGGAGAGTCTTGATTACCTCTTCAATTTCCTTAGTTGTTATTGGTCTGTTCAAGTTTTCTATCTCTTCCTGGTCCAGTTTTGGGAGACTGTGTGTTTCTAGAAATTTGTCCATTTCACTTAGATTCTCGAATTTGTTGACATATAATTGTTCATAGTTGTTAACGAGCTTTTGTATTTCTATTGTGTCAGTTGTTACTTCTCTTTCATTTCTGATTTTTTGTATTTGGGCTCTCTCTCTTTGTTTCTTGGTGAGTCTAGCTGAGAGTCCATCACACTTTTTTATCTTTTCGAAAAACCAGCTCTTTGTTTCATTCATCCTTTGAATCGTTTTTTTGGTATGTATGTAATTTATTTCTGCTCTGATCTTTACTATTTCCTTCTTTCTACTTGCTCTGGGGTTTTCTTTTTGTTTGCTTTCTAGTTCTTTAAGTTGTGAGGTTAGATAGTCTATTAGAAATTTTTCTTGTTTTTTGAGGTAGGTCTGTAGTGCTATGAACTTCCCTCTCAGAACTGCTTTCGCTGCACCCCATAGATTTTGTGTTGTTGTGTGTTCATTTCCATTGGTTTCCAGGAAGTTTTTAATTTCTTCCTTGATCTCCTCGGTAACCCATTCATTGTTTAATAACATGCTATTTAGCCTCCACGTGTTGAAATGTCTTTGCATGTTGTTGTTGCAATTGATTTCTAATTTCATGCCATTGTGATCTGAGAAGATGCTTGATATGATTTCAATCTTCTTGAACTTGTAGAGACTTAGTTTGTGTCCTAACATATGGTCTACCTTTGAGAATGTCCCATGTGCACTTGAGAAGAATGTGTATTCTGTAGTTTGGGTGTGTAATTCTCTGTAGATATCTATTAAATCCATTTGGTCTAGGGCTTCGTTTAGTCTCTGTTTCCCTGCTTATTTTTTTGTCTAGAGGATCTATCCAGTGATGTCAGTGGGGTGTTGAAGTCCCCTGCTATTATTGCATGTTGTCGATTTCTTCTTGGAAGTCCTCCAGAAGCTTTTTAATATATTTTGGTGCTCCTATATTGGATGCATATATGTTTATCAAGGTTATATCTTCCTGTTGGATAGATCCTTTCACTATTATGTAGTGGCCTTCTTTGTCTCTAGTTATGGCCTTCATTTTGAAATCTATTTTATCAGATATGAGTATTGCTACCCCAGCTTTTTTTCCCTTTCCATTTGTTTGGAAGACTTTTTTCCATCCCTTCACTTTCAACCTATGTGAGTCTTTTGTTATGAAGTGGGTCTCTTGTAAACAACATATAGATGAGTCATGCCTTCTTATCCAATCAGCTACTCTGTGTCTTTTTATGGGAGCATTCAATCCATTTACATTTAAGGTGATTATTGGTATGTACTTATTTATTGCCATTTTTTTTTTTTTTTTTTTTTTTTAATCCTCACCGGAGGACATTTTTTCCATTTTTTGTTCAGGTAGAGTGGGAGGGAGAGAGAGGAACAGAGAGAGAGAGAGAAACATCGATGCGAAAGGAACACATCGAGTGGCTGCCACCCGCACAACCGACCAGGGCCGGGGACAAACTGCAACCGAGGTACATGCCCTTAGCGGGAACCGAACCCGGGTCTCTCAGGACCGCAGGCCGACGCTCTAACCGCTGAGCCAAACCGGCCAGGGCTATTGCCATTTTTTTAATGTGGTTATATTTTTCTTATTTCTTCTACTAATTACAGCAGTCCTTTCAACATTTCTTGCAGTTCTGGTTTGCTGCTAATGTATTCCCTTAGCCTTTTTTTGTCTGGGAAGCTCTTTATTTAACCTTCTATTTTGAATGACAGCCTTACTGGGTAGGGTAGTCTTGGATTCAGATCCTTACTTTTCGTGACCTTGGTTACCTCATGCCATTCCATTCTGGCCTGTAGTGTTTCTGTTGAGAAGTCAGCTGAGAGTCTTATGGGGTTTCCTTTGTAAGTAACCTGTTGCTTCTCTCTTGCTGCTTTTAGGATTCTCTCTTTGTCTTTAATTTGTGGCATTTTAATTACTATGTGTCTTGGTATGGGTCTGTTTGGGTTCTTACTTGGGGCCCTCTGTGCTTCTTGAACTTGAATGCCTTCTTCCTTCACCAAATTAGGGAAGTTTTCTGTCACTACTTCTTCAAATATATTCTCTAACCTTGCTCATTTTCTTCTTCTTTGGGGACTCTTATGATGCGAATATTATTATGTTTCCAGTTGTCCCACAGTTCTCTTAAGCTGTCTTCTGTTTTTTAATTTTTTGTTGTTGTTTTTTGGTTTTCTGATTGGTTGATTTTTTCTACCCTGTCTTCTAATTCACTGATTTGGTCCTCAGTTTCCTCTACTCTGCTGTTTAGACCTTCCAATGTGTTCTTTATTTCTAATATGTCATTCTTGATTTCTTCTTGGTGGTTTTTAATTTCCAATTGGTTGATTTTCAACATGTCTATGTCTATATTCATGTGTTGATGTTCTTACTCATGCTTTTGAGCTTCCTCAAGGTCATGGCTCTGAATTCTAGCTCTGTTAACTTGCTTAACTGTTCCTCATTTATCTCATCTTTGGTAGAGGTCTCTTGTTCTTTCATTTGGCATTTGTTTCTTTGTTTCACCATTTTGGCTATCACAGTGGGCTTTGGAGCCTGCCAAATTTTCCCTGTGGATGTTGGTGTTCTGCTGTTTGTGGCTCTCTCTCCTGGGTTTGGATGAGCAAAGGAGAACCCACATTAAACACCACTGTCAAGTCTTACTTTCCTGGTTAGAGTTGCTAGCCCAGGGATGGTACAGTTATCCTCTAGCTTTTTGCCTGGAGGCTATCACTAGCGGTTACTTGAAGAGCCTTGGGTTCTCAGTTGAATGAAAAACCCCCTACGTTGCTCAGCATAAGGGAATTTTTGAGCAGGGGTAGGGGACAGATGCTTGTTGTTAATGAGCCTCAATTTGCATTTCGATGGCCCACCGGGTGGGGTTGAATCTTCGAGGGAGGGGCCATCGCTTCTCCCCAGTGCCCTGGGAAGGAGTAAGATGGCCAAGGTCCTGTGTGGCTGCAACTCAGCAAAAGCTCTGAGCACCCTCCAAGTCTGGAGTTTCCCCACACAGTTCCAATTCAGTCCTCCCTCCCTCTGCTGGAACACAAGGTGAGTGGCTATGGCTATTTTAGCCTGTGTCCCAGCCCTGGGCTGTGGAGCCGCTTGGGAGTTTAACCTGAGGGCACTGCTCACAGCTAAGGCTGCTGCCGTGGGCTCCCAGCCCCGCTCTCGTGCCTCCGAAATCCTATCAGGATCAAGTCAGTGTCCCTGGTTATATGGTCCTCACAAGCTGCTTTTCTGTTGCTTTTTCCCAATAATTTGTCTTTATTTTAGTTGTAATTCCAGTTTGGTCTTAGGAGACAGTTTGTGTAGCTTCCATTCACTCCACTGCCATTTTGGAATCTGTTTGTTTTTGAGAGACAGAGTGAAAGGTAGGGAGGGAGGGAGGGGGAGAGGGAGAGGGAGAGAGAGAGGGAGAGAGGGAGGGAGAGAGAGAGAGACACATCAATGTCTGGTTGCTGTCCTGCACTCAACCCGACCAGGACTGGGGATGGAACCTGCAACCCAGGTACGTCCCTTGACCAGGAATAGAACCCAAGACCTTTCAGTGCTCTAGCCCATGCTCTGACCACTGAGACATACTGGCCAGGGCATTAGGGTTTGGTTTTTTTTTTTTAAGCACAAATGGCTTCTCTAACTCCAAGGCTCCCTTGCCAAGAATAAATACAAATAAATTGTCATTGTTTTCTGCACAAAAACTAATAAGAAAAAGCTTTTGCCATCAAAGTAAATAAACTTAATTTGTCCCATATGCCAGAAACACAGTTTGGATGCAACTTCTGCAGTCTTTTCTGTTGTCATGCATTATCATATTATGACTGTAATTTTAACATGAAGACTAGGAGGTCTCTGTATGTTCATGTATGTTGTGCGGCCTTTACTAACTCAGGATGGTATTGTTAATTTATAAAAAGAGCTCTATCTAATTGATTTAAACATAGAAGCACTTATATAAGAATTCTCAAAAACATAACAGAAACTAACCCAAATGCTTTCCAGAATCACATGATCTGGGAAAATATGTGATATTAGAGCTTATTTGAGTTCAGTTTGCTTAAATAGGCATTTCTTTAGAGTTGTCAACATTGAGTACAGGGCGGGGCAAAACAGTACAGTACAGTTGTGAGTAAGTGAAACAGAGTGTATTCTTATATTATCATTTATTAGTTATTGTATTATTTTCCATACAAACAACTGTAAACCTACTTTGGCCTAACCTGTATTGTCTCTTTACTTACAAATGGTTTCCTGAAACTTTCTGGTAATTTGAAACCTTCACATTTTGCTAAGTTAAATGATGAGTCACATTCATTGGATATCTAAATCATTTCCAAATTAGATGAAATAATGAAACCTTAATTACTGAACATAGAATGATCTACTTTTTGCTTCTTATTATAGAAAAACTAAAAATAGCCCAGCAGGTGTGGCTCAGTGATTGAGCATGGACCCATGCACCAAGAGGTCTCTGGTTCAATTTATATCCAGGCACATGCCCAGGTTGTGGGCCAAATCCCCAGTGGGGGCCATGAAGGAGGCAGCCAAACAATGATCTCTCTCATTGATGTTTCTATCTCTCTCTCCCTCTCTCTTCCTCTATCTCTAAAATCAATAAAGAAAAAAAAATTGTTTTTAAAGAAAAACTAAAGATATTTGGTTCTATTAGAAAACACATCTTGTTCTACATTTTTAAAACTTGGCTATGAGGAAGTATATATTTTAGAAATTATGAAATGTGTTCATAAATTTATCAGTCTAAATGAATACTTGTATAACAGTTCACAGTTGCTTACTTTTTAGTTTTCACTAGAAATTAAGGTTTTTAAAAGTTGAGAATTGTACATGAAAGAAAAGTTCCATATTGAGCACCTTTACCTTCATGGATAAGCTTCCACATGCTCTTGCCAAAAGAAGAGTGCTAGAGTTACAGAAGGCATTATCAGTTTGAAGACTTCAGCTTTTTTGTAAGCTTTCAGATATAAAAATAGATTTTGGTATATAAATGAGTTTTCTGAGATGACATTGTCTCTATTTCCATGATCATTTCACCTGGACTTTCTAATCAGTCCTATAAATGTATCCCTAAATGTGGCTATTGAAAACTGAATAGCTACCTCATGACAATTAAGTACATGTTATTTAAGGAAGAAAAAAATATTAAATTTTGAATTGAGTGTGTAGGCTCCCTATCATTATATAGTTTCTTTTTCCACACTAGTCAATGATTTTAACCTAAATTGTAAATGGTTGTAAAGGGTTAAATGTCCTGCATCAAATTTGTATTAACTAATTCTATCCACTTATGGAGGAGAAGGATATAGAAGAGGTAGAAGCTGGGCACTAGTTCATATGCCTATGAGTCAGTAGAGACTGAAATAATGTTGCATGTTGAGTTGATTATTTTGGAATATGACTTTAAAAATTATCATTAAGCCCTGGCTGGTTTGGCTTAGCGGTTAGAATGTTGGCCTGCGGTCCCGAGAGACCAGGGTTCAGTTCCTGCTAAGGGCATGTACCTCGGTTGCAGTTTGTCCCCGGCCCTGGTTGGGTCATGCGGGTGGCAGCCACTCGATGTGTCCCTTTCACATCGATGTTTCTCTCTCTCTTCCTCTCTTTCCCTCCCACTCTATCTGAATGGAAAAATGTCCTTGGGCAAGTATTAAAAGAAATTATCATTAAGCTAAAACAAGTCTATTAACTGGATTATCACAGGATATATCCATCATATTTTTCAGGACAGATAGTTTTCACTGTGGGGCAAATAGGTAAAAATTATACTGTATGGCAATTGTATTTAGGTTCTAAAAAAATGAATCTGCAGAGAAATCTATGCAATATATAATTTGTCCAAATTAGTTTTTATTTGGGGAAGGAAGTTCTGAAATATCCCCAAAGCAGTTTATTCACTAATTGAAGGCCTTCCAAAAACAGAACTACTGGGAAACCATGGTATGTGGGGTGAAAAAGAAAAGCCCCATCAGTTTTTTAGAGGGAATAATTTTAAAAATACTTAAATGGCCCTGGCTGGTGTGGCTCAGTGGATACTCAGCCCTCACACTGAAGGGTTATGGGTTCAATTCTTTGTCAAGGTCACATACCTGGGTTGCAGGTCCAATCCCTGGCCCAGGTCAGGGTCATGCAGGAGGCAACCAATTGATGTGTCTCTCACATATCAGTGTTTCTCTCTCTAAAATATTCAATGCAAAAAAATATCCTCAGATGAGAATTAACAAAAAGTAAATAAGTTAATTAATTAAATAATAATATTTAAATGACTAAGTTTACTTGGTGCGGTTAAGAATTAAACTTGTTCATTTTAAAATTACTGTTACCTCTGAAATAAACTTATGTGATGTTCTGGTAATAAAAATAAAAGTTGTAAATTCTAATTTTGACACCAAAATTACAACTAAACTACAGAAAAAAACATCCTTCAGAACCGCCTGAAATCAAGCTGAATGGAAGTCCTGCAACTACAAAATTAAAGAAGAAGCCACATCAAGACTGCAATTAAGACTCAATTACACCAGAATGGTGTAAAGTCCACATGAGGGGTGCACCTTAAGGGCCCTAAGCTAAGGGAGGCTGAGCCACTGGACCCTACAGGACACCTACTATAACAGGCCACCCTAGGAAGCCTAGGAGACATAGCAACTCTACCTAACACATAGAAACAAACCCAGGGAGAGAGCCAAAATGAGAAGACAGAGACACATGTCCCAAATGAGAGAATAGAACAAAACTCCAGGAGAAGAACTAAATGAAATGGAGATAAGCAATCTAACAGATGTGGAGTTCAAAACACTGCTTATAAGGGTGCTCAATGAACTTAATGAGAATGTCAAGGAACTTAATGAGGATCTCAAGAGCATGATAAAGGACAAGTCAGAAATTAAGGATGTACTAACTGCAATTGAAAATAATTTATCGGCAATGGGTAGAAGAGTAGGTGAAGCCAAGAAGCAAACCATCGATTTGGAATATAAGGAAGCAAAAAATGCCCAATCAAAACAGCAAAAAGAAAAAAGAATCCAAAAAAATGAAGATAGTATAAGGAGCCTGTGGGACAACTTCAAGCATACCAACATTTACATCATGCGAGTGCCAGAAGAGAGAGAGCAAGAAATTGAAAACCTATTTGAAACAATAATGATAGAAAACTTCCCTAACTTGGTGAAGGAAACAGACATACAAGTCCAGGAAGCACAGAGAGTCCCAAACAAGATGAACCTGAAGAGGTCCACACCAAGACACATCATCATCAAAATGCCAAAGGTTAAAGACAAAGAGAGAATTTTAAAAGCAGCAAGACAAAAGTAGTTACGTACCTACAACAGAGCTCCCATAAGACTGTCAGCTGATTTCTCAAAAGAAACTTTGCAGGCCAGAAGGGAGTAGCAAAAAATATTTAAAGTGATGAAAAACAACACCTACAACCAAGATTATTCTGCAAAGCTATCATTTAGAATCGATGACCATAAAAAGAGTTTTCCAGACAAGAAAAAGCTAAAGGAGTTTATCACCACCAAACCAATATTATATGAAATGTTGCCAGGTCTTGCCCTAGCCGGTTTGACTCAGCGGTTAGAGTGTCGGCCCGCAGTCCAGAGAAACCCACATTTGGTTCCCGCTAAGGCCACATACCTCAGTTGCAGTTTGTCCCCAGCCCTGGTTGGGGTCGTGTGGGTGGCAGCCAGTCAGTGTGTCTTTCTCACATCGATGTTTCTCTCTCTCTCTTCCTCCCTCTCTCCCTCTCGCTCTATCTGAAGATGAATTCAAAAGTGTCCTCGGGTGAGGATTAAAAAAAAAATGTTGACAGGTCTTCTTCAAGAAGAAGAAGAAAAAGATAAAAAAATATGAATAAAATGTCAATAAATACATATCTATCAACAACTGAATCTACAAACAAAATGAGCAAGCAGAACAGAAACAGACTCATAGATACAGAGAACTTTTGTTAGTTGCCAGATGGGAGGAGGGTTGGGAAAATGGGTGGAAAAGATGAAGGGATTAAGAAGTACAAATTGGTTATTAGACTGACAAACCTCAAAGGGAAGGGGGGAAGAGGGGGAGGAGAGGGAGGAGGAGAGAAACCAAAGAACTTATATGCATATATGCATAACCAATAGACACAGACAATAGTGTGGGGAAGGCAGGAGGGAGGCAGGAGGGAGGAGGAGGGGGTCAAGCGGGGAAAAAGGAGGGACATCTATAATACATTCAACAATAAAGATACATTTTTAAAAATCTAATTTAAAGCTACAAAAATCAATGATAATAGGGAAAATAACTATGTATACCAGAAAAATAAGATATATTTTGGCTTGGGGAAAAAAAGGTATGAGATATTGAGATGTGTTTTCATTAGGGAAATAACGTAATTTTGTCCTAATTATTTCTGAATTGGATAAGAGAACAAGAAACCAACTAAAAAAGATACCGAAAGTTGTAGAAAGTTTATGAAAAGGAATCTTGAGAGAGAAGATTTGGTGTGTGATCAAGCTGGATACGATTGAATGAATTTATTAGAAGTTTTTTTTTTTAATTAAACTTTAATATCAATAGTGTACTAAAATTTATGGAATGTGAAACTTCTCAGGAAGTTTTAGAGGTGGGAACTGTAGGGGCTCAGAACAGGCCTTCCTGAATGTGCCACTTTGACATGTGAACTATTTTGAGCTGAAGGCAGTTAATACCCTGTAAACTCATGAGAAATGTTTACCTCTCTCTTAAAGAATTTAAATCAGGGGACTTCCTTACTGGTGTGGCTCAGTTGTTTGAGCATTGTCCCATACCCCAAAGGTCTCTGGTTCAATTCCCAGTCAGGGCACATGCCCAGGTTGTAGGCTCAATTCCCAGTGAGGGGCATGCAGGAGGCAGCCCATCAGTGATGTTTCTATCTCTTTCTTTTCCTCTGTCTCTAAAATCCATTTTTTAAAAAGTCTCCTTTTCAAAATAAATAAATTAGGGGCCTTGTCCATAATAAGAGTTATCCTCAAAAATAACTTTTTGGGCCCTGGCCAGTTTGGTTCAGAGGTTAGAGCGTCAGCCCACGGACCAGAGAGGCTCAGGTTTGGTTCCCGCTAAGGGCACGTACCTCAGTTGCAGTTTGCACCTGGCCCCCGTTCAGGTCGTGTGGGTAGAAACCACTCTCACATCGATGTTTCTCTTTCTCTCTTCCTCCCTTTTTCCCTCCTCTTCTATCTGAAGATAAATGCACAAATGTCCTCAGATGGGGATAAAAAAATAAAAAATAACTTTTTGGGCCCTGCCAGTGTAGCTCAGTGGTTGAGTGTCAGCCCATGCACCAAGAGGTCGCCGGTTCAATTCCTGGTTAGGGCACGTGCCCAGGTTGTGGGCCCAATCCCCAGCGCGGGGCATGCAGGAGGAGGCCTGTCGATGTTCTCTCTCATCGATGTTTCTACTCTCTCTCCCTCTCTCTTCCTCTCTCTCTAAGAAAAATCAATAAAGAAAAAATAAATTTTTTTTACATAACTTTTTGGTCCTGGTTAGTGTGCTCCAGTGGTTAAAGCATTGACCTGAGCACTGAAAGATTGCAGGTTCTATTCCTGGTCAAGGGCACATACCTGGGTTCAATCCCTGGCCCCAGGTGGGACACAGGATACATGCAGGAGGCAATTGATCAATGTGTCTTTCTCACATTGATGTTTCTCTCTCTCTCTCTCTCTCTCTCTCTCTCTGTCTGTCTCTCTCTCCCTCTCCCTCTCCCTCTCACCCTCCCTCCTCCCCTTCCACTCTTTCTAAAAAAGAAATCAGTGGAAAAAATATCCGCAAGTGAGGACCAGGAAAACAAAAAACAAAAAAACTTTTTGTGACCTCTCTATAGGGCAGAGCAAACTTTTAATTTCTAAACATCTGCTCTTCTTATCATCCTGCAATGACCCTTTGAAGCCCACAAGGTACTTTACCTCATCCTTAGCCATATATACCTCATTTTAACTTTCTGCCCCTGAACCTCTCATGTATGTGGGGTATCTGACACTGTCATGTACATGGGGTTCCCATGCATACAAATATATTAAATTTGGTTATTTTCTCTTGTTAATCTATCTCATGTATATTTGATTATCAAACCAGCCAAAATAACCTGGAGAGTAGAGGAAATTTTCCTCCTTCCCCATAAGGGCTGTTGGTTTTAGGAAATTTAAGCCTAAGAAGCTTCCTGAAGATGGAGATTTCAAATGCATCTTTTTTTTTTTTTTAAGATTTTTTATTGATTTTTACTAGAGAGAGGAAGGGAGAGGGAGAGAGAGAGAAATATCAATGTGAGAACAGAACATTGATCAGCTGGCCCACAACCCAGGCATGTGTGCTGACTGGGAATCAAACCAGCAACTTTTTGGTGCACAGGAGGATGCCCAGCCAACTGAGCTACAACGCTAGGCCTCAAGTACATCTTAAAGAGTGAGCCAGTGGTCTTTGATCTTAAGTAGGAGGGAAGTAGCTGTGTGTCAGGCTTTGGGAATTTGGAGTAGGGTGGGGTGCTGGTAGCCAGCCCTAAGTAACCCTAATTAGTAGCCATCAAGGGAATTTAAACTGCGATGGTGAAGCCCCAGTGCTGGACCTCAGCCTTGTGCTGACTGGAGAGAAGTCCTCAGGCTGAGGTCTCTCCTGTGAGCCCCTCCCACAATGACCCTCTTTCTCTGTCTATTGGGCCCTGCTCAGCTTTCCTAAACCTGACACCTCCTCAGAGCAGGAAGCAGCCCTCTTCTAGGGATAGAATTGGCAACCAGATTCAAAGACTGAGGCAATAAGGGTGAAAGTTAAGGCTTGGCACTGGGGGTCACCCACAGCCTTCCCCTGTCCCTCCAGGCCACTCCTTCATAGAGCCCTGGTGGCCAATGCAATCTGCCTGCTCCGTTTTCCTTTCAATCAGAGGCTGTGGGGAGACCCACCTTGCCAGAACAGGAGACTAGAACACTAGAATTGTTGCCTCCAGGGTTCTGTCATACACACACACACACACACACACACACACACTCACACACCCTTCGTGCAAAGTGTGCTGCCTGGAAAGAACACTGGATTGAGAGTTAGAAATACTGATCTTAGTACTAGTCTCTCCTTCTGTGACTTACTGTATAACTAAGTTACTGTCTGACTATATGACTTATATTACTAAGTGGGCATATCACTTCAATTTAGGAGTCTCAGTTTCCTCATCAGTAAAATGGAAGAATTGGGCTCTGTGACAAGTGCAAAAAATGTAACTTTCCAGCCAAGCTCTTTAACATCGCCTAAGGGATAATCCTCAGAGTGGCCAAATGGCATTTTTTCATTACTCTGGACCTTAGTATACCTATCTATAAAAATGAGAGAGTGGGACTATACAAGTGGTTTTCAAAAAACAAAGACGATCTGCCCTGGCCGGGTAGCTCAGTTGTTGGAGCATCAACCCCATTTGCCAAGGTTGTAGGTTCCGCCCCGAGTCCACTGCATAAATAAGTGGAACAACAAATAAATGTTTCTCTCTCTCTCTCTCTTTCTCTCTCTTCCTCTTGCTCCCTAAAATCAATAAGTAAAACAGTTTTAAAAAGCAAATACTATCAAAACTACTTGGAAAGCTTTTTAAAAACATAAGTACCCTTGTCCCACCCATACCTACTATTAAAGCAGCACAGATTATAATAAGCTTGGACACACAAATGCCTAAGCATACAAAAGTTGTCATCCACAGGGCTTGAATTAATGTTTACCCAAAAGGTAATAATTATACACACAGATCACCCACAAAGTAGAGGCATCTTCCCTCCGTACTAATTGTTCTCTTTGCTTCCTAACACCCAGATCCTTTCTCAGCTCTTCACCCTGACTCTGCTCACTTGTCCTTTGGCTTCTGATTGGGTTCAGCCAACGAGAGCCAGAGGCAGATCTGACTGTGGGAAAAGAGCGTGGTTGAGGTTCCCCAACCACCAATCTGCTGAGCTAGGCTTAGGTTCTGACAGTGACTGAACTCCTCTGGCCATCAACCCTAGACCTCAGGCTTAAATGTGACAACAGCTTTCAGCCATTGCTAGTCTTTACATGACTCTTAAGGCCTAACTGGTTTCCTCAATCCTGCCCACATTTCTGCCAATAATCACAACAGTCTCTTCAATTACATTCTTGAGTTTGCCAGCACCCTAACTGATAGTCACCAACAAAGCAAGGCACTGCCCACTTCCCCAAAGAAAGAGATTATCGATTTCCATTCCTATGGATAAGGTGTCTTGTTTGTCTCAAAATTAAAATTTTATTTTACTGTTGAGGGTTTTTATATTGAATTGCATGTTGCAAGGGCAGAAAGTGGGGTAGCGGTGCCTGAAATTGGGCAGTCCTTCCTCTCTGTCCCCAAAACAACCTGTTAGCATGGCCCTTTTCACACAGCTTTGTAATTTTCTCTTTACTTGCTTGTCTCCTCTATAAGAATGTGAGCCCATTCACCTATTCATTTATTCATCCAACGACTGTATGTGCTAGCCGCTATGTTAGATGCTGGGGTTTAAAATTTCAGTGAGAGCCCTGGCCAGTTTGGCTCAGCGGTTAGAGAGCTGGCCTGTGGACTTAAGGGTCTCTGGTTCAATTTCCAGTCAAGGGCACATGCCTGGATTGCAGGTTTGATCCCCAGCCCTGGTGGGGGTTGTGCAGGAGGCAACCGATTAATGTGTCTCTTTCACATCAGTATTTCTCTCTCTCTCCTCCTTTCTCCCTTTCACTCTATCTAAAGAGCAATGGAAAAATATCCTTGGGTGAAGGTTTAAAGAAAAATTCAGTAAGATATAGTCTCTGTCCTCACTGAGTACAAAGCACAAAGATAAACAATTACTGTGTAATGTAGCAATTGAAATAATTGGGGTAAGATAATTGGATGACAGAATTACTCACTGTGTCTGAAGGAGTTGAGAAACCTGGGGCTTATCTACAAGGCAGATGAGTAGACACCAATGGAAGTGAGGTTATAGGCAGAGGAAGTTGTGTGTGTACATAGAAACACAAGAGACACACCGAATTCAGGAAATGCCTCTAGTACTGGGGTGAGCTGAAGGGGAAAAAAGGTGAACCTGAGCAGTAAGCATGAGCCAGGTCAGAAAGGATCTGAATGTTCTGCTAAGGAGTTTGACCCTAATAGATGATAGTATGCTAGTTGTCTTCTGTTCCTTAGCTTCTCTGATTGGTCCTGACTCTCACACACCAGATACACAATTGATGCATAGAAACAGTGACCAGCCATCATTCTAGGTTGTCTTGCTTTCTCCTGCGGGGCTTCTTCTCACCCAGTAGCCTCCTCCATCTCTGACCCCTGGAGTTTTGCCACAGGATACTTTCTCCTCACATGGTTTGCCCCACTTGGCATTTTAATCCGCCTCTAAACCGTTTACCTTAGTGCTGACTTGCTGCAGGATCTCAGATAACTTCTCTGTTTGTTCCAGACCCCCAGAACACGTCAAACTCTCAGAGTCACCCCACCCTGTCCCACCCTATCTATAGATCTGGGGAGGAGAATCAGACACCAGTGAAGAAATGTTAAAGAGGTAGTGACAAGTTCCAGTAGCAGTATGGGGGAGTGAATTGATACGTTGATAGAAGTGAGCTGTACGTGTTAGCCAAGTGGATGTGTTTGAGAGGAGCTGTGGCTCAGAACCAAGTCAAAGATGGATCCATATATTTGGAAGCCATGGACATACTGAAAGTTAAGTAGATGTGATTAACCAGGGAGAGGTCTTGAAGGAGTAGAGAAGAACAGCCAGATCCAGTCCTGGGGTGCATGGTATGGGGAAAAGGGAGGGAGGGGACCAAGAAGGAGACAAACAGGTATGAAGATAAACAGATATGCTGAAGATGTATCTGGCACATCCAGCACACTCACAGGGAAATAGGCAGACTCAGCAAAAAAGGAAATGCTCACACAGATGATCTGTGGTCTTTGTGGTTTGGTGCCCTCCTTCCAAAACAGATGATAAATGGTGGTTCTACCTCCCCATTGTAGTAAGTCAGACATTTTGAAGACAAAGGACAATGACCCATCCCCATTCCTGACTGTGTGCTCCATCAGTTCACCGTCTATGTGAAGCTCCATTACCCCAGCCCCAGTCCAGGACATTTCTACAGGTCTCTGCTTACAGGAGTCAGCCTAGGAATTCAGAACCCCATCTTCTGACGACATTCGTTCTAGAATGCCTCTGTTGTGCTGGAGTCCACCTGGGCCTAGTAGGTGAGCCCTGGAGTGACCAATGTAACCCACGATACAGAGTCAGCTCCTGGAGACCTTTAGGAAAAGAACAAGGATTTTAGCAGAACTCGTCTTTCTAGACCCTCAGTTAGTGTTAAATTTGAATGCTGTTTTGAGATAATACATGGGTCAATCTCATCTTGGACACTGACATTATGGGGTCTTCATTTGGCTTCTGGGCCAGACATGCCTAAAGTTTTATTCCTCTTTCCTTCCTTTTGTTGATGAGATCTTGAAGCATAAGTGGGTTTCTCTAACTGTAAAGCTGCCAAACTAAGGGTCTTCTAATAGAGTTCAAT
Source organism: Molossus molossus (assembly GCF_014108415.1). Lineage (NCBI taxonomy): Eukaryota > Metazoa > Chordata > Mammalia > Chiroptera > Molossidae > Molossus > Molossus molossus. The sequence continues at coordinate 61,059,487 of NW_023425348.1, read as the reverse complement.
ACCAGGCAAGGTCAGAGCCAATCTCCAGCGTCCCAGCCATAAGGGGCCTCTGAGGCCTGCCACCCAGGACTCCATCACCCTGCCAGACCCAGCCCTAATCATAGTATGTTAAAGCTCAGAATGGTCACTGGGTCAGGTGCAGGGGAGGATGGGGAAGGACCAGGGCTCCCACCCTCCTTTGGCCTCTGTTCCTTGTAGGCTTCCATCCCCATACCCTCTGGATCTCAAACAGCTTCACATCAGTGTCACACCAGACGGGTGAGTCCACATTCCTTAGATGACATTCCACATGTAGGTGCAGAATCACACGGCCATGTCCAAATTGGCCTGGTTCAGAAGAGGATGGGGTGGGGCACACAGGCAGCAGCTGCAGGAACCGCAGGAGCTCCCACTCATCCATCAGGCCCTTGTCAGTGCACATTTCCACCTGGGGAAACCACACCTGAAGCAGCCTCATGGTGGTCTAGAGTGGCAACTTTGACTTCCAAGAGAGGACTCACTCCCATGTCGGGAGACACTGCTCACTGGCTGATGCACTGGACAGTGGCTGCTGTTCCCCAGGCCTGGCTAGGCTCCTCCATAGCTGGACTGCCGTCTGCAGAGTTCTGTTGGGGTGCAGGCTCCAGGGATCACAAGGTGCCATCCTCTGACACCTGGGACTTCTCCATCAGTTTCTCAATGTCTGAGGTGGCTATCAGGCTGGTCTTGAGGGTGCCTGGCTCTGTGGGGGTAGCAGGGCGGGAGCCCTCCACAGAGGCGCCTTCCTGTGAGCCCGTGCAGGACAAGGGCTCTGGAGCCCTTCAGCACCGCTGCAGTGCCTTGTGGATGGCAGTCGGGTCGGTGGGCAGGTTGGCCAGCCAGTGGAACACGCTGTGCTTCCCGATGATGACATAGACACATAGACCATGTTGGAGTGGCTGTCAAACTGGTACCGGGGTCATCCAAGTTCAGTCCTCACCAATCCCAGCCCCGCTCTAACTCCTCCCTCCATCCAGACCCTAAGATCTCTGGGTTGTGCTTTTGGGTTGCTCCTGCCTCAGAATCAGGAAGTTAGTATAAGGAAGTAGAAATAAGAAAGAAGTATTTGGAGGTTGGGCAAGAGGATGGCTTTTGAGGGAAACAAAAAACAAAAAAAAACAACAAAAAAACCTAGAAGATCATATTCAGCAAGCACCAGGAAACTGAATAAGTAATTCTCTCCTCAACATCAGTGCCTGAGGACCAGTCTTGGGATAATAGGTCAGAGCAGACCCTCCTACCTAACCCTCCCTCTCAGATTTCCCAAGGCCAGAAAAGTGGGCAGGGAGAGGGAGGACTGGCTGGGCCTGGCCAAGCCCGGCTGGACCTCCAGGAGATTTCCTCCAACCCAACAGGAAGCGGAGCAAAGTCAGCGAGGCTGAAGCACCCTGTGCAGGGGTCAGCAAAGTTATTTGTGTAACCTCAGCCCTCTCCAAACCCTTTCCTTCTCTAGCTCGGCTTCCTGCCTCCCATCCTGAGACGTTCGTGCTTCGGGGAGTGTAATGCTCGTGTATTACAATACGATTTGAACTGCCAAAGAAAAAGAGCTGGAATTGTGACTGTACTCCTCTCCCTGCCCCCAGCCCTTATGGCTCCCTCCCTGGCCAGACTCGGAAAGGCAGCAGTCAAGTGGGGACTCTGAGCAGTTCCCCTGTTCCTGAAAAGTTGGCCCATACTTTTACATTCACGCACACACACCACTCTGCAACAAGCGTTGAACCTTCCTTCTGCAGGGAAGCGTGAGTGATCTCTACTTGCTCCGGGGAGAGCCAAGGAAATGGGCTCACACTGTAAAAGGCAGTTGCCTTGGGATCAACAGTAACCACATTTGGGATTTACAGAACTAGTCTAACTTGTTTTAATTGGACCCCAACTCAAAACTCTCCCCACTATTTTTACATTACTCTCCCATGTGGGCTTTAGACTCAGGAAAGAGGTCTGAACAGCTAGGGAGTCACTAGCATATAGAAGGGGCTGGAAAAAAATGGAAATAGATAAAATGAATGAAGGAGAAAGATAAAGAGGCAAAGACAGACTTTTAAGTAACATCAACATTTGGAAGGTAGCTAGAGTCACAGGAGTCCACAGAGAAAATCATGGCTGATAGGCCTGTATCGAAACAGAAGAGAAATGGTTTCATAAATTACAATAAAATATCAGATAGCCATTAACAATGATATTTCAACAAAATCTTTGTGACATGGGGAGTTACTCCGGATATAATAACAAATGAAAAAGTGAAATCCCTGTATTGTTACTTCTCCTCTCAGCTCGTGTGTTTGTGTGGGGTTAATTTAAGAGTGGGTGGGATGGCCTGGCTGGTGTGGCTCAGTGGTTGATCTTTGACCCATGCACCAAGAAGTTGCCAGTTCGATTTCCGGTCAGGGCACATGCCCAGGTTGTGGGCTGAATCCCAGGTAGGGAGCATGCAGGAATCGGCCTGTCGATGTTCTCTCTCATCAGTGTTTTTATCTCTCTTTCCCTCTCCCTTCCTCTCCCTCCAAAATCAATAAAGAAAAAAATTTTTTTTTAAAAAAAGAGTGGGTGGGATGGAAGGAGGCCCCTGGTAAAATAGAATAAAGAGACAATATCTATTTTGTTCTCTTTGCTTAGATATATTTCTTCAAGTTCTGTAAAATAAGCATGTTTTCTTTAATTAAAATATTCAAATTAAAAGAAAATTGGATCCCAAACTAGAATTATCTATTTTTTATTTTGCCAAGACATTAAAAAAAGAAGAGGAACCACTCTGTAAAATACCTATTTTGGTTTTTTTCTTTTCTTTGTTTGTTAAATTTTGTTTTCTTTATTGATTTTAGAGAGAGAGGGAGGGAGAGAGATAGAAACATCGATGAGAAAGAACATTTATTGGCCATGTCCTCTTGCCTCCCCCCCCCCCCCGGGGATTTGGCCCACAACCTAGACATGTGCCCTGACCAGGAATCGAACCTGTGACCTTTTGGTGCATAGATCGATGCTCAACCACTGAGCCACACTGGCCGGGCTAGTATATGGTTTTGTAACCACTGTTCTGTACATCTGAAACTAATACAGAATAATATTGAATGTAATCTGTAATTTAAAAATAAAATTCAATGAAATGGAGAAACAATCAACTGCCATCACCATCATTTTATAAAAGAAAAGACATTTTAATCCCAAGACTAAAGAAAATAATCTCAGAATGAAGGCCAGTCCTTTAAATACACTTTAGCTTAGTGAAAAGAGTGACATTACATTTATTTTCCCCATTTCTTCAAAGTCTGGTGAACTCATCATCAGGGACCAGCACCAGTGCGCTGGTGGGCACTTGGGAAATGTAAAAAATGAGGCACCCAGAGAGAGGCACTGTCTGTGGCAGGTTTGGGGAGGTGGCCTGGTGGCATGGGGACAGCTTTGGAGGCCAGCAATTCCTGGTTAGAGTTCCAGCACCACCGATTTCTCTTGGGTAAGTGAAGGAATCTTTCTGAACCTCAGTTTCCTTCGAAGTGGGGAAACCAATGGTTCCCTGAGAGAATTTTTGTGTAAATTCGATGAGAAAAGTATATGCAGCACCTAAATATAAGTCATCTGGTAGTTAAGTTCTCAGTAAATAGTATCTGTCTTCCTTTGAGGAAATAAATTCAGAATGGACTTTTATCTGCCTGGATGGCTTAGGCACAGTCTTTCCTGGAGATAAGTGGGACTTCTCAACAATCACGAACTTTGAAGTGCATGAGAATCACCTGGGAAGCTTATTAAACACAGGTGACTGCACTTCAGGAGCTTTAGGATGGGGCCCCAGCATTTGTATTTTTATAAGCTCCTCAAGTGATTCATATATATGCTGAAATTGAGGATAACTCATTCAGCCATTCATTCAATAAGCATGTGGCACCAGCTGGGTAGAAGCAAAGAAGGAAACAAATGTTTTTTGAAAGGCCAATGCCTAGCCCAGGACCTGTCACATAGAAAGCACATACTAAATAGTTATCAAATGATAGCCCTCAGCCCTGGTCAGTGTGGCTCAGTGGGTTGGAGCATTGTCCCATGTGCTGAAAGTTTGCCAGTTCGATTTCCAGATCAGGGTTTGATCCCTGACTAGGTTGGGGTGAATACAGGAGGCAATCAATCTCTCTCTCTCTCTCTCTCTCTCTCTCCCTCCCCCCACCCCCAATCTCCTCTCTCTAAAATCAGTAAAACATATCCTCGGGTGAGGATTAAAAAAAAAAGATAGCTTTCAAGGAGGTGCATTTGGTTGGGTACAGGGCATATAAACCACTAAATAGCCACAAGGACTTGAATGAAAGTGGGCACAAAGAAAGGGCAGACAAAGGGTAACGAATGCTGCCTGCAGAGGGAGATGTCCAAACAGGCTTCCCAGGGGAGGGGGCATCTGCCAGCTTGCAGGACAGGCTGAGTTTAGCAGCCAGAGCAGTGGATGTGTGCAAAGACATAAAGGTGCGACAGCATGACTGGATGTTTCTGGACCATAGGGTACCAGGGAGAGAGATGGGAAGTGAAGCAGGAAGAGGTGTGTGTTTGGGGACTAGACTGTGATTGACATGCTCTGCTAAGGAGTTTCAACTTTATGACAAAGTCCATGGGGATCATGAAGGTTAGTAGGTAGGTGTGAACAGATTTTCACTGTAGAAAGCTCACTTTAGCAGCAACCAGTATGGAGAATGGGATGGCAAAGTCAATACTGGAGGCAAGGAGAGCAGTTAGGAAGCTGTTGCAATACACCATGAGGAGGTTGTAGAAGATCCCAACTGTAGTAGTGGTGAGGGGGTTTTCATGTGGTTCCTCACATACGGGGATTCTGTCATATGTGTGGTCTTTTACAAAGCTTAGGAAAAAAATGTGTCTATGAGGCTATTAAAAAGAACCTTTTTCAACTGTGAAAGTAACACATGTATTATGGAAAATTTGGATAGAAAAGCATGAAAAATATAATAGGAATCTCTTATAATGCCAGTCCAGAAATAATCACCTTTGAATGTTATGGTATATTTCCTTCCAATTGTTTTACATGCATATTTCAATTTGTTTTTTATTTTGCGCATTTTTCTTTTTTTTTATTTTTAATTTTTTATTTATATTTTGTTACAGCTATTTCACCTTTTTTACCCCATTGGCACCCCCCTCCCCACCCCACCCCCGCCCCATCCCTGGCTTAGTTGTCCATGTCCATTGGTCATGCATACATGCATATAAGTTCTGTGGTTTATCTCTACCCACCCCCACCCCCACCCCCTCTTCTTAGGGGTGTCAGTCTGTGCCCTACTTCCATGTTTCTGGGTCTACCGTATTCCTCAGACTGTTATGTTCATTATATTCCGTATATAAGTGAGATCATGTGGTATTTGTCTTTTTCTGCTTGGCTTATTTCACTTAGGATAATACTTTCCAGGTCCCTCCATGTCGTCTCAAAGGATAAGAGATCTTTCTTTCTTACCGCTGCATAGTACTCCATTGTGTATATGTACCATTGCTTTTTATCCATTCGTCTATTGATGGACACTTGGGCTGTTTCCAGATCTTAGCTATTGTAAATAGTGCTGTTATGAACATGGGGGTACATATATTCTTCCTGATTGGTGTTTCAGGCTTCTTAGGGTATATTCCTAGAAGTGGGATCACTGGGTCAAATGGAAGTTAAATTTTTAATTTTTTGAGGTAACATCATATTGTTTTCCATAGTGGATGCACCAGTCTGCATTCCCACCAGCAGTGTATTAGAGTCCCCTTTTCTCCACACCCTCGCCAGCACTTGTTTGATGATTTGTTGATGGCGGCCATTCTGACAGGTGTGAGGTGATATCTCATTGTTGTTTTAATTTGTATCTCTCTGATGATTAGTGATGTTGAGCATTTCTTCATATGTCTCTTGGCCATTTGTATGTCCTGTTTGGAGAGGTGTCTATTCAGCTCCTCTGCCCATTTTTTAATTGGGTTCTTTGTCTTCCTTTTGTTGAGTTGTATGAGCACTCTATATATATTGGAAATTAACCCCTTATCTGATACATCATTGGCAATGATGTTCTCCCATACAGTGGGTTGCCTTTCCATTTTGATGATTGTTTCTTTTGCTGTGCAGAAGCTTTTTAGTTTGATGTAGTCCCATGTGTTCATTTTTTCCTTTGTTTCTGTTGCCCTAGGTGATGTATCAGTGAAAATTCTGCTCCGTATGATGTCCAAAATTTTGTTGCCTACACTTTCTTCTAGAATTTTTATGGATTCACGGGTCTTTTATCCATTTTGAGTTTATTTTTGTGTATGGTGTAAGTTGATGGTCTAGTTTCATTTTTTTGCATGTAGCTGTCCAATTTTCCCAACACCATTTATTAAAGAGGCTGTCTTGGCTCCACTGTATGCTCTTGCCACCTTTGTCAAATATTAATTGAGCGTATTGCCTTGGGTCCATTTCTGGGTTTTCAGTCCTGTTCCACTGGTTTATATGCCTGTTCTTGTGCCAGTACCAGGCTGTTTTGGTTACAGTCGCTTTGTAGTATAACTTGATATCCGGTATTGCAATCCCACCCACTTTCTCCTTCTTTTTGAAGATTGCTGTGGCTATTTGGGGTCTTTTTTGGTTCCATATGAACTTTTGAAGTATTTGCTCTAGTTCTATGAAATATGTCATTGGTATTTTGATGGGGATTGCATTGAATCTATAGATTGCTTTGGGTAATACAGACATTTTAATGATGTTAATTCTTCCAATCCATGAACAGGGTATGTGTTTCCACTTTTTTATATCTTCCTCTATTTCTTTTTTCAATGACCTGTAGTTTTCTGCAAATAGGTCCTTTACTTCTTTGGTTAAGTTTATTCCTAGGTATCGTAATTTTTTTGGCGCGATGGTAAATGGGATTGTTTTTTCAGTTTCTCTTTCTGTGAGTTCATCATTGGTGTACAAGAATGCCGTCAATTTCTTGACGTTAATTTTGCATCCTGCTACTTTGCCAAATTCATTTAGTAACTCTAGTAGATTTTTGATGGGATCTTTAGGGTTTTCTCTGTATAATGTCATGTCATCTGCAAATAATGACAGTTTCACTTCCTCCTTTCCAATTTGGATCTCTTTTATTTTTTCTTCATGTCTGATTGCTGTGGCTAAGACTTCCAGTACAATGTTAAATAAGAGTGGTGAAAGTGGACATCCCTGTCTTGTTCCTGTTCTTAATGGAAATGTTTTTAGTTTCTGTCCATTGAGTATGATGTTGGCTATAGGTCTTTCATATATGGCCTTTATTATGTCGAGATAAGATCCCTCTATTCCCACATTGCTGAGCATTTTTATCAGAAATGGATGCTGGATTTTGTTGAATGCTTTTTCGGCATCTATTGATATGACCATGTATTTTTTGTTCTTCATTTTATTTATGTGGTGTATCACATTTATTGATTTTCGAATATTGTACCAGCCTTGCATCCCTGGAATGAATCCCACTTGGTCATGGTGAATAATTTTTTTGATGTATTTCTGGATCCGATTTGCTAATATTTTGTTCAGGATTTTGGCGTCTATGTTCATCAGGGATATTGGCCTGTAGTTTTCTTTCTTCGTAGTGTCTTTTTCTGGTTTTGGAATTAGAATTATGCTGGCCTCATAGAACGTGTTTGGAAGTCTTCCTTCTTCTTGAATTTTTTGAAATAATTTGAGGAGAATGGGTGTTAGTTCTTTTTTGAATGTTCGGTAAAACTCCCCCGTGAAGCCATCTGGGCCTGGGCTTTTGTTTGCTGGGAGAGTCTTGATTACCTCTTCAATTTCCTTAGTTGTTATTGGTCTGTTCAAGTTTTCTATCTCTTCCCGGTCCAGTTTTGGGAGACTGTGTGTTTCTAGAAATTTGTCCATTTCACTTAGATTGTCTAATTTGTTGCCATATAGTTGTTCATAGTAGTTGTTAACGATCTTTTGTATTTCCATGGTGTTCGTTGTTACTTCTCCTCTTTCATTTCTGATTTTGTGTATTTGGGTTCTCTCTCTTTGTTTCTTGGTGAGTCTAGCTAAGGGTCCATCAATCTTGTTTATCTTTTCAAAAAACCAGCTCTTTGTTTCATTGATCCTTTGAATTTTTTTTGGTCTCTATGTCATTTATTTCTGCTCTGATCTTTACTATTTCCTTCTTTCTACTTGCTCTGGGGTTTTCTTTTTATTTGCTTTCTAATTCTTTCAGTTGTGAGGTTAGACAGTCAATTCGAAATTTTTCTTGTTTTTTGAGGTAGGTCTGTAGTGCTATGAACTTCCCTCTCAGAACTGCTTTCGCTGCATCCCATAGATTTTGTGTTGTTGTGTGTTCATTTCCATTGGTTTCCAGGAAGTTTTTAATTTCTTCCTTGATCTCCTCAGTGACCCATTCATTGTTTAATAACATGCTATTTAGCCTCCATGTGTTGAAATGTCTTTGCATGTTGTTGCAATTGATTTCTAGTTTCATGCCATTGTGATCTGAGAAGATGCTTGATATGATTTCAATCTTCTTGAACTTGTAGAGATTTAGTTTGTGTCTTATCATGTGGTCTATCTTTGAGAATGTCCCATGTGCACTTGAGAAGAATGTGTATTCTGTAGTTTTGGGGTGTAATTCTCTGTAGATATCTATTAAATCCATTTGGTCTAGTGCTTCATTTAGAGACTCTGTTTCCTTGCTAATTTTTTGCCTAGAGGATCTATCCAGTGCTGTCAACGGGGTGTTGAAGTCCCCTGCTATGATTGTATTGTTGTCGATTTCTCCTTGGAAGTCCTCCAGAAGATTTTTAATATATTTTGGTGCTCCTATATTGGATGCATATATGTTTACCAAGGTTATATCTTCCTGTTGGATAGATCCTTTCAATATTATGTAGTGGCCTTGTCTCTAGTTATGGTCTTCATTTTGAAATCTATTTTATCAGATATGAGTATTGTTACCCCAGCTTTTTTTTTTTTTTTTTTTTTTAATTTTTATTTATTTATTTTTTTGTTAAAGATATTTTAACTTTTTACCCCATTGGCACCCCCCACCCCCCCCTCCACCCTGTCCCCGGCTCAGTTGTCCATGTCCATCGGTCATGCATACATGCATATAAGTTCTGTGGTTTATCCCCTCCCACCCCCCCACCCCCCATCCCCTCTTCTGAGGGATGTCAGTCTGCGCCCCACCTCCACGTGTCTGGGTCTACTGTATTCCCCAGACTGTTATGTTCATTATATTCCGTATATAAGTGAGATCATGTGGTATTTGTCCTTCTCTGCTTACCCCAGCTTTTTTTTTGCTTTCCATTTGCGTGGAAAATTTTTTTCCATCCCTTCACTTTCAACCTATGTGAGTCTTTTGTTCTGAGGTGGGTCTCTTGTAAACAACATATAGATGAGTCATGCTTTCTTATCCAATCAGCTACTCTGCGTCTTTTTATGGGAGCATTCAATCCATTTACATTTAAGGTGATTATTGATATGTACTTATTTATTGCCATTTTTGTTTGGTGTGGTTCTATTTTTCTTCCCATTTCTACTGCTAATTACAGCAGTCCTTTTAACATTTCTTGCAGTGCTGGTTTGGTGCTAATGTATGCCCTTAGCCTTTTTTTTTTTTTGTCTGGGAAGCTCTTTACTTGACCTTCTATTTTGAACGATAGCCTTGCTGGGTAGAGTAGTCTTGGATTCAGATTCTTGTTTTTCATGACTTTGATTACTTCATGCCATTCCCTTCTGGCCTGTAGTGTTTCTTGTGAGAAGTCGGCTGAGAGCCTTATGGGGTTTCCTTTGTAGGTAACCTGTTGCTTATCTCTTGCTGCTTTTAGGATTCTCTCTTTGTCTTTAATTTGTAGCATTTTAATTACTCTGTGTCTTGGTGTGGGCCTGTTTGGGTTCTTCTTACTTGGGACTCTCTGTGCTTCTTGAACTTGAATGCTTTCTTCCTTCACCAAATTAGGGAAGTTTTCTCTCACGATTTTTTTGAATATATTCTCTATCCCTTGCTCATTTTCTTCTTCTTCGGGGACTCCTATGATGCGAATATTATTACGTTTCCAGTTGTCCCACAGTTCTCTTAAGCTGTCTTCCTGTTTTTTAATAGTTTTTTCCTTTTGTTTTTCTGATTGGTTGATTTTTTTCTACCCTGTCTTCTAATTCACTGATCCGGCCCTCAGCTTCCTCTACTCTGCTTTTTAAACCTTCCATTGTGTTTTTCATTTCTGATATGTCATTTTTTATCTCTTCTTGATGGTTTGGTTTTTAATTTCCAATTGGCTTATTTTCAGTGTCTCTATGTCCTTACTCATGCTGTTCAGCTTCCTCAAGATTATGACTCTGAATTCTAGCTCTGTTAACATGCCTAATTACTCCACATTGATCTCATCTTCAGTGGAGGTCTCTTGCTCTTTCATTTGGCTTCTGTTTCTGTGTTTCACCATTTTGGCTATCTCTGTGGCCTTTGGAGCCTGTCAAGTTTTCCCTGTGGGTGTTGGTGTTCTGCTGTTTGTGGCTCCCTCTCCTGTGTTTAGATGAGTGAGGGAGGACCCACGTTAAACACCACTGTCAAATCTTACTTTTCTGGTTAAAGTTGCTAGCCCAGGAAAGGTACTGTTATCCTCTAGCTTTTTGCCTGGAGGCTAGCAGTCGAGGTTACTTGATGAGTTTTGGGTTATCAGTTGATTGAAAAACTCCCTCAGGTGCTCAGCACAAGGGGATTTCACGAGGGTGGGGCAGATGCTGGTTGTTAATGAAGCACTTCAATGGCCCACAGGGTGGGGTTGGATCTCGGAGGGAGGGGCTGCTGCCTCTCCCCAGAGCCCTGGGAAGGAGCAATATGGACACCGTCCTGGGTGGTTGCAACTCAGCAAAAGCTCTGAGCGCCCTCCAAATCCCGAGTGTCCCGACACAGTTCCAGTCCAGTCTGCCCTCCCTCTGCCGGAGCCCAAGGTGAGTGGCTGTGGCTGTTTCAGCCTCTGTCCCGGCTCTGCGCTGTGGAGCCGCCTGGGAGTGTAACCCGAGGGCGCTGCTCCCAGCTAAGGCCGCTGCTGAGCTGCCGACCGTGGGCTCCCAGCCCCCGTCTCGCGCCTTCACAAGCCTACCAGGATCGAGTCAGTGTCCCTCGTTATATGGTCCTCGCAAGCTGCTTTTTTGTGGCTTTTTCCCGTCGATTTGTCTGTGTTATAGTTGTAATTCCGGTTTGGTTCTGGGAGACGGTCTGTGTAGTTTCCGTTCACTCCACCGCCATTTTGGAATCCCAAATTTTTAAAAGTAAAAATTCACCATAATTTATTTGTTTTCCATGTTATTGAATATGTAAATTATTTTTCTATTATAAATATGTTCATGTACTACACATATTCTACATAAATCTTTGCCCACATCTTTTATTATTTTCTTGGGAAATAGTCTTAGAAGTGGGATCATTAAACCAAAGGAATTATTATATAATATTTATTATTCAAAAGTGGCTCTCCAGCCCTGGACGATTTGACTCAGTGGTTAGTGCTTGGCCACCAGTGGACCAATGAGTCTTGGGTTCAATTCAGGTCAAGGGCACATACCTCGGTTGCGCTTCCTCCCCGGCCCTGGTGAGATCGTGTGGGAGGTAATTAGTCAATGTGCCTCGATCACATCGATGTTTCTCTCTGTCTCTCTCCCTCGAACTCTGTCTGATGAGGGAGAGAGACAGAGAGAAACATCGATGTGATCTTGCCACATCGAATGGTTGCTTCCTCCATGACCCTTCCAGGGCCAGGGACCAAACCGCAACTGAAGTATGTGCCCTTGACCAGAATCCAACCCGTGACTCATTGGTACGCAGGCCCACACTCTAACCACTGAGCCAAACCGGCCAGGGCACGACTGTGCTTCTTCTCATGTTTATTGGTCATGTGCTTCTTTTCATGTTTCCTTATAAACTATGATTTTTCTGTGAGCTGCTGGTTCTTTCTTTTGTGATTTGAGATTCTGGACAAAGCCCTTCCCCACACCTGCTCTCCTTTACCCACTGACAGCCCCACCCCTTGTCCTGCTCAGTCCTTTACTGCCGCCTAGTGACAGGGCTTGGATTTATCACAGGCCCTCACTGACGCTCTAATTGCCTGTTCCTCACTAGAGCTCAACTACCTGCTAGAATCATGCCCTTGGTTCCTAGGTACCTGGTTTAGCAAATAAAAATGCAGAAACTCCATTTAAATATGAATTTCAGATAAATAGCATTTTTAGTTGGTACATATAATACTAAAAAATCATTCATGCCCTGGCCGGTGTGGTTCAGTGGTTAGAGTGTCTGTTGGTAAATGGAAGTCTCAGGTTCAATTCCGGTCAAGGGCATGTACTTCGGTTGTCCAGCCCCGGTAGGGGTTGTGTGGGAGGCAACCAGTCAATGTGTTTCTGTCACATCAATGTTTCTCTCTCTCTCTCTCTCTCTCTCTCTCCCTCCCTCCCTCCCACTGTATCTGAAAAAAATCAATAAAAAAATATCCTCAGACCCTGACCAATTTGGCTCAGCGGTTAGAGTGTCGGCCCACGAACCGGAGAGTCCCGGGTTCAGTTCCCGCTAAGGGCACGTACCTCAGTTGCAGTTTGTCCCAGGCCCGGTTGGGGTCATGTGGGTGGCAGCCACTCCGTGTTTTTTTCTCGCATTGATGTTTCTCTCTCTCTCTTCCTCCCTCTCTCCTTCCCGCTCTATCTGAGGATAAATGCAAAAATGTCCTCGGGTGAGCATATAACCTTTTCATGGATTGGAAGAATTAACATCATTAAAATGTCCATACTACCCAAAGCAATCTATAGATTCAATGCAATCCCCTTCAAAATACCAACGACATATTTCACAGAACTAGAATAACACTCCAAAAATTTATATGGAACCAAAAAAGACCCCGAATAGCCAAAGCAATCTTGAAAAAGAAGAACAAAGTAGGAGGGATCACAATACTGGATATCAGGTTATACTACAAAGCCACTGTAATCATGACAGCCTGGTACTGGCACAAGAACAGACAAACAGACATATAGACCAGTGGAACAGAACAGAGAACCCAGAAATGGACCCAAGGCAATATGCTCAATTAATATTTGACAAAGGGGGCAAGAGCATACAGTGGAGTCAAGACAGCCTCCTCAATAAATGGTGTTGGAAAAATTGAACAGCTACATGCAAAAACATGAAGCTAGAGCACCAACTTACACTATACACAAGAATAAACTCAAAATGGATAAAAGACTTAAATGTGACCATGAATCCATAAAAATCCTAGAAGAAAATGTAGGCAACAAAATTTCAGACATCATACAGAGCAGAATTTTTATGGATACAATGCCTAAGGCAAGAGAAACAAAGGAAAAAATGAACACATGTATCAAACTAAAAAGCTTCTGTACTGCAAAAGAAACAACCATCAAAATGGAAAGGGAAGCCACTATATGGGAGAGCATAATTGCCAACGATACATCAGATAAGGGGTTAATTTCCAAAATATATAGAGTACTCATACAACTCAACAAAAGGAAGACAAACAACTCAATTAAAAAATGGGCAGAGGACCTAAAGAGACACCTCTCCAAACAGGACATACAAATGGCCAAGAGACATATGAAGAAATGCTCAACATCACTAATCATCAGAGAGATACAAATTAAAACAACGATGAGGTATCACCTCACACCTGTCAGAATGGCTGCCATCAACAAATCATTAAACAACAAGTGCTGGCGAGGGTGTGGAGGAAAGGGGACTCTAGTACACTGCTGGTGGGAATGCAGACTGGTGCAGCCACTATGGAAAACACTATGGTGTTACTTCAAAAAGTTAAAAATTGAAATGCCATTTGACTCAGTGATCCCATTTCTAGGAATATATCCTAAGAAGCTTGAAACACCAATCAGAAAGAATATATGTACCCCTATGTTCATAGCAGCACTATTTACAATCACTAAGATCGAGAAACAGCCCAGGTGTCCATCAATAGATAAGTAGATAAAAAAGCTGTGGTAGATATACACAATGGAATAATATGCAGCTATAAGAAAGATCACTTACCCTTTGAGACAACATGGAGGGATCTGGAGAGTATTATCTAAGCAAAACAAGCCAATCAGAGAAAGACAAATATCACATGATCTCACTTATTTGTGGTATATAATGAACAAAACAAACTGATTAACAAAATAGACTCAGAGGCATAGTAGTAGGGCACAGACTGACAAACCTCAGAAGGGAGGTCGAGGGGAGGGGAGGGAAGAGATAAAATACAGAATTTATTTGCAGGTATGCATAACCATGGACGTGGACAACAATGCTGGGGACCGGTGCAGGGACGGGATTGGAAGGAGGGGGTCACTGAGGAGAAAAGGAGAAACATTTGTAATGAAAATTAATTTAAAAAATAAAAAAAATATATATCCTCAGGTGAGGATTTAAGAAAATAAATAAATAAAATGAAATGAAAATCATTCATGGGTTATCTGAAATTCAAATGTAACTGGGTGTCTATAAGGTATACCGCAAGCCTATTCCAAGGCTTCATTAAGTCCAGGTTTGAACCCCCACTATGCCTTACCACCTCTAATCTCAGCAAGTTCCTATTGTACCACATTCTAGCCCAGCAGTTTTCAAAATGGTGGTTTCAGGTATGGTTTAGACCTTGGCTCTGCATTTGAATCCTGGCTCCCACCATTTATGAGGTGTGAAATCTCTTGAAAGTAATCTCTCTGGCACCTCTGTTTCCTCATCAGGAGAATAAAAATAATATAATATTTTCCTCACTGGTTGTTTTTATTATTTTTAACATTAAGGCTACCATTTATTGAGCACTAAGCACTTTACCTGGGTCGGTTCCTGTTGTTATTACTATTAAAGTTACATCTGTCACCCCACTGATCACCGGGGTTGATTCAGCTGATCTGGCTGGCTAGGCGGGTCTCCCATTCCTCCCTCACTGATCCATGTGATCCCTTCCCAAGCTGCACACTGGTCCAAGAGAATGAACTTCCCCCAGCGGAGAAAACCAGGTCTTTAGTCAAGGGTACAAGAGTAGCTGTGCTCCCGTTAGAACCTCCAAACAAGCTCTCAAGATCCATTTGGAGGAGAACATAGGGTAGTCAAGTTTCCGAGACTCCAGACACATCCAAATGAGGCACTGCACGTGGCAGTCTGCCTTTCTTTAAAAAAAGAATATATATATATATATATATATATATATATATATATGAATGTGTGTGTGTGCATATATATATATATAATGTTTTTAAAAGAGCACCGCAAGTACAAAGATGTGTTTTAGGCATATAAAAGTTAGATACTGAGGCCCTGGCCAGTTTGGCTCAGCGGTTGGAGCGTCGGCCTGCGGACCAGAGAGTCCTGGTTTGGTTCCCGCTAAGGGCACAAAAAAAAAAAAAAGTTAAATACTGAGGAGGCATCAAGAAGAGTTGAGGGTGGTTGCCACTGAAAAGACATCCTGGGGTATATGGAGAGGAGTGGGATAAAAGACTACTCTTTTAAAAGTAATTTAACTTGTTGTTGTTAATCTTCACCTGGGGATATTTTTCCATTGATTTTTTTAGATAGAGTGGAAGGGAGGGAGGCAGAGAGAGAGAGAGAGAGAGAAACATCAGTGTGAGAGAGACACATCCATTGGTGGCCTCCCACATGACCTCAAATGGGACTGGGGATCAAACCTGCAACCCAGGTATGTGCTCTTGACTGGGAATCGAACAAGTGACCCTTTGGTCCCAGAGCCCAAACTCTAGCGGCTGAGCCAAACCAGCCAGGGCCTGTTTAACTTTTAAAACCGAAGTCAGCCGTAGCTGGGTAGCTTAGTTGGTTATAGCGTTGTCCCAGTATGCCAAGATTTTGGGTTTCATCCCTGGTCAGGGCGCATACAAGAATCAATCAATGAATGTATAAACAACACAAATCGAAGTTTCTCTCTTTCTCTCTCTTTCATCAATAAATAAATAAATAAACAAAAAATGAAGCCAGCATGCTCTGATTGCAGTTTTCTGTGATGTTAATTCTGTTCTCTTCAGTGTGTCTGTCAGCTTCCCTTGTAATAAAAAAAGGTCTGCAGCCATCCCAGGTCTCATATGAGCACATCTAACCACCTAGAGCAGTCTTCTTTCTCTACCATTATTCTAAAGGCCCAGGCCGAGAGAATGTCAGGGCCTGATTGCAGGGCCACATTATGACTTTCATTGGCCCTAGACACTATTGCCTTTATGGGCCCCTTCCATAAAAATAAAAAAAATTTTATAATTTTTTAAGTGAAATTACATTTTATGACTGCACTGGTGATAAAGATGGATATATTAATACTATATATTGCATGCTTGTTCAGGAAGCCATAACAAAATACCATAGAGTTGTTTAAACAACAGATATTTTTTTCTCACAGTTCTAGAGGTTACAAGTCAAGGTGCCTTAAGGGTTGGTGTCTGCTGAGGCCTCTCTTTCTGGCTTGCAGATGGCCACTTGCTAGCTGTGTCCTCATGTGGCCTTCCTTATGTGTGGACATAGAGAAAACTCTTTGGTATATCTTTCTCTCCTAGTAAGGACACTGTGAAACAAAAATTTTAACTTCCACAGCTGAAAATCTTTTTTAAAAGAAAGGATTTAGCCCTAGCCGGTTTGGCTCAGCGGTTGGAGCGTTGGCCTGTGGACCAGAGAGTCCTAGGTTCGGTTCCCACTAGGGGCACATACCAAAAAAAAAAAAAAAGGGATTTATTAGTTCATCGGTGCAAGAAAAAGATGACCAGGTCCTGGGACATGCAGTCTCAACCACCAGCACAGTGCTGGGTGGAAAAGGCAAACGTTTGTCTGCCAGCCTGGAGTTGGGAACATTTTTTATACATCAAGCAGGGAGGAGAAAATGGTAAACCACTCTGAAAGAATTTACATTAGCTATAGCTAAAGTGGGTGGGAGAAGGTGAATCCAGCTAGTTCTGGCATAGGGACAGAGTCCAAATGAGAAGGAAAAGGTGTCTTCTCCTGTAGATTGTCTGTGGGCAACAGTTAGGAAAATGTGTGGGTAAACAAAGAAATGGAGGCTTCCAGGGGTCCAACGGCACCTGGCTATTCTCTCTTTCGGAGAATCTTGGAAATAGCCACCTGGAATTAAATCTGAAATTCCAACATACATACAGAGATTCCACCAGTCAGCTGGCATGCAGATGTTCACAATTGTAATTTACTGTAGGACTTCTCAGAATGTTCTCCTTGTCAACACCATCATAAAACCTCATTTCACCTTAATTACCGTAAAATCTCATTTAACCTTAAAGGCCCTACCTCAAATAGAGTCACACTGGGAATTAAGATTTAACATATGAATTGGGAGGGCAGGGCACAATTCAATCCATAATATATTAAGCATCTTCTTTACCCTAAAAGTTCATTTTTTTCCCTTTTGATTTTAGAAGAAATTAAGGCTTTTTTTTTTTTTTTTAATCCTCACCTGGGGACATTTTTGCATGTATCTTCAGATAAAGCAGGAGGGAGAGAGGAGGGAAGAGAGAGAGAGAAACATCGACGTGAGAGAGACACATTGAATGGTTGCCACCCACATGATCCCAACCGGGGCCGGGACAAACTGCAACTGAGGTACGTGCCGAACCCAGGACTCTCCGGTCCACAGGCTGACGCTCTGACCACTGAGCAAAACTGGCCAGGGCAGAAATTAAGGCATTTTTATGTGCCCTTAAATAGACTTTGGGCCCTGGGCACTGTGCCTACTATGCCTGAGGAATACTCGTTCCTGCTTGATTGACTTACAATTGAATCCGCTGGTGTTTTAACTTAACCACTTGGAAACCCAGGGTGAAGTTATACTGATTAGATTATGGCATTCACTAGAGCTGGGAACAGGGTCTATCCCACCCAGATGGAATTTTTGCTATGTAATGGGACAGGGAGTGGGATGGATACCAGCAAACTAATCAAAATATCCCTTGCAGATGGGAACAATTTTCAGAAGAAGAAAAAGAACAACAAATTACAATTAGCATATGAAAAGTAGCTAGTAATTGATGCTGGCTAGTAATTGAGGATAGGAAAATAAGCCAACAATAAGATGTTTTTTACCAATCAAATTGACAGAAATTTAAATTAGACAATATCCACAACTGTTGTATAGAGAAAAGGGTGCTCCAATATATTGGTGGTAGGAATCTAAATTGGTATACCCTTTTGGGAGGACAATTAAGTGGTAGCTATCAAAATTTTAATTGTGAATACCCTTTATTCCAGCAATCCAATTTCTAGGTATCTAAATATCGAATATAGGAAAACAGGATTATTTGCACAAAAAGCATTTAAAAGGCTATTTATTGATGCATTGTTCATGATTGCAAAAATTGTAAGAAGCCTTACAATTCATTAACAGTAGTATGGTTAAATAATCTATGCTAAATACATAACATGGACTATGATGCAGCAGCTATAAAAAATAAAGTAGGTCAATAAGTTCTGACATATAAAGAGCTCCAAGATATATATTTAAACTGAAAAAAATCCATTTACATATATGCATATACACATATATACATACATAGAATGATCTCTTTCTGTAAACAAACCAAATTATGTTTCCAATTATATTATTCTAAATTTGTATTGATAAGCAAATATTTATATATGCCAATCTATGTAAATACATATTGTACCTTTGTATATGTATACAGTCGTCCCTCGTTTATCGCAGTTAATCCATTCCAGACTCTCGCAGTTGCACCTGGCGTTGAAGGATTCCTGGGGTGCTTGAATACATAGGCCTACAGTCCATACGTAGAGTAATTTTAATTGTAATACAGGGGTGTATAATTGACTCAGACAACTGAGTGCTCACTGTATCATTTTCACTGTCTCGATCAACTTTTTAATGAATATATTTGAAAAAACCGTGATAGAGTGAAGCTGTGAAAGTCGAAGCGCGAAGTGGCGAGGGACGACTATATTACATATATATGGTGCATTAGACACAACTGTGCATATTAAAACATCTCAGAACGCCCTGGCCAGTTTTGCTCAGCGGTTAGAGCATCAGTCCTCTGAACAAAGAGTCACGGGTTCGATTCCAGTCAGGGGCATGTACCTCGGTTGCGGTTTGATCTCCAGCCCTGGTTGGGGTTGTGCAGGAGGCAACCAATCCATGTGTCTCTCTCACATTGATCTTTCTCTCTCCCTCCCTCCCACTCTAACTGAAGATAAATGAAAAAATATTCTTGGGTGAGGATTAAAAGAAAAAAAAAATCTCAGAACACAGAGCCATTTGATATGGTAGTTTTCCTCTGGTGAGTGTGTTACTGGTGGAAGGGGGGGGGGGGTCCTTGTCCCCACCTGTTGCTAGTGGTAGTGGAACTCTTGAGATAGCCTAAGAAAAAGAATTTTCTGAGACTTGCACAGAAGAATGAGTGATTTTTTATTATTTTTATTTTTATCTTAGAGGAAGGGGGGCAAAGAGAGAGAGAAACAGCAATGTGAGACAGAAACATCAATCAGTTGCCTTCATGCGTGCCCAACATGGGATCGAACCTGTAACCCAGGCATGTGCCCTGACTGGGAATCGAACCTACAACTTCTGGTGTATTGGACAACACTCCAGCCAACTGAGCCACACCAGCCAGAATGGACTGAGTGATTTTTATTTGCATGAAATTACATCCCTGAATTTCCAAGGTCCCATTTCCCTCAGTCTCCCCAAGGAAGAAGTCCCATTTTGCCTTTAGCAGGGTAAAATCAGAGTCTGTGTCCAGAGTTTCCCTTCCATAATAGAGCAGTCCAATCCAGCATCTGGCTAGCTTAGTATGTGTTCCCAGCTTCGGTCCATTAGTTGGTTGCATGTGCGGTCCCCATGGTCATTGAAAGGGTTAATAATGTTTTAACAAAATTAAACTCCATTCTGACCAGTTATTCCTGCATGTAAACACCTGAGCAGTTTAAAAAAAAAAACAACCCTGTGACTGAAACCCAAAGGAACCATAAAGATAAGGGGTTAATGATGACCTTGGAAAACTTGGAGGGACCATAAAAAAGAAAGATTAATGGCTGCCCTGATCACTATAACAAGCTCATCTTGCCCCCTGCAACAGATTCCTCCTTCGCCTCTGTAGCTGTTCATATCTGCCCTGGCATCAAAAAGCGGCACCAAGAAAATATAGTTTTTCAATGCTGAGCTCTTTACGGCTCAGCATGCCTGTACCCAGGTGTATGCAATAAAGCAATTTTGCTCTACACTGGCCTTGCATTGTGGATGTGATCTCCTGCCGGCTCAGACCTTTTAGCGGGGAAAATGCAAGGAATGAGAGGGCCCCAGGAGTCAAGAATCACGAGAGAGAGAATTCCTTTGTTTAGGGGATTATGTATTCCCAAATTTTTGTGGTTTGCAGTGGTCATGCCCATTCTGCCAATACTCTCTGTCCCCAGGTTTAACTGACAGGCAAGTACCTTCCCTATGTCACCCAAACTTCACTGTGCAGGCATCTATCTTCCTTTTGTTGGACCCCTGCCCTCAGTGATCTGTGGGAAATGGGCCAGTGGCTCCCTGGGGAGTGTAAAGCAGCAGCTTCCTGGTGAAGCTGCCCAAATGACATGCCTACATGTCTGGCCTTCCCTGTGCTCCTTTCCTATTATTAATAACTAGCTAATTACAACAGTATCAAGAAGAGCAAAATTGGGTGGGACTTTTGCGTTATTTCTATTCCTTGGAAATTTTTTACATCAGGCCCTGTATTCAAATACTGTGCAATACGTACATTAAAAAATAACCCAAAAGTAACTTGCCTAGTGTAAGGAGTCGGGGGCGCTGCCGAATAAAACAGAGAAGAGACTGGAGAGCCAATCAGCCGAATAAACAGGGATCAGGCTTTATTGGGTACACTCCGGGTGGGTTCACAGACTCCGGGGGTCGAGTCCTAGAAGCCGCGCTCGATGTAGGAGCTTGTGTCTTTTACATCTGCCTGTTGTAGCTGGAATTTGTCCCTTAGGGTTTGGCCCTGCGGGGGCTATGCATGGAGCCTCTGGAATGTGAATCGATAAGAGCAAGATGGGAGTTAATCTACAAGCTCCAGGCAGGCCGTTCAGGGTGGGAGGCAAGGCTGAGCAAGGAGACAATGGTCGAGCACTTTGCCTGGCACCAGTCCCCAGGCTATCGGACACCTAGGAACACCTAACCCTTCCACGGCAGAGCTAAGATTAAAGCCTAGACCTGTGATTGGCAAAGACCCAGCTCATTCTATTATTCTCTGTCCACACAACCTCTCTGAGTTTGCCTTTCTCCGGATAGCTCCTACCTTACTACCTTGTCACTGCGTATCTCTCACCTTTTCTTCATCACCAAATATCTTCAAGTCATGCATCTTTTCTCCCACCCCATTAACCTCTAGTGGCTCTGTTCTCTTGGTATTACGTTGCCGAAATTGCTTACAAAGCCCTCCCATCAGTTTGTGGTTGCTTAATTACTGGGGGAACTCTGAGTGCTGAAATAGCTAAACACTCAAGCCTGCCCTGCCCAGGCCTCTGCCTCTCAATAATGATAATAAAAATGCCACTGCAGCAGCTCTGACGCTCCAGAGAGTCCATTCCAGACGGAGATTTCTGATAGAGTATTTCAAGTCTGCACAATGACTCCCCAGAAAGGGGTAAATACGACTTTCCTTGAAACTGCTGGAAGATCAAAGAAACACATTCATATTAGTGCACATTTATAAAGTGAAAACTGCTACACAACTGTTGGCTGTCATAATTTCTTTTTTTAAACCTTCAAAAAAATTGGTTTGTTTTGAAAAGGCTGTACATGCACAAAGAAACACATTCAAAGAACACCAAAGAGAATGCAGTGAAAAGTAACTTTCACAGGTGACGAGTTCTCTCCTCCACAGAGGCAACCATTTCCTAGATCATCTTTTTGGCACCCACCCTTTCCGAGATAATCTTTATATACATACTAGCATATATGTGTGTATATAGATCCATATTCACTCTTTTTTTACCCCAGTAATAGCATGCATTGTTCTCTGTATTGCTTTTTTTCACTTAATGTATTTCAGAGATCATTGCATATCGTACATATAGCTCTGCCTCCTTCTTTGCATAGTTTTCCACTCTCAGGCTATCTCCTACTAATGGACATTCAGATTGTTTTTCAAACATGCTGCAATGAATAATTTCATTCAATTGTCTTTTCACACATGTGGAATACTCTAGTAGAACATATTCCTAAAAAGGGATAGATTTAGAGGAGTTAGATTTTTGTTTTTAATCCTCATCTGAGGACACATTTATTGATTAGAGAAAAGGGGAGAGAGTTAGAGAGAAATACAGATGTGAGAGAAAAACATTGATTGGTTGCTTCCTGAATGCACCCCCACTGGGGATCATACCTGAAACCTAGGTATGCGTCCTGACTGGGAATCGAACCCATGATCTTTCAGTGCACGGACGATGTTCCAAATATCTGAGCCACACCAGCCAGGGGCAGAGGAATTGGATTTTAGATTTTGACTAATAAGGTCAGTACCTTGTAGTAGACACGGCCTGGTGCTAAGTGCTGGCTTGGCCACTTATTAATTTTGTGAACTTGGGTAAATCCTTTGACCTCTCTGCCACAGTTTCCCCATCCCTCACAGGGTTGCTGCAAAAATTCAGTGAGTTAGCATACAAAACTGCTTAGACTGCCTGGCATGCAAGAAACACATAGCATTAGCATTTATTATATCAAAGTGATTTATTATATCACTTTATTATTTTATCAAATTATTTTTGTTAAAGTAACATATAGTCCTGTGGGAGACTTTTGCATGGCATCCATTCTGTTGCAGTCTGCTCTGCTGTCTCTGGCCCCAGGCGGGGTCTCTCTGAATACAGTGTCTGCATTCCTCTAGATAATTGTTTACTCCATTCTTTGCTTATCATTTGTTCCACCTGGGGAATTTGCTGGAATTTGCTTCAGGTGGGATACTCATTAACTGTTTCACCTGTTTTTCCCCTATATATTATGTGAACTCCCCCTGAATAAACGAGACTTGATCAGAACCCTGTCTTGTCTCCATTTCTCGTGTCTCTTGTCCCTCCTCATCCTCACTCCCCCTCTAGAGTCCTTGTTGCTCGACCTGCGGGACGGGTCATAGTCCCACCATAGTGTCTTATTTCTCTGACCTTTGCCAACATTGCTTATTTTTCAACATTTTGAACTTTGTCAATCTGATTGGTGAAAAGGGTATCTTATTGTGATTTTAGTTTTCATATAATAAATTCAATTACTGAATTCAGTGACCTCTGATTCCTACAGAATCTCCTTGCAGCATTTGACATTTGAAGCCTAGATCTATTAAGTTGTCCCCTCCCCCTTGGCATGTCTTCCCTATTGTCTCCTGGAATAGCACTGTACTCTTTTTGTTCATCTCTGAACTCTCTGGTCTTCCTTCCTGCCCTGCCTCTCAAGACCTTCTCAACATGGCTTCACCTACTTTTCTGACCTTATTTCCTATCCTTTCTTCTGACGTTATTTTCTTCTAAATACATCCACTACATGCTCTCTGAATCTGTGTATATGCTTTCCTGCCTCTCTGTCTTTGCTCGTGTTCTAACTGAAATTCCATCACTTCTAGAATTGATAGATAAAATAAAGAATGGTCATTAAATCTGAATTTTATTTTATTATTATTTTTGTTTGTACATGCCCCTAGCGGGAACCAAACCCGGGACTCTCTGGTCCGCAGGCCGACGCTCCAACCGCTTAGCCAAACAGCCAGGGCAAATCTGAATTTTAGATACAACTAATCATTCTTAGTGTTTTTATCTGAAATTAAAATTTAGCCCTGCCTGGTTTGGCTCAGCGGTTAGAGCGTTTGCCCGCAGACCAAAGAGTCACAGGTTCAATTCTGGTTAAGGGCACATACCTCGGTTGCGGGCACATTCCTGGACCTGGTCGAGGTCCTGCAGGAGGCAACCAGTCGATGTGTCCCCTCTCTTCTGCTCTCTCCCTCCCTCCGACTCTATCTGAAGATAAATAAAAAAATATCCTCAGGTGAGGATTAAAAATAAATAAATAAATAAATAAATAAATAAATAAATAAATAATAAATAAATAAATAATTTAACTGGACATTCTTATTTGCTAAATCTAGCAACCCTCCCTCCAATACGTTGTGCCCCTAAAGCAGTTAATACCTTCTGTTTTAAATCACGGTTATTTGTGTTCATACAAGAATGAAAGCTTTGACCAGGCAAGGGCTGGGTCTTTCCTTTCTTTGTCTTATTTATATGGCTGTGCATGCAATAGTTTCTCAGGAGATATTTGCTGAATTCAGTGATATAAATTTTCCCTTATATGGTTACAAGGAAATTCCTCCTCATTCCCTAGCTCATTCCCACCTCCAGGAGTTAGTGATTTTGAGTAACTACCTAATCTAATCCCTCTTAAATGATCTGTAATTTCATGTGAACGTATTTATACCAGCTCAAATAGATTAACTGAAACATAAAGAAGCAGTTTAGCATAGTGGCTAATCTCTTAAAGATTTGTCTTGGCTCTCCCATTGACTAGCTGTACAATATTAGTCCCATTATTTCACCTCTTCAAGCCTCTGTTTTTTCCATCTATAACATAATAACAAGTGCTTTACTAAAGGAACCTATGATTAAATCAGATGAACAATGTCAAGTACTTAGTATATATTATGGACTCAATATATGTTAGCTATTGTATCTGTGACAGCCTCTACAAAGGCAAATATATTGGGGGCTGTGAGAATTTATACAAGGAGTCCTGAGCTAGTTCAGAGAGAGCTTTCTTGAGAAATTATACCTGATATTTGTTGAGTACTCACCATATACCAGTGTACTAGATTGCTAGGAATGCCATAATAAAGCACCACAGACAGAGTAGTTTAAATAACAGAAATTTAGCTTGGCCAGTGTGGCTCATTGGCTGAGCCTTGACCCATGCACCAAGAGGTCACCGGTTCGATTCCCTTCGATCAGTTTGTGGGCCTGATTCCCAATGGGGGGTATGCAGCCAATTGATGTTCTTTCACACCGATGTTTTTATCTCTCTCTCCCTCCCTCTCTAAAATCAATAAATAAAAAATATTTTAAAAATAATAACAGAAATTTATTTTCTCACAACTGGAGACCAGAAGTAGGAGATTGAGGTGTTGGCAGGGTTAGCTTTTTCTAAGGCCTTTCTCCTTGGTTTATAGGTAGCCATCTTCTGTGTCTTCACATGGTCTTTCCTTTGTACCTGTCTGTGTCCATATGTCCTCTTCTTATAAGGATACCCTAATTGAATTAGGATTCACTCTAATAACCTAATTTTAATTTAACCTATCTCCAAATATGGTCACACTCTGAGGTCCTGGGAGTTAGGACTTCAACATATGAATTTTGAGGGCACACAACTCAGCCCCTAACAGTTAAGTACTAATGTATCGTCCTTACATGTATTATTTTACATCAACTCTATAATTGCTATTTTAATCTTATAAATTGAGATGCAGAGAGAAGTTGAGCACCTGACTAGTTACACAATACCTAGGAACCAATAGAACTCAAGTTTGAACCTAGATAACTACTCACCAAAGGTTTATGAAATGTTGAAGGATGAGTCAGAGCTGGCCCAGCAAAGATTAGAGGTAGCATATAGAAAGGCAGTAGAGGGGAGTATACTGAAAGGCACTAGAGTGGAAGAGTTTGGCACATGTGAGGGGATGAAAGAGTCAAGGTGATGATGTAAAAGTGGGCCAGGGAAAACCACAGCAGTCCTTACAAGCCATGGTTAGGATTAAGATTTTGGTCTTTATCCTAAGAACAATGGGAAACCATTGAAGGATGACTCTACCCACTGAATAGCAAACCACTTGAAGGAAACACAAAAATCTTAGGTTTAACTTTTTGCAGATGAGGAACCTGAGATCTGCTCCTTTTTTTCAATGTATTGCACCCAGCTTCCATATAACTCAATTGCGAGGGTAAAATATGTGTAGAGTTGGCCTCCTGCAAGTGTGAACTACTTAAAACAGGTGGGTATGTATCTGAATGGAATGTATGATGTAGAGGGAATAGGAAAGTTGAGAATTCCAGTTGTGCCGTCAAACAAACATAATCTTGGTCTGTGGTTTCAGCAGCCTTAAATGTAGAGATGCAGTGAGGGCCACAACTCCGCATTAAACTTCAGTTGGAAGAGTAAGACCAAGTAGCTTTGCTTAATATTTTTTAACAGCTTTATTTAGATATAATTTACATACCACAAAACTCATCTAAGTGTACAATAATTTATTTTATTTTATTTTTTTTTGGTACGTGCCCCTAGCGGGAACCGAACCCGGAACTCTCTGGTCTGCAGGCCAATGCTCCAACCGCTAAGCCAAACCGGCCAGGGAAATGTACAGTAATTTTTAGTAAAATCACAGCACAGCCATCAGCCGCAATCCAGTTGTGGATTATTTCCATCCCGCTGAAAAGATCCCTACGTCTGTTTACAATTAGTCCTGGCCTATTCCCACCCCCAGACCCAAATCAGCCTAATGAGTGTATTTTACTTAGTTGAGACGACCTTACAGACTCCAGATAACTCTTAAAAGGAACCCAGGACTGGACTCCCAATGAATATGAATATGGGGTATATGTATGTGTTATCAGTGTGCCAACTATGTACAGGCTCGGTCTGTACGTGAGGAATTCCTTCTTCCATCCACTAAGCAAACAACAGTTGGTTGTCCTACGTGGAATTTATTATCTAAATGGAACGAAAGCGGTAAGCGGGTGTCTCTAAACATGGAACACGTGCATCCGTGTAGGTGAGCACACACCTAGTGCCAGGACAGGAGTAACGTGTATCCAAGGCAGGACCAGTCGGGGTCGTGCGCGCCTGCGCAGCTTCGCGAGCGCCTAGAAACTAGTAACTGAAACCCGCTGCTCGAGACCTGCCGGTTCTGCTGTTGAGGCACCGCCGTCTCAGACCTGAGCGTCCACCCGTGATACACGAGCCCAGGCCTGGTAGGTAACCCCCACCCTCTCGCTTTCCCTACCTAGGCTCGCAATGAGAACCAAGTTTATCAGGCTACGCACCAGGGCCGCTAGGGAAGAGGCCCTCTACCGTAGCCACACCCCATAGTTTACTAAGCGGCGTCTCCTTGGTCAACGAACGACTTAGTCCCGCCCCTTTGAATAACGTCATCAGCCACGTACCACGTTTCTACGTGTCTCGAGCCTAAAAGCGGAAGTTACGCCAGGGATTCGCGAGCCGAGCGATGGACCTGAAAGGATATAGGCGGCTTAAAGAAAGGGGGCGGGCAGACGGCATTGGAAGGCGCCGGAAGTGGTCGTGCTGAGGAGGGGTGGGAAAGGGGCTGGCCGGCCAGTTTACTTGGCTGCAGCTGGCCGCCTGGATAGGGCGCTCTTTCGGGCCTCCCCGAGAGCCTGGCGCATTCTATCCGGTTCGGTCAACATGGATTTCAGGGAAATTCTCTTGATAGCTTCCAAAGGGCAAGGAGTAAACAACGTACCGGTAAGTAGCCGCTGGGACGCCCCTGTGAGAGATCCTAATCTTCAAGTTCGGAATGTGTATCGGTTGGGTAGAACTTCGAGGCATCCGCCTCTCGGCTCCGAGAGAGGAAAGACCTGAACACCTTTCCTTACTTCAATTGGGGATGTACTTCTGGGAAGTTGGGGTGAAAAGGGACTCGAGATGAAGCGGGAGCCTTCCAGGGAGTGGGTTTTGCTAGCTCATTTACCCCTGCAACAAGGACTTTGCGGTGTGGGTGTTTGAGAGTTGCATGAAAGCTGATGAGTGGAGTCTACCTGGTACACATTGGAATCTAGCGCTAGTATTTTCTGGCTTCGGTATAAACTTCTGCCCAAAGGTGGAGAGGGAGTATGTATATATATTGGGTGTTCGGGGGTTGTAGAGACTTGGCCTGATAGAGCCTTTTGGCTGACTTCCCGCTGATTTTCAGGTCTGGAACAGTTAGTTATTTCCCAAACAAGGGCTCCTGATTTGTGGCCCCACCCACTTAACAAACGAAGTAATTAAATTGTTTTCCAAGGGTTACTTTTTGTATTGGGAAGAGAAATTGAGCGGATTCCACGAAATCCTTGGCGAACAGCATGGGTGAGCTAGTTTTAGCTTCCGTTTACTTGTGGCCTTCCAGACTTGTCTTTGTTTGAAATCTAGGTCTCATTTGCTCAGTAATGTTTGCCAGTTCGCTGACATTCTCAGAGGTGGTGTAAGACTTAAAATCGAAACGCGAAATGGTAGAGTGCGCCTGGTTTGAGGGGTTGTAGCTGTTTTGCATAAACTAATCATTTCTGAATTCTCAGATGGTAACCACAGGACAGCTGTAAACCGATAAATTGCATTGTGATACCTGTGGTTTGAGCACTGGGGTGTAGAACTCAAACAGCTCTCTGTTAAAGTCAATTCAACTGGAATTTTTTGCGCTCTTACTTGCATTTCTTAGAATTTTGTATATTACAATGTTATTATTTTTTTATTCTCCTGTACTTTTATCTTCTGAAGCTGGCCCACCCTTTTGAAAGCATTGATCTGAAGATAGTAAAATAACTGATAAATAAAACTGATATACATCCGTTTTTTTAACTGTCTAGCCATCTCTGTTCCAGATCCTCTTATTAATCATTCCTTTAAACCATGAGTCATAAGATATGCAGATTGACGTTCTGGGCTTAAACCTTTGAAACCTTGAACAACAGAATTATTTCCTACATCTGTAAATTTTCTAGACAAGTCAGTATTGAATTTAGTAATCCTGGACCTTTGCATTAGGTCCATATTTAATTCTAGATCTTCTTGAAATTCATTGGAGGTAAAATAAATAAATAAGTGGTAATACTAGCTTTGATGCCCAGGGGTATTCTGTAGAAGAATTAAAGGTCATTTTTTAAAAAAAAAAAAATTATTTGTTGTTCCACTTATTTAAGCATTCATGGGTTAATTCTTGTATGTGCCCTGACCAGGGATCAAACCCACAACCTTGGTGTATCAGGACGACACTCTAACCAACTGAGCTATCGAGCCAGGGCTCTTTTTTTCTTTTTGAAATTTTTTTATTGATTTTGAGAGAGAGAGAGAGAGAGAGAGAGAAAGGGAGAGAAAAGAAAAACATTGATTTGTTGTTCCACTTATTTATGCATTCATTGATTGCTTCTTGTATGTGCCCTAACCAGGGATAGAGAATATCAGGACAACACCCAACCAACTGAGCTACCCAGCCAGGGCCAAGAGTTAATCATTTCTTATTCTAAAAACCAACAGCTGTTGGGAGAAAAGCAGATATTCCAGGCACAGAAGCAGATTTCAGAATATGTGTACATTTCAGAATATATGCATTATCTATTGATCTGTCTGTGATTGACATAATAAAGATTGGAAGCAGAAAGGAAAACAGGTAAACTGGTGAGGTCATTTAAAATTTAATAGATGAAGCCCGGCCAGTGTGGCACAGTGGATTGAGGAATGTCCCATGGACTGAGAGGTCCCAGTTGGATTCCCAGTAAAGGCTTGATCCCCGGGGCACACAAGAGACAGCCGATTGATGTTTCTCTCTCACATCAATGTTTCTGTCTCTCCCTTCCTCCCTCTCTCAAAAAAAAAAAAAAAAATCAATAACGTATTTTTAAAATTTTTAACATATGAATATAGGTATATATGTTATGAAAGCATGCTTTTCTCTGCCCATCCCCCCAAAAGCTAGTAAGCCTAGAAGTTGATATATTTAGCAGCATTATTATCCTTATCTTTACATCACATGAAAGTACATCACAAAAGAAACTGTTGAAGAATAGAGCAAGACTTTAGTTAAATGTAATCCGTGATCTTGCTTCAACTTGATTCACCTAATAATTCTAAGTTACATTCGTCTTTAGCTTGAAGTCAAGCCTTTTAGAGAACACCATCAGTGCAAATGATGTATACATAATAAGGCTCAGGAAGAATGTTTTTCTCTGCAGGATTTTTTTTTTTTTTTTACCCTCATTCGACATTTTTCCTTTTTTTGTTCAGATAGAGTGGGAGGGAGAGAGGAAAACATCAGCGTGAAAGGGACACATTGAGTGGTTGCCACTGGCACGACCCAACCAGGGCCGGGGACAAACTGCAACCGAGGTATGTGCCCTTAGCGGTAACCGAACCCAGGTCTCTGGACTGCAGGCCAACGCTCTAAACCAGCCAGGGCTGCAGGATTCTTTATTATTATTTTTATTTATCTATTGTTGACACTATTACAGGTGTCCCCCATTCCCCCTCCTCTTTACCTACCTCCACCCAGCCCCCGCCCCCTCTCCCTCTGGCCATCACCACACTGTTGTGTCCATTGGCTTTGCATATATGTTCTTTGGCTAATCTCTTCACCTTCTTTCATCCAGTACCCCCACCTCCCTCTCCTCTGACCTCTGTTAGTCTGTCCGGTGTATCCATGCCTCTGGTTCTATTTTGTTCATCAGTTTATTTTGTTCATTAGATTCCATGTATAAGTGAGATCACATGGTATTTGTCTTTCTCTGACTGGCCTATTTCGCTTAGCATAATAATCTCCAGGATTCTTTTTCCTTTTATTGATTAAAAAAAATTTTTTTTTCATAATTGATTTTAGAGAGAGGGGGGAAGGGAAAGGAAGAGAGAGAGAGAAATATTGATGAGAGAGAACATCTATTGGCTACCTCCTGCATGTCCCCCACTGGGGATTTGGCCCACAACCTGGGCATGTGCTCTGACCGGGAATCAAACCAGCAACCTCTTGGTGCATGGGTCAACGCTCAACCACTGAGCCACACAGGCCAGGCTCTTACTCCATTTAAGTCAACTGGAGAAAGAAGCCCATTTTTACAAAATATATATTTTAAAAATTTTGGACACTTGTAAAACATATAGAATGTTAACATATACCTATATGACCACACCCCATATTTAACATATATTAATATTTTGCCATATTCATGTATTTTAAAATAAAGCCTAATTGATATGTCTAAAGAGTCTACCAAGCTGATTCCTTTTTAAAATTATAACATATGGTGCAGTGTAATACAGATTCTTATAAAACAAATATCCTTGTAAACCACCATCCAAATCAAGAAACATTTCAAGCCACATGCACACACCTTGCTTGACATAAGCTTGGTTGATTGATTGATGTTCTGAGAACCACAGATAGCACCCTCCCTCTCTAGTGTATAGTTCATTTTTCTTTTTAGCCATCTTCTTCCCCACCTTCCATTTGTATCCTATCAGACCTGATGTTCATATTTAGTCTTCATAGTTCCTGTGTCAGCCCTTGGCTACAGAAAGACACCACTAGCGTTGATTAGAGGAAAATCCAAGGAGAATCTAAAACACCTGTACAGCCACTTACAACTCTTTGCAGGTTTTTTTTTTCTTTATTGATTTTAGAGAGAAAGGAAGGGAGGAGGGGAGACATCGATGAGACAGAACATTGATTATCTACCTCCTACATGCCCCCCACTGTGGATTTGGCCCACAGCCTGGGCATGTGCTCTGAATGGGAATCGAACCAGCGACTTCTTGGTGCATGGGTCGACGCTCAACCACTGAGCCACACCGGCCAGGCTGCAGGGTTTTATTTTTAAGAGGTGTCTATTGTATCTGGCTTGAGAAGCAATAAACATTTCCCTAATGGGACAGCTTTCTTTTTTCTGTTGTTTCTTTTTAAAAGAATTAGTTATTTTTATAATGTTTTAATTAAAACAAAGAAAGGATTGCATCATGCCTAGAAATATTTGGCACACTATTTCCCAGTGGAAAACTGAGTGCGGAATAACAGCTGATCAAGGTGATGTAACCAGTCATTGTCATTAGCTCTGTTTATATTTAAACAAGAAAAGATATTTTCGGTAAGCTTGCACTTAAGATTTTTCTCCCTGCCTACCTCTACCAAAAACAAAGCATTTGTCTTGATTTGATAGAATAGTATAGCTTAGCAATTGGATTCTTCTAGGTTTCAAGTAGCTCTAATGAATGGCTTGTAGTGCATGAGACAGTTTACATGGTCTTTCTTACAGTGAGAGTGTGAAAATTATCCCAGACAAGATACTGTAGCTCTGATGTTACCCTCAGACCAAAAAGTAAAGGGTACCAGATATATAAGGATTTGGAGGACTACGATTGCTTAAGGAGAAAAATTATGTACTGAAAATGGATCCCAAGAACTGTAACTGGGGTGGCAGAGACTGTACATTCTTGAAGTAGTCTGGATATAAAATGATAGGTGCTGAAGCTTCACTTATTCCAAAGAAGCCTACCATTTATTACAGTAGTTATATTTTCTTTTAAACAACAGTATGAGCCAACAAAAAAGTTTCTATAAGGCAGTCACTTTGTAACCCTTGATCTGTAATCAGTTATAACTGGATTGCTCCCTACTCTTGGATCTGAAGATGACTTTTCCAGTGCCTGGTGCAGCTGTGGATTTCTAGCCTAACATAGTATCTCTCACCCAGTATTTTAGGGAAAGGGTCTTTTTTTTTTTTTTTTAATTCTCAACCAAAGATATGGTTTTTTTTAAAAAATTGATTTTAGAGAGGGGGGAAGGAAAAGAGAGAGAGAGAGACATGGATGTGAGAAAAAAACATCGGTGGGAGAGAAACATTAATCACTTGCCTCCCATATGCACCCAGCCAGAGATTGAACCTGCAACCTAGGTATGTGCCTTGACTGGGAATCAACCTGTCACCTTTTGTTGTGCCAGATGATGCACCAACCAACTGAACCACCAGGCCAGGGCTAAGGAAAGGATTTTTTAGAAACTGCTGCCCCCACAGAGATTCTGTTATTTCTCTTCCTCATCATTACCTAGATAATCTCTTTCTGAATAATAATAGCAATGGCAATTAACATTTATAGTGCTCACTCTATGCCAGGCACTGTTCTGTGCACTTCATATACATATTCATTAATTTAATCACTATAATAACCATATAAGAAAAGTTGTTTTACAGATGAGGAATCTGAGGCCCAGAGAGATGAAGAAACTTGCCCAGAGTCACACAGTTGATAAGTGACAGGGCTAGTAATGGCAGAGCGGAGAATCTAATCCAGGAAAACTGGCTCCAGAGTTCCTTCTCTTAATCATGAGCTTTGTTGAATGAGGAGAGTGGGTTAGATATGGGATGGCCAGGAAGGTTGTCATCTGTACAGCCTGAACCACTGCACCTATCCAGCCCCCTATCCCAACTCTAGGCTAATATAGCCTTAAGCAGTAACCCGGTTGGTTTTATTTATGATACTTCTCAGTGTACAGTGGAGTCTGATGGGAGAGATAGTTAAAGGCCAGATTAACAGTATTTGAAACTGTTGGACAGAGAAAAATTTGTCCTGTTAGGGACAGTGCCAGCAATGATTAACAGAAACAGTCTAAAGGTGAGGGAAGAAGAATTTCAGTGGTGGACCTATTTGAGGTAATGGCACTGTTAAAGAGGTAGGTGGATATTAGAGGATGGCATTTAGGATTGAGGTTAGAGCTAGAGATGTAAGTGTTGGAATTAAATTAGAAGTGAAGCATGTAGTGAGAACACTTTTGAACCTGTGTCAGACCTAGATTCTAATTCCAACTGTCTGCTACAAACTAGAAATACACGGTTGTTCTTCCTGGGGCATTTCTAACATAGATATTGGATTAGAGGCTCTGAAGTACCTATCTGATATGATGTTTTATAATCAGATATATTATACATTTTACAATTAATGCAATAGCAATTAAAACCATCGGGAAATTTATATTTTCTCTTATTTATTTATTTATTTATCCTCACCTGGAGACATTTTTCTTTCTTTCTTTCTTCTTTTTTATCCTCACCTGAGGACATTTTTCCATTTTCCGTTCAGATAGAGTGGGAGCGAGAGAGAGAGAAACATCGACGTGAAAGGGACACATCTAGTGGCTGCCACCCGCACAACCCAACCAGGGCCTGAGACAAACCGCAACTGAGGTACATGCTGTTAGCGGAAACCGAACCCGGGTCTCTCCGGACCATAGGCTGTCGCTCTAACCACTGAGCCAAACCGGCCAGGGCGAGGACATTTTTTCATATTTTTGTTCAGATAGAGTGGGAGGGAGAGAGAGAGAGAGAGAGAGAAACATCGACTTGAAAGGAACTCATTGAGTTCCTTTCCTTCTGCATGACCCAAATAGGGCTGAGGACAAACTGCAACAGGTACATGCCCTTAGCGGGAACCAAACCCAGGTCTCTCTGGACCGCAGGCTGACGCTCTAACCACTGACCCAAACTGGCCAGGGCGGAAAATTTAAATTTTCTACGATTACAACAAAATATTATTTCCTGAGTAAAGAACAGCTTTCATTAATTCCAACATAACATATTTGGTGAACACATATTTCCAGACTGAAAGCTCCTAATTTTTTTTCCTTTTTATTGGATTTATTGAAGTGACACTGATTAACAAAATTTATACAGGTTTCATGTGCACAATTCTACAACATATCCTGTGTACACTGTATTGTGTGTTCACAACCCCAAGTCAAGTCTCCATCCATCACCATTTATCTCCCCTGTATACCCTCCTCCATTTCCCCTTACCCTCCCCCTAATTTTCTTAATATGACCATGACAGTATAGTCTCAATGCAATGAACACATATGTTTTAAAGTGACTTAATATCTTCTAGGTCTGTTGGCTTTAGAATTACAAATCTTTGCAAAATCTCTGATACTGTATTTAAATGGCATAAGCTTCACTGTTGTGGATCATTCATTGGGGTCCAGCAGAATGACGTGAGTTGGCTTACATATAATAAAATGAATATACTTAGGATGAAAGAAACTCTTGTCCAGCTGCTTTTCATGAAGCTGAAACAACGAAGCAGCCTGGTGCCTTGAATCAGACTTAGAATTGGTGGGTGCATCTTGATGTGCTGCTGCTAGAGCTAAATGTGACCATCTGATGCAGGGGAAAGTGCCAAATAGTTCTTCGCCTTATAAATGGAATATACTGTAATTCCAGACTGAGACTTTCTTCAACATTTATTGAGATATAATTCACATAGCATAAAACCCACCCATTTAATGTGTACAATTCATTAGTTTTAGTATATTCACAGAGTTGTACAACCATCACCAATAACTGATTCCAGAACATTTTCATCATCCTTAAAAATAATCCCTTATCTTTTAGCAGTCATTTCCCTCCCATTCCCCCTCTCCTCTCAGACCTGGGAACCACTAATCTACTTTCTGTCTCCATGGATTTGCCAATTCTGGACATTTCGTATAATGAAATCATATACCCAGTGTAGCATTACATAGTGATAAGTATAAAGTAAGGTAAAATATATAGGCCATAAATAAATGATTAAATAATAAGTGATTATACAAAATATGTAAGATCTTTTTTTGAAAACTCGCATTAATTTTTACTTGACTCTATTATTAACTCTGGAAGTAGATACCTTCAAAGACCAAGAGATTTTAGAGAGTGCTCTATAAGCTGGTTCCTAACATCCTTGAACTGAAAAACTATAATTATTTCTCTGTGTTAACTAAAATTTAGAGATAATTAGTTTCACCGAGCTGGTGTGGTTCAGTGGATTGAGCACCGTCCCATGGGCTGAGAGGTCCTGGTTGGATTCCTGGTCAGTGCACATGACCAGGTTCCAGGCTCAATCCCCATTAGGGTGTGTGTAGAAGGCGGCCATCAATGTTTCTCTCTCACATTGATGTTTCTATCACTCTCTCCCTTCCTCTCTCTCTAAAAAATCAATAAAAACATTTAAAAGAAAGAGAGATAAATAGTTTCTATGACCATTAAATGTTTTAGCGAGGGTATCATTTTAATTCTTTTGGAATAAATACAATACAGTCGGCCCTCGTTTATGGCAGTTAATCAGTTCCAGACTCTACTGTGATAAATGAATTTCCGTGAAGTAGAATTCTTTAATTATATTCAGTCGTCCCTCACCACTTCGTGTTTCGACGCGGCTTCACTCTATCACGGTGTTTTCAAATATAGTATAGTATAGTATTTGAAAACACCGCGATAGAGTGAAGCCGTGAAAGTCGAAATGCGAAGTGGCGAGGGACGGCTGTATCCTAGAACTTTAAAAATGACAATTATGTAAGTACATTTAAATGGTGGTTATGTAATTTTATTATATTGACTTTTCTGTTATTGTATATAAAGTGTGTGAGGGTTCAAATAAAAACTTTGAAAGTAAAAATTGAAATTATACAATATGTGGCTGTGATGGTCAGTTTTATGGTAGCTTTAGGATTTTTAAAAAATTTATTTATTGATTTGAGAGAGAGATCTATTTGCTGTTCCATTTATTTATACATTCATTGGTTGATTCTTATATGTGCCCTGACCGGGGATCGGCCTCAAAACCTTAGCATTTCGGGAACCAGCTGAGCTACATGGCCAGGCAGGAGTTTTTTTCTTAGTAAGTCTGAGTTCCTAAACATCCCACCCCCTCCCTGTTTGTTCCTTGTGCTCTGCCTTTCTTGTATTTATGTTCCTAGTTCGTGTTTTCGGAAGTGCTGTACATGTAGCTCTGGCTCTACCATGGTTTTGAATGATGTACAAATACTTATTTTAATAGTTGTTTTAAAATAGTTACATATTTTGATATGATTTGGGAAAAAATGTAACTAGCATTCTAACCAGTTGTTTCATAGGTATTATTACTTGAAGTAAACCTATAATATTAAGTCGTGGTGTTAGGTCTACATATTTTCTTAAAATTAATAATAATACAGGTGGTATACTAAAAGGAGAAAAATCAGGAAAGTGGTATGTGAATGGCTGAAGCTTGGTAAACACTGTGTTCAATTGTGCCCATTGACAATGTTGTTTTCCCTTTGGGTGCCTGTGTTCAGTAAAGAGTAGCTTTTCTGCTAGTCATAATCCAATTACCTATCTCTTGAAGTCACAGTTAGGAAGAAAGATGTCTATCCTGAAATCGTTAAAAAATGCTCATTGTCCTAATATCTAGATAACAGACCAATCCTATCTTAAATAATTAACACTGTCCTGGCCAGTGTGGTTCAAGTTGGTTGGAGTATTGTCCCATACACCAAAGGTGGCAGATTCAATTCCCCGTCAGGGTACATGCAGGAAGCAACTAATCAATGTTTTTTTCTCTCTCTTTCTTCTTTTCTCTAAATATTAATTAAAAAAAAAAAAGAGATTCTCTAAACAAAAGTAATAATTAAGTAAATAATTAACACTAATCTATATATTGGCATTTTTCTGTGGGAAACATTGTATATAAGCTTTGGTTTGGCAGGTGAATCTATGGACTGTATAGAGGGCAAGGACAGGAAAGTCTTCTTTTTTTCCTTAATCCTCACCCGAGGACATTTTTTCCATTTTTTGCTGAAATAGAGTGGGAGAGAGAGAGAGAAACATCAACGTGAAAGGGACACATCAAGTGGTTGCCACCCGCATGACCCAACCAGGGCCGGGGACAAACTGCAACCGAGGTACATGCCCTTAGAGGGAACTGAACCTGGGTCTTTCCGGACTGCAGGCCAACACTCTAACCGCTGAGCCAAACCAGCCAGGGCAGGACAGGAAAGTCTTAAGTCTTAGCAAGAAAAATCCACCCTTCCTCTCTTGGGGTTGAGTAAGTGTGTGCACCTCTGCTTATGAATCTATATATGTCTCATGCAACTTGATTCATACTGGAAGGTGGCCCTTCTATTATGAAAATGAGCTTCTTGTCTATGTTTGATGTTCTTGTAAACCAGGACAATTTTATATACTTAGTCAGGTAAGCAATACACTCCTCCCTTTACCTCTTCTTTTCTCCTTAAATGTATTGAGCCCCAATCTACTATGGAAAGAGTCTACAAATAAATTTACAAAGGTATGGATTTTTTTAAAGTGATCTCACCCTGGCCGGTTTGGCTTCGCGGTTAGAGTGTAGACCCAAGGACCGAAGGACTCTTGGGTTTGATTCCTCTCAAGGGCATGTGCCTCTGTTAAGGTTGGGTCTCTGACCCTGGTCAGGGTTGTGTGGGAGGCAACCAATTGATGTGTCTCTCTCGCATTGATACTTCTCTCCCTCTCGCCTCCTCCCCACTGTCTGAAAATAAATGGAAGCATATCCTCAGGTGAGGATTTAAAAATTCATTCATTAATTAAAAGCAGGTTCATTATGACTCAGCCAAGGAGACTGGGAAAGAACTCTGGATGCTCTCTGGGGATGTCCCTGTCAGGGATGTGTCAGTTCTCAGCATTGTTACCATGCAGGATTTTCAGGTTGGGTAGGGCCTGCTTCCTTGGCCATTCCTTTGTTGATAGACTGACTTAGCTGGAACTTCCAGCCTGTTTCAAGATGCCATGTATTTGGCAGCTGTATGGTAAGCATGGATCCTCTGGCTTTCCACCAGGAATTTCATACACATTTTGGGAATCACTTTTTTGGTTCCTGAGTAACTGAATTTGTTCTTAGAGTTAGTGTTTTGTTTTTTTAACTAGCACAGCAACAGGTTCAGTGGATAAGAATGTCATCTGCCTAATAAGACAAAAGAGGAAGGTCACTTTATTTTTTTATTTATTTTTTTATCCTCACCCGAGAACATTTTTCCATTTTTTGTTCAGGTAGAGTGGGAGGGAGAGAGAGGAACAGAGAGAGAGAGAGAAGCATCGATGTGAAAGGGACACCGACCAGGGCCGGGGACAAACTGCAACCTAGGTACGCACCCTTAGCGGGAACCAAACCCGGGTCTCTCAGGACCGCAGGCCGACGCTCTAACCGCTGAGCCAAGCCGGCCAGGGCAGAGGAAGGTCACTTTAAAAATCTTATTTCCTAGCCCATAAATTTAATGTGAGATGGTCCTAGAAATGAGTCATCTCAGTCTAAGTTATTAGCTCTGTTTACCATACTTTGATGATAGGTACTTATAAAATGGAAATGTTTTCCTTTTCATAGTTCAAGTTAACAATATTCTAATGTTAGTCATTTCCCGATGCAGTTACATAAAAAATGAAGCCCAGAGAAATACCATCTGTGCCACGGTAATGTTAGTACTTTTTGGGTGATCAGAGTAGAATCTCATGTTTCATGTTGTAAGCAAAATAATCTATGTAGCCATGAGTCCCTACTAGAAAATAGCTGGAGTAGGGTGCTCTGGAAAGAACATGGTTGTGAGTCGTCAGTTTTTCTGCTTGTTTTGAAAAGTTGGACTTTGAAATACTTAATTCTGAAGAAGGCTGATTTTTTTTTTTTTTACATTGATTGGTGAGGCCGATCTTTATTTAGTCTACTGATTCAAATGTTAATCTCTTCCAGAAACAGTGTCACAGATACACCCAGAAATTATGTCCTACCAGCTGGCTTTCTGGAAATCCCTAAGCTGTGTCAAGTTGACACATAAAATTAACCATTACAGTCCACTAGAGCATTGTTGCCTGAAACTGAGTCTCTCCTCTGAAAGGGGTCTCACAGGCTGTCATGGAGCCCAGCCAAAGATGCCTAGTAGTTCTATTTTTTATGAACCTTTACCTCCAGGAAGGCCAACAATCTGTTCTAAGTGGTGGGGGTTTTTTTAGCCCCCATTCCATGGGGTAATAGCCTGAAAATAGTGTTTTTTTCTGAATTTATTATTTATGCATTATTTGGGATGTTACAGAGAAACTCTGCACATAAAAAGTTATTTTTAAAGTTGAATTGTTTATAACTTTTACTCTTGTTTCTTTGCTTATTTTTTAGAAAAGATATAGTTTGGCAGTGGGTCCTCCCAAAAAAGACCCAAAAGTTAAGGGTGTCCAATCAGCAGCTGTACAAGCTTTTCTCAGAAGAAAAGAAGAGGAGCTCAGACGAAAAGGTACATTATCTATTCTCAGTTTTAAAGTCTTCTACCTTCACAACTAGTTTGTACTTAACCAGTGGATGTTTGTAATAGCATAATAGGATAATGGGTTTGTTGCACATGTGTATGAATCAGCTGTATTTATAGTGGTACATACGTTCTTAAGTTAATCATTTATGTAGATGTTTTCTTTTATTCGCTTTTTGGGCATAGTGATCATATTTTCTCTTTGGTCATAGTAATCCCAATAAGAACTCCATTCCTTGACCTTGGTTCTGAATCTGCTTCTAACCTGTTTTGTATTTTAATTTTTAAATTATTAAAAAGTGCTATCTAAATTATTAAAATAGAGGCAGTTTTTGAAACCAGTAAACTCAAGAAGTAATTTCACTTCTGCAGATGACAAGGAAACTGATTAAATAAATTTAAGTATTCATTGATTCATAACAACTGCTGAATGGGTACTACTGTTCCTTTAATTTGGCATATTTATTTGGTATGAACTATTTCCTATATTTAAAGCTAAATGCCAAGTTTCTCACTTGCTTAGTCATATAGATAAACCCATATGTGACCCACTCATTGTGGTAAGATGACTCAATTGATACTTGTTCAAATGAATTCCTCATTTGATTCCTAGATGTCTTCAAACTATATTGTTTCAAACTAAACACTGCTTATGTTTTGACCACCTGCTGATTTCAGATGAACATGCTGTTATCTTGAGACCTTGAAATATGTTCTTTTTTTCCCTTTTAGCCTTAGAGGAGAAAAGGAGAAAAGAAGAACTAGTGAAAAAGCGAATTGAGCTAAAGCATGACAAGAAAGCAAGAGCTATGGCCAAGAGGACAAAGGACAATTTCCATGGTTACAATGGGATTCCTGTTGAGGAGAAGTCAAAGAAGAGACAGACGATGGAAAGCCACACTAGTCAGGGAACAGACCAAGAGTATGAGATGGAGGAAGAGGATGAATTCTTAGAATACAATCAAGCAGCATCAGAGCAGGAGTATGAGGAAGAGCAAGAACCTCCCAAAGTTGAAAAAAAACCAAAGGTCCCCCTTAAAAGTGCCCCACCAGTCATGAACTTCACTGATCTACTCAGGCTGGCTGAGAAAAAGCAGTATGAACCAGTGGAAATCAAGGTAGTGAAGAAAACAGAAGAGCGACCTATGACTGCACAAGAACTTAGGGAGCGAGAATTTCTTGAACGAAAGCATAGGAAAAAGAAACCTGAGGCAGATGCAAGACTACCTCCAACCAAAAAGACACCCTCTCAGAAGGAAAGTGTGGGCACAAAACATAGCAAAGTTTCTGGGGACAAGCATCCTTCTTCCAAGGGTACTCCCCTTCCTCATGCTGAGAAGAAATCCAGAACCAGCACAGCTAGTGAGAAACACTTGGGTTTGTTTTCATCCAAATCCATGCCAGGACAGAGGACCAAAGTAGGATCTGGCATCTGCTCCCAGCCCTTGCTTCGTGAGGACCATGACAAGCCTGTTTTCAATGGGGCTGGAAAGACCCACTCGAGCACCTATTCACCTGGAGTCCCAAAGACTTCTGCTAAAGGGACTCAGAAATCTGCTGCTGAGCACAAAGCCAAAAAATCTCCCCCCCATCCTAGCCATTCCAGTCCTGGGCCCATGGTCACCACACATAATAAGACGAAGAGTCCAGGTGTTAGGCAGCCAGGCAGCAGCTCCAGTTCAGCTCCTGGGCGGCCCAGCATAGGAACTGCTCGACCTCCAGTCAGTTCTGGCCCTGTGCCCAGGCGTCTGAATGGCAGCTCCAGCTCAGGACCTGAGCGATCAGTCAGTGGGACCAAGAGGCCAGCCAGTGACTTAAATCCTGGACGGACAGTCAGCGGTACAGGTGGCCCTGGAAGACCCATCAGTGGCTCAGGTGGTTCTGGGAGATCAGTGGGCAGTTCTGGTGGCCCTGGGAGGCCTGTGAACAGTCCGCATGACCTTCGGCGATCAGTGAGTGGCTCATTGCCCCCGGGGCGGTCACTCAGTGGCCCTGGGCGATCAGTAAGTGGTTCAGTTCCATCTGGACGGACTGTTAGTAGTTCAGGCCCTGGAAGACCAGTGAGCAGCTTAGGACCTGAGCGAATAATTAATAGCTCGGGTCCACCCCTGAAGCCTAGGTGCACTGTTGTCTCAGAAACAATTTCTTCCAAGAATATCATTAGCCGGTCCAGCAATGGACAGATGAATGGAATGAAGCCTTCCTTATCTGGCTACAGAACTACCCAAGGTAAAATTGCCCCTTGCTTTAAGAGTGGATCTATTTGTCACTAGGAAATTTGAAAGCACACTTTTAAAAATATAACCAGAGACCCACTGATCCTTCTGTGTGCCCTTTTAAGTATTCTTATATTGATAGAACCCTGATGTTTTGTCTGTCCTGTGCCTGAGAGTTTCTTTAGTGATCATAGCTTGGAAAAGTCTTTAGAAAGAGACTTATCTAGTTTCCTCTGTGCTTATCCCTGTAATGTCTCCAGGTTTAATAACCTTAGCTGTGTGATTTATAAGACAGTGAGTGTATATGCCTTAAATTGTTCTATGAATGAATTCACCTTTTCATGAAGACTAGAGAGAGCTGTCTTCGGGGATTAGAGTATATTTATAAGCTTGAAGCCTTTTCTTGCATTATTTATTCATCATGTTATATATCATTTAAGTATTATTTATTCATATATGTTAAGTATCCAGTATGTGCCACGAACTCTTTTATTTTTATTTATTTTTTTAATATGTTTTTATTGATTTTTTTTTTTTTTTTTAGAGAGAGAAGAAGGGAGAGAGAGATAAAAACATCAGTGTGAAGGAGAAACTTCAATCAGCTGCCTCCTGCATGTCCCCCACTGGGGATGGAGCCCACAACCCAGGCATGTGCCCTGACCAGGAATCAAAACGGGACCTCTCAGTCGATGGGGCAATGCTCAATCCACTGAGCTACACTGGCCGGGCATTTTTTATTTTTTATTTATTTTTTTAACTTTTCACACACCCAGGTTGCAGGCTCGATCCCCAGTAGGGAGCATGCAGGAGGCAGGCAATCAATGTTTCTCTCTCCCATCGATATTTCTGTCTGTCTCTCCCTCCCACTCTGTCTAAAAAATCAATAAACACATTTTAAAAAAAAATAAATACAACATTGCCAATCTTTTAAGTCCAGAAGAATGGGAACTACTGAGCTAGAAAAGGTAACACAATTTTAGTAAGTCCTGGGATATAAAGGAGTTCTGTTCCTTGTGGATTCCATAAAATAGCAGGGATGATATAGGAACGACTCCGTGCTGTGCACTAGCTTGCTGACTCTGGTTTTTGAGAAGACCATCTTAATGAGTTCTCAAAATCTCAGTTTACATAGAACTTTGTTTGGACTGTTTTACATTTTTTTGGAGGGGTATACTATTTTAAGTTGTAATGCTCTCATAAATAATGGCTTTTCTATTCTTAGGTCCTCAAAGGCTTCCCTTCCCTAGTGGTTACAAAAGGCAGCGAGAATATGAAGAGGAAGATGATGACTATGACTCTGAAATGGAGGATTTTATTGAAGATGAAGGAGAATCTCAGGAAGAAATATCCAAGCACATTCGTGAAATTTTTGGCTACGACCGAAAAAAGTAAGGCTAAAGAAGTTTTAGATACACTTTTTATTTTGAATAACTCATGCTTAGGGGAAAACTAAACATTACTAGTAGGGGCATTGCATACAATTCTTTTTTGTTAATCCTCACCTGGGGATATTTTTCCATTAATTTTTAGATAGAGTGGAAGAGAGGGAGGGAGGGGA
The DNA here is from genome assembly GCF_014108415.1 of Molossus molossus. Classification (NCBI taxonomy): domain Eukaryota; kingdom Metazoa; phylum Chordata; class Mammalia; order Chiroptera; family Molossidae; genus Molossus; species Molossus molossus. The sequence continues at coordinate 61,015,926 of NW_023425348.1, read as the reverse complement.
GAGAGAGAAAAACATTGATGTGAGAGATACATCAATTTGTTGCCTCTCACACGACCCCTTTGGTCTGCAGGCTGACACTCTAACTGCTGAGCCAAACTGCCAGGGCTGACTACAATTATTAATTAGGAATTTTTGCATGATTTAGATTTACTCCTTTGGCATTTAATATTTAAGAATTAACTCAGACCCTGGCCTAAGGGTCTCAGGTTCAATTCTGGGTCAAGGGCATGTACCTGGGTTGCAGGTTCCATCCCTGGTTCTGGTCAGGGTCGAGTGGGAGGCAATCAATCAATGTCTCTCCCCCCCGTCCCCCTCCACTATATCTAAAAATCAGTGGAAAAATATCCTTGGGTGAGGATTTTTTTTTTTTTTAAATTTTAACTCAAAATTATCTGTATAGTTCTTTGCATGAGGGCCAAAACTTATCTCCTTTTAAACAGTTGTCTTTATAAGGTGTGCATTTAATGTGAGTGAAGTAGCGTGGTATAGTAGAAGTAGATTGGCTTTGAAATCAGAACACCATCCACAGAGCTATGTTGAAAGCTGGTCTGATCTGACACCTGCTTTTCTTTGGTGTAAAAAACTTTGCTACTCAAAAGTGTGGTCCCTGGACAGCAGTATGGAACTAACAACACTGACAGCACCTGGGAGCTTGTTAGAAATTCAGGTTCTCAGGCTTCACTTCAGAACTATGGAATCCGAGTCAGCTTTGTAAGGTTCCCAAGTGCTATGCACATTAAAGTTTGAGAAGCATTGCTAGAGGAAAGATCAGGGTTTGGATGTAAGTTCCACCACTTGCTACCTAGGCAAACTTGAGCAAATTATTTTACATAAAATGACATTTGGAAGAATTAAATGAGGTAGTATATAGAACAGAAAGGCTAGATCATAGTGCCTATTCATCAACAATTGCTATGTCCTTCGAAGCCACGGATGTGAAAAATTAGAATGCAATCTAAGAAAAGGTCTGTTATTTATTTATCTATTTTTAATTAGAGAAACATCAATTTGTTGTTCCACTTGTTCATGCATTCATTGGTGGTTCTTTTATGTTTCCTGACCAGGTATTGGACCTGCAACCTTTGTCTATCAGGACAGCTCTCTAACCAACTGAGCTACCTGACCAGGACGTTTTGTTTTTAAAGACATTTAATTGAAAGAACTGGATTAAAAATCAGATCTAAAAATCAAATTTGTGTCATGTCATTAGCTAGCTATATGTTCTTGGTCAAGCTGTTAACCTATGAGCTTCAGTCTCTTTTAAAAGTCCTTCCCTACCTCATGATGGTCATGAAGTTAAATGAAATTTATACAAAATAATTGTCACATATATTGTGCTTTCAGGATTTTAATATAAACTGTCATGTAAGTAGAGGTGAGTTGAGTAAGCATTGTTGGATTGGTACCTTCATCAGCATTAGGTTCAGGAATGGTTGCCTTCTGGGAGTAATAAGGGCTCCTTTAATTTGTCTTTACTTCAGAAGTCTACCTCTGCCCATCCTCTGTCTCCCTACTCCCTGCCAAGCAAGGAAATGCTAAGTATGTTTTGATTTAGTTATAAAGATGTTGATTTTAGAAACTTAAAAAAAAAAAAATCCCATTTATCATTGCAGCAAAAAAATTAAGATACCTAGGAATAAACTTAACCAAAGAAATAAAGGACCTATTTTCAGAAAACTACAGGACATTTAAAAAAGAAATAGAGGAAGATATAAAAAAGTGGAAGCACATACCTTGTTCATAGATTAGAAGAATTAACATCATTAAAATGTCCATATTACCCAAAACAATCTATAGATTCAATGCAATCCCCATCAAAATGCCAACGACATATTTCACAGAACTAAAACAAATATTTCAAAAGTTCATATGAAACCAAAAAAGACCCTGAATAGCCACAGCAATCTTGAAAAAGAAGGACAAAGTGAGTGGGATCACAATACCGGATATCAAGTTATACTACAAAGCTACTGTCATCAAAACAGCCTGGTACTGGCACAAGAACAGGCATATAGACCAGTGGAACAGAACAGAGAACCCAGAAATTGACCCAAGACATGATGCTCAATTAATATTTGACAAAGGTGGCAAGCGCATACAGTGGAGTCAAGACAGCCTCTTTAATAAATGGTGTTGGGAAAACTGGACAGCTACATGCAAAAAAAAAAAAAAAAAAAAAAAAAGAAACTAGACCATCAACTTACACTGTACACAGGAATAAATTCAAAATGGATAAAAGACTTAAATGTGACCCGTGAATCCATAAAAATCCTAGAAGAAAATGTGGCAACAAAATTTCAGACATCATACATAGCAGAATTTTCACTGATACATCACCTAAGGCAACAGAAACAAAGGAGAAAATGAACACATGGGTCTACATCAAACTAAAAATCTTATGCACAGCAAAATAAACAATCATCAAAATTAAAAGGTAACCCTCTATATGGGAGAGCATAATTGTCAGTGATGCATCAGATAAGGGGTTAATTTCCAAAATATATAGAATACTCAGACAACTCAACAAAAGGAAGACAAAGAACTCAATTAGAAAATGGGCAGAGGAGGCTCAGCGGTTAGAGCATCAGCCTGCGGTCCTGAGAGACCCAGGTTCGGTTCCTGCTAAGGGCACGTACCTCGGTTGCAGTTTGTCCCCAGCCATGGTGGGTCGTGCAGGTGGCAGCCGCTCGGTGTGTTCCTTTCACATCGATGTTTCTCTCTCTCTCTGTTCCTCTCTCTCCCTCCCACTCTACCTGAACGAAAAATGGAAAAATGTCCTCTCCTCGGGTGAGGATAAAAAAAAAAGAAAGAAAATGGGCAGAGGAGCTGAATAGACACCTCTCCAAACAGGACATACAAATGGCCAAAAGACATATGAAGGGATGCTCAACATCACTAATCATCAGAGAGATGCAAATTAAAACAACAATGAGGTTCACCTCATACCTCAGAGTAGCCGCCATCAACAAATGATCAAACAAGTGTTGGCAAGGGTGTGGAGAAAGGGGGACTCTACTACACTGCTGGTGGGAATGCAGACTGGTGCAGCCACTATGGAAAACACTATGGTGCTACCTCAAAAAATTAAAAATTGAGTCCTGGTCGGTTTGGCTCAGTGGTTGGAGCATCGGCCTGTGGACCAGAGAGTCCTTGGTTCAGTTCCCGCTAGGGGCACGTAGAAAAAAAATTTAAAAATTGAACTGCCATTTGACGCAGTGATCCCACTTCTAGGAATATATCCTAAGAAGCCTGAAGCACCAATCAGAATGTATGTATCCCCATGTTCATAGCAGCACTATTTACAATAGCTAAGATCTGGAAACAGCCCAAGTGGATAAAAAAGCTGTGGTACATATACACAATGGAGTACTATGCAGCTGTAAGAAAGAAAGATCTCTTATCCTTTGAAATGACATGGAGGAACCTGGAGAGTATTATCCTAAGTGAAACAAGCCAAGCAGAGAAAGACAAATATCACATGATCTCACATACTTGTGGAATATAATGAACATAACAGTGTGAGGAAGAGGGTAGACCCAGAGACGTGGAAGTGGGGTACGGACTGACAATCCCCAGAAGGAGGGGGTAGGGAGGAGGGAAGAGATAAAACAGAACTTATATGCATGTACACATAACCAATAGACATGGAAAACAAAGCTGGGGACGGAGTGGGGAGGATGGGGAGGAGGGTGTCAATGGGGAAAAAGGAGAATCATCTGTAACAAAAATAAATATAAAAATAAACATCTTTTTTTAAAGCTGAAAAAAAAAGATGTTGATTTTAAAAAGCAGGATTTATGTCCTTTAGAAAATTGAATTTTTATTTTTTTAAACAATTTTGATTTCCTCTTTCCAGATACAAAGATGAAAGTGATTATGCCTTACGTTACATGGAGAGTAGTTGGAAAGAGCAGCAGAAGGAAGAAGCAAAGAGGTAAGCACAGAACTTCCACACATTTGTGTTGACACGTCCTAAAATCTCTTTTTAGTTGCTGCTTCAGTTGCACCACTGGGAGCTGGGGGTCTGGACCACACAACTCTGAATTCCAATCATGCTTACTTGCTGTGGGGCTTTATTTATTTGTTTTAAATATGTTTTTATTCATCTTTTTTTTTTTAATTCTCACCCGAGGACATTTTTGCATTTATATTCAGACAGAGTGGGAAGGAGGGGGGGGAGGGGGAGAGAAACATCGATGTGAGAGAGACACACATTGAGTAGTTGCCACCCGCACAACCCCAACTGAGGCCGGGGACAAACCACAACCGAGGCATGCGCCCCTAGCAGGAACCGAACCCAGGACTCTCTGGTCCACGGGCTGACACTCTTAACCGCTGAGCGAAGCCAGCCAGGGCTGTTTTTGTTAATTTTTTTGAAGAGAGAAACATTGATGTGAGAGACACATCCATTAGCTGCCTCCTGCCTCACCTACTAGGGATGGAGCCCGCAACCCGGGCATGTGCCCTTGACTAGGAATCAAACCAGGACCTCTCAGTCCATGGGACTGATGCTCAATCCACTGAGCCACACCCATCGTGCTGTGGAGTTTTAGACAAATTCCTTAGCCTTTCTAAATCTTGTTTTCTGATTGAGGTATTGTGCGGATTAAGATAATGTGGACAAATTGCCTAGTGCAGTGCCTCATCCATGTAGGCACACAGTAACTGCTAGAGGCCACCTCTGATCCTGTTATCGCATGTTCTTGTTCTTGTTCTCCATACTAATTCCCTTTCCACATCAGTCATATCTCGGTCTTGCTACCCTGTGCCACTGCTGGCCTTAGGGACCTGAGGAGAGATATTAAATTCCCTCTGTCTGATTTCCTGTTTGGCTACCTGATAGCAAACTAATGATAACTACTTGGGTGGAGGTATCAAGTGGTTACTTTGTTTATAGCATTATTCAACTCAGTCTCAACCAGATTATTAAGCCTTTTTCTCCCTCTTGTCCTCCCTCTCCTGTAACTAGATATCAAACTAAAGTGTTGGGAAGGGACAAGCATATGCTATTTTATTTTTGTATAAATGTTTCCTTTTATTTTTAAGATAATTCTATTTTATTACCTTAAAAGGAATACTGAAGCATTTTATGTTGCAGTTGTATATGAGGTCTTTTTTTCCCCACTATTATTTGAGGCAATGGCAATGGCTCCTGGTAAAAAATATTTCTGCTGCCCTGGCTGGTTTGGCTCAGCGGTTAGAGCATCGGCCCGTGGACCAGTGAGTCACAGGTTCTATTCCGGTCAAGGGCACGTACCTCGGTTGCAATTTGTGCCCGGCCTTGGTTGGGGTTGTGTGGGAGGCAGCCACATGATGTGTCCCTTTCACGTCGATGTTTCTCTTTCTCTCTTCCTCTCTCTTCCTCTCTCTCTCTCCCACTCTATCTGAATAAAAAATCGAAAAATGTCCTTGGGTGAGGATAAAAAAAATACATATTTCTGCTAATCTATTTTCAGTGGTAAAGCTTTGTGGCATTTTGAGGGCATCATACATTCCATCTGAGCTCTCAGTGGAAATTTCATTCTTGCTTTGTAAAGAAAGTAGTAATTTGCCCTGGCCAGTTTGGCTCAGAGGTTAGAGCAGCGACCCGAGGACGAGAGTCTCAGGTTCAGCTCCTAGTCAAGGGTATGTACTGGGTTGCAGGTTCGATTCCTAGCCCCAGTCGGGTGGTGCAGGAGGCAACCATTGATGTGTTTCACTCACATCGATGTCCTCCGTCCTCCCCCCTCCCCCCAACAAAATAATAATTTCATGTGTATTGACAAATACCTATTTTCTTTTTTTTGGACAGTTTAAGACTAGGTATGCAAGAAGACTTAGAGGAAATGAGACGCGAGGAAGAAGAAATGAAATGCCGAAAGGTCAAGAAGCTGAAAAGGCGTTAGCTGCTGCTTTTATTTTTGTGAAATTCTGGAGACACTCTACTGCAAGGAAGTCCTGCCTTCAGACTGAAGAAGCCCCTTTATTGTTTTAGATTTATACTTGGGTCCTCAAGGACAAGGAATGTGTACTGTGTATTTTGAGCATAAAGTATTTCCAAATACTTTCCAGGGTGAAATCTGTAATGCAGATGACATAATGCCCAGTGAGTGCTCTTATGAAGTTAACGGTTCAGAGGTGCCAGCCTTGATCCTGATGAGCTATGCACTCTAATGTGGGGCCACTCAACAGTCAGCCAATCTTCTATTGTTCCTTTGCTATTTTATTTTTTGTTGTTTTTTGTTTTGTTTTGTTTTGTTTTGTTAATCCTCACCTGAGAATATTTTTCCATTGATTTATTTTAGAGTGGAAGGGAGGGAGGGAAGAGAGAATGAAAAACATTGATGAGAGAGAGACACATAGATTGGTTGTCTCCTGCACTGACTGGGGCCAGAGATCAAACCTTGACCCTTTCATTCACGGGCTGATGCTCTAAACACTGAGCCAAACCAGCCAGGGCTCCTTTGCTATTTTAAAAAGGAGAAAAGATTGCCTCTTGACTTCCATAATTTTGTTGATATGTGAGTAGGGTAATGGCCAGCTCCCAATCAAACTTATTTTGTCTTTTTATGAGGAACCTGGCCCTTCCATGAATGTTGCCAGCAATAAAGTGACTGGTCCTAATCTATATGTTTGAATTGAGGACTTGAAAATATAGAGTAGGCTTTATGATTACCATATGGATGCCATTTCTCTGACTTTGAAGTAAAAAGTAGAATAAATTATATTGTATTCTGTATTCATGGATTGGATGCTGAGCATTCTTATTCGCTGATTTAGGTGATTAGGCGGTTAACAAAAAAAATTTCAAGTTAAAATACAGGTTTTACCATGTGTGAGAATACTCTTTTCCAAGTTTTCCTTTCAGATTTATTGTAAAATAGACAATGTCACTGTGTTAATTTTTATATAAAATTTCAATTTTATATTGAAGAAAAATATTTTATTCCAACATTAGGGTTGGAAGAGTAATAGTTTAAAAAATAAGCCAGTGACATGAGATTCCCTACCCCTTCTCCATCCCCCACCCCCATTAGAAAGATATTTTGGAATCCAAGGTGCCCTTGTACCTCTTGATGTTAGTGACTTTACATTTTTATCTAAAAATTCTTTAGCAATTAATGGCAAAAACCAAAAACTAAATTCATATGTATCAAGAGCACCACCTTCTCTTTTTGCCCATATTGCACTTTTATTTCAAACTATGCACACTGTGAAGAGATTTCTTCCCCAGGTAGAAGAGGCTGTTCCCTGTTACTGGTGGTATACCGGGCAATGGAACTTGCTTCATTCTCACCTTTCAAGTCCTGTCTACAGACTTGCTATCTCTTAAGCCTCAAATCCAAGCCATTCCAATCAGGCTGAGTTAGGTTGTGGCTGGAGAGAAGCCAAGTCTCAAGGAAAGTCAGCAACAGAAAATGAGGTATGATGTTAGAGGCCTTTGTCCTTAATTCTAAATGTGGAGGATTGGGACAGTGGGACATAAGTTTATAGAACAGTTCTACAACAAATACTGTGGCTACTTGAAGCCATTATGGTGCAGATTAAGTAGGAAAGGTTATTCTACAAAGAATCCTTACTCTTCAATAGGTCCAAAACTTGTTTTTGTGTTTTCCTTTTTGTCCATAAAGCTTTCTTTATTCAAATTTGGCTTTATAGATGATCATTATTAGCCTTCCTTAATGAGTTGACCATGAGACCTAGTCCCTTAACTCTCTATGAATTGAATTTCAAACTTTGAAAGTGCAAGGATTTCATTTTGAAGTTGAATCCAATGAAAGGTGTCTTCATCACTACGAATAACACCCTTTCTAATGCTCCACATAGACTATAACTGACTCTCACCCATCTCAGATACCTTCAGTGAAAATAAGGGTAGTGTGATATTCCATGTAATAAAACAGTTTTGGAACATTATTTCCTTTGCTGTTACATGCACACACACACACCCCCCTCCCTTGAAATGTTTTCTTCTTGGATAAGTTTTTTTCAATATTCATGTTTTGAAATCAGCAATTACAATCAAATGCTTGTCACAAGTGAAAGATTGTTGGTGGCTTAAAGTTTACTAGCACTTTACTCAATGATATTGTGCAGTTATTTGTACAGAAAGGCACATTGTGCTAGATAAAAGTTCCAGAACTTGGTAAGAAGAGTCAGGCCATGTCCTTAAGTGTCTATCACTGAGTGCATTTCTTCTATAATATAAATGTTGGTTTTAGTATTCTTCAACATCAGCATTATAAAAGGGCACTTCTGTAGCTCATTAAAAAGTTCTAAGTCTTTAAATTGATCTTGGCCTTCTTTCCAAATCCTGTCTTCCATTTTATTCTTCAGTTCCTGACCACTCTTACAAAAAGCTCACAGACCTTTGAATAAACTGGAATGGGCTGTTATTTTATTGAGGTTTACAAATTAAGTGCTTGATTTTAAATGTATCCTCCGTTTTGATTTTCAAATTAATTCAATATTTGAAGATGTGCCTTTTATTGGGTAATGTTAATTCACGAATGTAGTAATGTTATTTCATGATTGTAATAATGTTACATGATCCATGGGTGTGGTATTCCCTCACAGATGATGTGCAAGGAATTTTCATAAAACTCATATGCCTCTGATTGCACAGTCCCAGCAAGGGCACTTTCTTTTAAGGCTACTTTCAGGACTTGTCTTTGTATTTTCACTAAACTACAAATGCAGTTATGTCCATTTGGAGGCCAGGGTACCACATGTCACAGGCAGCCTTACATGTGTGCCATGAAAAGGTTCAAAGACTGTTAGCAAAAAAGAAAGTCTGTGGGAACTCAAAATTTCATTTTTTAATGTAATCCCCAAGATTTTCTCCAAGAAATAAATTACTGTTTTGTATTTTATATCTTAAAAGCAGCTATTAGTACATTTCTGAGATATAGCAGGAGACCAAAACATGTTTGGAAAGAGAATAAATATATGAAGAGAGACTGGTTGGTTTATTTTAATGTGCTGAATATACTAGACTACTATTTATTTTGTGAGTGGACGTGATGACATAAATATTCAGGTGTTTAGTGTATGATTAAGAATGGAATATAGATTTCTTTGGAGTTATTAAATCCCATGTCTTTTACAAAATGGACAAATCAAGTTGAGAAACATTTACATAGCTTAGCTTGTTAATCTGGTGCTGTTGACCTGCAAGAGAATCTACTTTTGCATATACAGGTGAAAGTTTTGCAATTTATGTATAAAATAAATTGTAGGCATTAAAAATATTTTATTGATATTTACCTGGTTTGCACTTATTTACCAAAATTCGTATTCTTATTTCATAACATTTTCCAGCTAGAAACCCCAGTAGACTCATCAGACTTCAGAGATAGGGTTTGCCTCCTTACACACACACCTGTTCATTCTCCCTTACACATTTACATCTGCTCAGACCCTACCACTGACACTTCATCTCCCCCACCACCTTACAGAAGACACCCAAGTAAGGAGAACTGTTAGGAGTTATACTCTGAAGTGGAGGGAAGAAGAACTGGGTAAATAACTTCTTATTAAGAAAAGCAGGCTCTGCCCTGGCCGGTTTGGCTCAGCGGTTAGAGCATCGGCCTGCGGTCCTGAGAGACCCGGGTTCGGTTCCCGCTAAGGGCACATACCTCGGTTGCAGTTTGTCCCCGGCCCTGGTCGGTTGTGCGGGTGGCAGCCACTCGTTGTGTTCCTTTCGCATCGATGTTTCTCTCTCTCTCTCTCTCTCTCTCTCTCTGTTCCTCTCTCTCCCTCCCACTCTACCTGAACAAAAAATGGAAAAATGTCCTCCAGTGAGGATAAAGAAAAAAAAAAAAGAAAGAAAAGCAGGCTCTGACCCCCTGTAATAAAAAGAGCCTGAGATGGCTAAGAAGAGTCCTTAGGAATATATATATGAGGCAAGTGGGCACAGCCATCCAGCCAGAGAATGCAGGCACTTTATGAAATGTGTTGAGACTAGGTCATAAGTACAAGAGATGATAGTATCCTAGGGTGAGAAATTACATTTTGCTTATGGATTTTGAATTCATACTTCTTTCCATGAAAGATAAAAGATAAATCATTCAGTGCACAGAGCCTCTTAGAAATAGTTTAACAAACCTGTACCAAGTAGTCAACAAAATGTGTACATAACCAAAAGATCTCTGGTATGGGTCTTCTGGACAATGGAACTCTTATCAGTCATCCCCAAGCAGCCACAGAATGAGAACAATTTATTTTTAAACTGCATTTACTCCCAGTTAGATTTGTCCCTCCCTCCGGTCCCCCTTTAGGGTCAGAAAGCTCCAAACCACTAGAGGGCTTATTATGAATAACCTAGGGTTCAGACACCCAGCTTTATTGCAGCTATAGATCTTATACTTAGGTTCCATCCTTGGTCTCATAAACTAAACTGCATCATAAAGAACTAAGCACTTAGCTTTTGTTTTTACACGTTGCCTTGTATTAGCAGTCAGTGCAAAAAAATTCATCAGGCAATTTCTTTGGCTATACAGTTAAGGGAGACATTTGAACCAAAAGGCAGCCAAAATCTTACATATCCCAATCTCTTGTTTGGCCCTTTTCCTTGTCACATAAGAGCATAACAAGGTGAAGACCTGGATCTTAACCTGCACTGCAACTCAGAGCTGTTTGGTTTGGTAAGGTACTCAAGACTCTCAATTTCACTTTTGCCATTTTGTAAAATAAGGCTACTACTCGGGTTATTGTAAGGATTAAAATAATATAAAATTAAGTATCTAGCACCCAATATAAAAATCAATTCCTTTCCCCCACACGGTGTAAGCTTTGGGTATAAAATAGCTGTGGAAAGGCCACAGAGAAATATGCCCAAAGAATAGGCTTAAGGTTGCTGCAATCTCTCACCCTTTAACATTTTTTCAACCCTGGACCCAGGAGAAAGACATTACTTGGGAAACAGGTCTAATGAGAATGTCTATCCTTAAAGATACAGAATAAAGGACAAATTTAACTGAGTATCTTAGTCTTAATACAAGTCTTAGGGAGTAGGAAATGGGACCCAATCACTCTCATCCACCCCTACTACCTCCCCACCCTCCATCTCTCTGTTTCCAGCTAACTAAATACCAAATCTTAATCTTTTCAAAAAATGCGGTAATTTTTTACATAAAATGTGACAAAAATAATGTGCAATTACTTTATATGAAACCAACAACAGGAACTGTACAGCCGGTCAGGTGGGCTTCAGAGTTGCATTGCTTCACCAGGATCATCTGTGCTTGTTTCCAGTGGGGTCTGAAGAGAAAAAAGTATGTCAAGTGGGTCAATGCTTAGTGTGGGCTGAGGTCATTGCCCTCCTTGCCAAGGGTAGACAGAGGTAGCTGTGTCCAATTCTGTCACCCAATGGCTCTGATCTCAGTTGCCAGAGGGGCTTAGTAGTATGAGAGCTGACAAGAGGCAGAGAAAGGACAAATATCCAAGGTCCAACAGGAGGAGAAATGATAGAGACATGTGCTACCAGAACCATTATGGACCAGTGTTTACTTGAGGGACAGTTAAGTGTGGGGTTGTTCATGTAGGCTGATCTGAGAAATGGTATTGAAGACTGAGAATACAAAATATCCCATGAGAACAAGACTAGGTTATCCATGTCAGGCAGCTTTGACCCTGCACCTGAGAAATCTTTACATGTCCTGTTTACTTGAAAGAAACTGAAAAAGAATAGAGGCTCTTAAGAAAATATGTATGAAAGAGCACACAAAAGAGGGACCTCTCCCAACTGTAAGTAGAAAGTAAATAATAATAGTTGTAAGCTACATAACTTTTTTTAATAAAGAAAAAGGTATTTGTTTCTACAGTTACTAGAGTTGGATTTTGATGCTTAGTTCCTTTATCTAGGGGAATACATTTCAAGGTAGGAATAGAGAACAAAGTTGAAGGCACACTTACCCCTCCTGGGGGATACTTATATCCCTTCCACATTGTTCCTGCAATGAGAAGCATCCATAAGACAACAATCATTGCAGGCTTCTGGCTCAGTTGGTGGTGTGTGCAGGGGGCAAGTGAGTGGTTCTGAAAGGTGTGTTCTATTCCCCGAGTCCTGGGAACTGGGCTGTCTTCATTCAAGGCCTGATGGTGAATGGCCCAGGCATGATAGCTCCTGGCTGAGGAGCTCTGGGGTCTAGTCTAAACTGAAATGGCTTGCCATGGCCATTTTGGGAGTCAAGGCTCAGACACCAATTATGACATCAGCTTCTGTGACCTTGGAGACCAGGCAGAGTGAGTAGCTATGGGATGGTTGGCCAGGATGCCAGATGTGTTGCGGCTAAAGAACCCTTATCAGAAGGGCCCTGTTCTCTGGCAACTCTATGTAGTTGGTATCTAGCTGGCATCAGATCTTTATTAACTCATCACTTGCCAATATTTTGACTATTGACTTTATGCAGTCAAATGCAAAAAAATAAAAATCTCTATGTAAAACACAAAAAATACTTTGGATTAACTGGAAGGATCAAGTGGCTAGGTATGCTATGAGCAATTACTTTATATACGATTCTTAGGCTATTCAAAGAAAAAAAAAAGTTTTTTAAATTGTTATTTACTGATTTTTAGAGAGGAAGGGAGAGAGAAAAACATCAATTTGTTGTTCCACTTATTTACGCATTAATTGGTTGATTCTTTTTTTTCTTTCTTTTTTTTTTGTTCAGGTAGAGTGGGAGGGAGAGAGAGGAACAGAGAGAGAGAGAGAACCATCGATGTGAAAGGAACACATCAAGTGGCTGCCACCCGCACAACCGACCAGGGCCGGGGACAAACTGCAACCAAAGTACGCGCCCTTAGCGGGAACCGAACCCAGGTCTCTCAGGACCGCAGGCCGACGCTCTAACCGCTGAACCAAACCGGCCAGGGCAATTGGTTGATTCTTATATGTGCTCTGACTGCGGACTGAACCCACAGTCTTGGTATATTATCAGGTACCTTTAACCAACTGAGCTACCTGGTCAGGGTGAAAAATCTTGAATTTTGTGAAATAGCACAGTTAAACCTTCATGCGAGGTCAGCCTCCTCATGACCTCCTTCAGAAGGGAAGAGGGAAGATGGGCTGTTATGTTCACTTTACAGCTGGAGAAACTGAGGCACAGGATAGTTTTAGTGGTTTGGTCAGGAACACAGTGTAGCAATGGCTTAGCTCAACAAGTGCCCAGGACCTTCATCCATATCCCCATCCCCACAGTGGTCTGACTGTGCTGTGCCAATACTCTCATAAGAATTCTGGGGCAGATGGAGAGGGAAAAAAGCACCACCATCATGCCTTGCTCTTAGCATATCTGGGGCTGAGACGTGATACCCCTGCCTTCCAGAGTAGCTTCCCAGAAAACCTGCTCCTGTAATCAGCACATTACTAAAACTCAGAGTTAAGTTTCTTTAACTATGGGAACGTCTTTGAAAAAACGGGTCTGAATGAAATGAGGTAGGGTATGAGAAAGATGGGGGATGGTTTGCTAAAAGGACACTGGTATAGGCAGCCTGGTCTAGTAGAATGAGTGTGAGCGGCTATTAAGTCTAGAGAGCTATGCTTACATCCCAGCTTCATAAACAAGTTGGTCTGTGTGATCTTGGGTAAAGAGCTGAGGTCGATGCCACAAGTAGTTGACTGGCTCATGATTTTGCTTAGTCTGTTTTTTTTTATCCTCACCCAAGGACATTTTTCCATTTTTTGTTCAGATAGAGTGGGAGGGAGAGAAAGAGAGAGAGAAACATCAACATGAAAGGGACACATCAAGTGGTTGCCACCCGCACTACCCAACCAGGGCCGGGGACAAACTGCAACCGAGGTACAGTGCCCTTAGCTGGAACCGATCTCTCTGGACCACAGGCCGACGCTCTAACCGCTGAGCCAAACCGGCCAGGGCTGCTTAGGTTTTAAGTTGGCATTTATTAAATGCTAATTGTCAATATTTGCATTAAATGCTTTTCATGAATTCCTAAATATAATCCTCACAAAAATAATAAGATCCTGAGATATCTCCATGAAACTGAACTTCACAGAGATTAAACTTTCCCAAGTCACATAGCTAGTAAGTTGCAAAGTTAGGACTTGAACCCAAATTCACCTTAACTCCAATTTCAGGATCTGCTAAAAAGGGCATTAAAAATGCTGGCCCTGCCCTGGCTGGTTTGGCTCAGCGGTTGGAGCATCGGCCTGCGGACCAGAGAGTCCCGGGTTCGGTTCCCGCTAGGGGTGCATACCAAAAAAGAAAAAAAAAAATGCTGTCCCAGCCCTGGCCACTTTGGCTCAGTGGTTAGAGTGTCGGCCCACGGACCAAACAGCCTCAGGTTCAATTCCAGTCAAGGGGCATGTACCTCAGTTGCAGTTTGATCCCTGGCCCTGGTTGGGGTTGTGTAGGAGGCAACCAATTAGTTGATGTGTCTCTCTGGCATCCATGTTTCTCTCTCCCTCCCTCCCTCTCTCCCTCTCACTCTATCTGAAAATCAGTGGAAAAATATGTCAAGTGAGAATTAAAAAAAAAATGCTAACCCAATTTATTATAGAGTTTGTGAGGAGGAAGTAAGTTAATAGATGGGAACAGTCTTTGAAAAGAATACCTTTCTTTTCAAAATAGACCAGCACTGGTGGTGAGGGCCTGGGGAGGGGCAGGAACCTGGTGGAGGGGGTAATGGAGGGGGGAGACATCTGTAATACTCTCAACAATAAAGATGAAAAAAAAAACAAAACAGACCAGCACTGTTATACTCTCAACAATAAAGATTGAAGAAAAAAAAAAAAAAGACCAGTATTGTTATTAACAAATCTTTGAACCTTGGTCTGCTGTCTTCAGTAGTGCTCCCCAAATTTTATTTCCTTGCTATCTACCTCCAATCATTTCCCCTTCTATAGTTTATTATATTTTCCAGAGGAATATAAACTCTCCACTGAGATTTCAGGGTGCTACCACGTTCCCTGGAAAGGGAGGAAACCAGCCCAACAGACCTGATCACCACTCACAGTTGAAGATCTTCATCCAAAGCCTGGCTGCTCCATTGGGCCTTGCTCTCCTGAACAGGCCACCTATCTTTCCACCTCAGAGTCGGAGGCTAAGCAGAAAGAAATTTAAAGCCAGACATGACTCTACTCATTGGTCCTGTAGGTAACTGCTTCTGTATGGGACTAGAAGGGCTGCTGAAAAGTCCCCTCCAAGGCCCACTTTCCCTCTCCTGATCAGCAACTTGGTCTGAAATCCAGAAGATGGGCACTATTTTCAGCAGACCCCGTATAAATCCCAAAATGCTTTGAAATAAGTGACGTTATATACCTAAGGGTAGGGGGTACTTAAAGATGTCCGAATGGGATGGGAAAAAGCCTGGGAAACTAACTTTGCTCTCTTCGCACCCTTGACCTCTAATTAGTGGTGAAACCTCAACTATCTTTCCCTATTGGTCAGAAACCTCAGTTGGTAGGTTAGCCAGAGCCAGGACTGACTACCAGGGATTTATAGGCAGGGTCATTACTTACCATGAACTCTGGAAACGTTCCCATGTAACATGCAAGGCCAACAAAAAGCATCCAGCCAAGCACAATCATGATAAAACAATTTGTAAGACACAATTGCACAGTGAAAGACTCTTCACCAAGATCTTGGCAAAGGAGTATGCTCATGAACCTATAAGTTGGTAAAGGTCTCGCATGTCAGTTCCAATCCTTGGCTCCAAGGGATCAGCAACTCCCTAGTGGAGGAGTTGGAGTTTAGTAGGGCATTGTGACATCACTGGTCACATGACTTACAGATTATGTCAGATCAGGTCATTCCTCTGTTCAAAACCCTCCAGTGGCTTCTTTCAGAGTAAGAACCTAACAAATAAAAAAGCGGCCCCTGACATTGGAACTGGTCTGACCCAGTTAGGTCTCAGTGTTGTTAGCTGACCTGGCACTCACAGCTAGGTAAGTGATTCTCCTGTGGGTACAACAATCTCCCAGAAAACAAACATCAGTTGGGTCATTCAGACCATGACAAACTGAGACAAAACAAGGTCACTTCATAATTTTGTCTAAGCAAAAATAAGGTCATGGTACAACCCACAAAATACCCAACATTCTCTTCTCTCTGTTAACACAAGTGACTGCTGCTTTTTCACCAATCACAGCTCTATCATCACTCTAGTTTGCCCATGTTATAGATATTTGAGATACCCAATCATAGAACTGCCTTTTCTGATAGCACCCAGTTCAAAGTGGAGCTTTGCTTCCTTAAACCCTCCCCCAAGTCACCCAAAGCCCAAATCCTATAGCACTCTTTCGGAGCTATCTCAGTGGTTCTCTACAGTATCTACTCCCTCCCTGCAAAAAGTAATCAACCCAACTTAAGTGTGGGTGTGTGCCTGCTGGTTTCTGGCTGAAGGGCATTGACAAGCCAGTCACAATTGTCTACAAAGCACCCATAGTGTTTCTCAGACTTTATCATACATTAGAATCACCCAGGCTTCTTACAACAGATTGCTCGACCCCACCCCCAGAATTTCTGATTTTGTATGTTTGAGGTGGGGGTCTCAGAATCTGTATTTTTAACAAGTTCCAGGTTATGCTGAGGCTATGAGTCTGGGGACCGCAATGGAAGAATCACTGCCTTAAACCTTCTGTAGCTCCCTCTTATTTCTCTGATTTAGCCTATTTCTGCTTCCTCACCTCTTACTTCATTCTACTCCAGCCATATTGGCCTTTTTATTTCAAGACTTCCCAGGCTCACGCCGGTCTTAGGACTTTGCTTTGAATACCCGCTATATGAAACGCTTACTGTTTCACCTTTCAAGGGGATCTACCCTGATCTCCTTACCCCGTCTTTTAAAAATTTATTTGCATAACACTTAATTACTTTTTAATATTCAGTCTAATTTACTTATTTATTATATTTATTGTTTTGCTCTCTTCCTACTAATAAAAGAATGACAGCTGATATTTTGTTCACTTTTGTATCATCAGACCTAGAAAAATATCCAGCTTATAGTCAATGCTCAACAAAAGTTTGTTGAAATGAATAAACGCTCCGCCCAACCTTTCACCTTCTTTTTTTTTTAATTCTCATCTGAGGACATTTTTCCATTTTTTGTTCAGAGTGGGAGGAAGAGAGAGAGAGAAACATCGACGTGAAAGGGACACATCGAGTGGTTGCCACCCGAACGACCCAACCAGGGCCAGGGACAAAACGGCAACCGAGGTACGTGCCCTTAGCGAACCGAACCCGGGTCTCTCTGGACCGCAGGCCGACGCTCTAACCGCTGAGCCAAGCCGGCCAGGGCTCACCTTATTCTTCTCATTGACTCCCAGCATTCCTGCCTTTAGGTCTTCCTATAAATACAGCCACCCTACTGCCAACCCAACCTCTTGACAGTGAAAATACCCAGCTCCTGCGAATTTTTAGGCCCAATGTCTCACGCCAGGAATACACAGCAGGTAACCCACAGGTCAAGATCAAGCAAAGCCAGCGTGCTGCCTTCTTCCTTCTCCAGACGACCTAATCCACCAACCTCCCTCCTCTCTTTTCCCACCTGCCGTCCCTCCCTCCCACCGACCTGGTTGTGGCACCCTCCCGTGGGGGGAAGCAGCCCCTCCCCGGGCGGCCTCGTCCTCACAGGGCTGTCCCAGCTCCCAGTTCTCCCACGACGCTCCTGCTGGCTCCGTTGTCCTTTTCTAGCTCGCTGCAATTTTGATTTTGAAGTTTCATTACCTCATTCTTCCGAGATTCAACTACAATATTCGATCTTGTTCTTTTTCGATACTCTTCTGAATTTAACACTTCCTTCCAAAAACTCTCTTCCAGAGCAGGGCGAGCTTCCCTTACCGCTTCTTTCTCCTCAGGTCCTCCTCTTCACACCTGTCCACAGGTTTCTTCCCAGCAAGCTGGATCGTCCTTCCCCCGGCGCTAACGCGCTTCTGAGAGCGTCTGGGTTCGCGCCGGAGCGACGGCCGGACTCCGCGGAGCCGCCGCGGGTGTGGGGCGTGGAACGCGGGTTGCCTTTCGAGTCGGGAGGGGCGGGGCCTTGTACCTCTAGGAGGTTTGGTCCTCGGCGGCCGCCGTCCAGGAGCCGGTGCGAGAGAAGGTCCAGGGACTGGGGCCGCGGAATCTGACTCTGGAACCTGGCTGGACATGGAGTTCGACTGCGAGGGTCTGAGACGGCTGCTTGGCAAGGTGCAGGCAGCCCTCCGGGCTGGGTCTGGGGCCCCGGGGGCTCGGGGGCGCTTCCACCCCTCTCTGGGTTACCTCCTAGCGGCGTGTGCCCCGCTCGTCACGGGGCTGGAGCGGAGGGGCGTTGGCCTGAAGTCGGCTGCGGGGAATGGCTCTGGCCCCACCCGCAACTCCGAGGTCCCCAACCTCCTGCGGTGTGAGACCGTCCTACGCCTCCAGCTTCTCTTGATCGCAGAGAGCTTCTAGCACTCGCCCGTCTCTTTAAACACTCCCTTTTCTCTCTGCCGAAAGAAAGGGCCTGTCCCATTTCTTTCATGACTTGCAATGCGCAGCCATTGTAAGACCCAACTCAGATGTCCCTCCTTGGAAAATAGAATCACCCCCTTCTCTCCACTTGCTTTCAGAAATACCGATGATCACATCGTGGAGTTATTATTTATTCACAAACCTTACTCGTGCTTCACCTAGCCCTGTGCCTGACAACAGCGGACGCTGAAAGACCTGAGTGACTTAGGAATGAAGACCCAAAGGAGATCCCCTTAATGTTGAAAGGTTGACTGGGAGGGCTGACCCACAAGTCTGACCTACATTTCTGGGGCATGACTAGCGCCAGGTTCCGGGTTAGCCCAGGCTCTCTGATTCCCCACCATTGGAGAGTCAGAGGCATCCCTCCTTTTCATTAGTTTTCTAGTTAAGTGGTTCTAATGATTCTTAAGACTTCCGCCATTCTAAAACCATCCGTTTATGCCGTTGTTGGGTTTACCTGTATCTTTCTTTGTTGGGGCAGTTTGCACAACTATGCAAGGTTTGTGTGTTTGTGTGTGGTACATGCCGTGCCCCGAGCGGGAACCAAACCTGGGACTCTCTGGTCCGCAGGCCAACGCTCAACCGCAGAGCCAAACTGGCCAGGGCTTTGCATTTTTGTTTTGTTTTGTTTTGTTTTGTTTTGTTTTGTTTTTAAAAAACTATGCAAGATTTTGAAGCCGTATAATTGAAATTGTGTGTAAGCGATTTGAATGATATTATCTACTCTGACAGGTGTAGATCTTTTAGGAAGAGAAGTATCATCATGCTTAGAGTTACACTCTATCTTCTTTTCAGACATGACCTTAAAAAATTTTTTTTTCTTTATTGATTTTAGAGAAGGGAAAAGGAGAGACACATAGAAACATTGATGAGAGAGAACATGATTGGTGGCCTCCTGCATGCCCCCCACTGGGGACTTGGCCCACAACCTGAGTATGTGCCCTGACAGAGAATCAAACGGGCGACCTCTTGGTGCATGGGTGAATGCTCAACCACTGAGCCACACCGGCAGGGCATCAGACATGAAATTTAAGAAACCACTCTTATCAAGTTTTGAGCTGGGGAAACATGTATTATTGTCCAGTGAGAAGAATTGTTAAAATTGATAGTAGAAAAAGAACTTAATAATTTTGGTAGAACTGGAATGAAGGAAAAGACAAAAGAGTGTGATTTATCTCAAGGGTGGGAGTAGACTCCTAGAGGAATTTTTTTTGTCATCAGTGCACAACATAAAGTCTGGCACATGAGTGCTTAATATTTGTTGGATGTGTAAATTAAGGAAACTAGTTAGAAACATCTCAGTCCTGCTAATATTTCTGAAGTTCCTTAACCCTCATATTAGGCAAATAATATAATTTAATATCTAGAAATAATTTTAGTGCTGAAAAATCTGTGAAGTGAACAGTATGTTAAAATCAAGCAACTGTATGGAACATGTGAAAATTTTTATTGGAAACAAATAAAATGTCTAAATATTTCAACCTAAATAAATATTCCAACTTCATGTATATAAAGAAGTCAGCTCTCTCCAAAACAATTTTTTTTTTTTAAGAGAGAGGATGGGAGAGAGAGAGAAAGAGAAAAACATCGACTTTGTTGTTCCACTTATTAATGCATTCTTTGGTTGCTTCTAGTATATTCTCTGACTAGAGATTGAACCTGCAACCTTGGCATATCCGGAGAACACTCTAACCAACAGAGCTTCCTGGCCATAGCTCCAAATTGATCTATAGAGTCAATGCAATTACAATTGAAATTCTAACAAGTTATTTTGGGAACTTTTCAAGCTGATTGTAAAATTTATTTGGAAAGGCATAAGGCCAAGAATAATCTTGATAGTCTTATAGAAGAGTAGGTGTAGGGACTTGACTCTACCAGATGTCAGGAATAGTAATTAAGATTTATTGTAGTATTGATATAAGATAGACAAATTAACCAGTGGAATAAGACAAGAAGGCTTAGAATCATATTTATACATGTTTGGAAATGTGGTATAAAACAGAAGAGGATGCCCTGGCTGGTTTGGCTTAGCAGTTAGAGCATCAGCCTGCAGACTGAAGGGTCATAGGTTTGATTCCAGTCAAGGGCACATGCCTGGGTTGTAGGTTTACTATCTAGAAATAATTTTAGTGCTGAAAATAATTTTAGCCCTAATTCGGGTTGTGTAGGAGGCGACCAATTGATGTGTCTCTCTCACATCGATGTTTCTCTCTCTCCCTCACTCCTTCCCTTCTACTCTGTCTAAAAAAATCAATGGAAAACTATCCTCAGGTGAGGATTAAACCAAAAACAAAAACAGAAGAGGCACTGCAGATAACTATGGAAAGAAAAATACAGGGGAAAATAATTATCCATATGGGAAAAAAATAAAAGTGGATTCCTACGTTTTACCGAACTTAAAATTTCTTTGTGGATTAAAGATGTAAATGTAAATGACAAGCTTTAAAACATATAGAGATAAATGTAGGGGGGAATCTTTATAGACTCAGAGTATACAAACATTTTTAAAAATGAGACATATAGTCCTGGCCAGTGTGGCTCAGTGGGCTGGAGCGTCAACCCTTACACCAAGAAGATGGTGGATTGATTCCCAATCAGGCCATGCATCCAGGTTTCTCTTTCATGTAGATGTCTCTCTCTCTCTTCCTTCCTCTTTCTAAAATTAATTAAAAATAAAATAAAATTAAGCATAAAATGCTCAGAGACTGATAAAATTTTACTACATTCAAATTAAGAACTTCTAGATATCAAAAGACAGCATGAAGAGAATGAAGAGTCAAAATATAATCTTAGAGAAGAATTTTGTAACACATAACTGACAAAGTATTGATATCCAGAATGTATAAATTAGCATGCCTACAAATCAAAACCAACAGAAAATTGGACAAAAGACATGAATAATTATTTTCTAAAAAAACAAAAGAAGAACCAGGAAATGAATGTTTGCTCAATCCATTACTAACCATGGAGAAGCAAATTAACCCCATGATAAAACACCATTTTCCCTCATTGGTGTGGCATAAATTAATTTCAAATGATTTGGAGGATGTGGACAGATTGGAATTTTAAGCACTGCTGATAGGTACTTAACCATTTTGGGGAAACAATTTGGCCTTTATTGATTTGATTATGTGTTTTATGTCTATCTCTTGGTAGATACCAAAGAGAAGCAAAAGACATTTGCAGAATTGTTTATAACTAAAAATTATAAACAACCTGAATGTTCATTGACAGAAAGGATCATTTGTTGTATATTCACACACTGAAAACACTAGTATGCAGCAGTGAAAATGAATAAGCTACAATGTGCAACAACATAAATGAATCTTAGAACAATATATTGAGTGGAAAAAAATCAGGTTATGTACAAAATTATATTTTGATAAACCAAGAAACAAAACTAAACAAAAATGAATAAACCATGTTGTTTACGGATACACACTATGGAGGGCAAAAGCAAAGGAATGTGAATACACAATGCTAGGGAGGTAGTTGAATGAGCAAAAGATGGAGTACTCAGATGGATGTAATGGTGTTAGAAAGGTCTGTGTTGTACAGAATAGTAGCCACTAGCCACATGGGTCTATTTAAATTAATTAAAATTAGATAAAATAAAAAATGAGTTTCTCAGTCACCAGCCACATTTCAAGTGTCAATAGCCACATGTGGATGTGACTGTTGTAATTGACAGCACATACATAGATCTCCATCTGGCAGGAAGTTTTATTAGCACTGTTCTAGATTATATGTAAGTGGGTTGGTGCATGGGTGTTTATTATTCAAATGTGTATATGTGGATATATATTACTAGTTTGTATTAAATACTAAGTTTAAAAAATTATCTGGTTCCCTAATTTCTATGTCCCACTCCCTTGGCTGAGTTACCTTGGACAAGTAACCCAGATTTATTCTCTCATAAAATGATAAGATTGGACTTGATCTGGAAGATTCCTTTATGCTAAAATTATTTTATGAAATGATGCCACAAAGTATTTCTCAAGGTTTCCTACATTTGAGCAATGTCATACAAGAGTATTCTTGAACCCTGGCCGGTTTGGCTCAGTGGTTAGAGTGTCAGTCTGCAGACCAAAATGTTGCCGGTTTGATTCCTGGTTGAGGGCATGTACCTGGGTTGCAGGTTTGATCCCCCGCTCCAGTAAGGGTTGTCCGGGGCTGGGCCAGAGGCAGTCAATTGATTTGTCTCTCTGTCTCCCCCTCCCTCCCTTCTACTCTCTCTAAAAATCAATGAAAAAAATATCCTTGGGTAAGGATTAACAACAACAACAACAGCCCTGGCCATTTTGGCTCAGCGTTTGGAGCGTCGGCCTGCAGACCAGAGAGTCCCGGGTTTGGTTCCTGCTAGGGGCACGTACCAAAAACAACAACAACAACAAAAAAAACAAAAACCAAAAATATTCTTTTTTTTTTTTTAATCTTTATTGTTGGATGTAAAATGTATTACAGATGTTCCACATTTTTCCCCCATTGACCCCCTCCTCCTCACTCCCGCCCCCCTCCCACCTTTTCCCACACTATTGTCTGTGTCCATTGGTTATGCATATAAGTTCTTTGGTTTATTTCTTCCCACCCCCCTAACCCCTTTCCCTTTGAGGTTTGTCAGTCTAGCAATGAATTTGTACTTCTTCATCCCTTCACCTTTTTCACCCATTCCCCCAACCCCCCTCCCAACTGGCAACCAACAAAATGTTCTCTGTATCCATGAGAATGTTTCTGTTCTACCTGTTCATTTTGTTTGTAGATTCCATTGTTGATAGATATGTATTCATTGCCATTTTGTTTGTTCATATATTTTATCTTTTTCTTCAAAAACACCCTTCATCATTTCATATAATAACGGTTTGGTGGTGATGAACTCCTTTAACTTTTTCTTGTCTGGGAAAGTTTTTATATGTCCATCGATTCTAAATGACAGCTTTGCAGGATAGAGTAATCTTGGTTGTAGGTTCTTGCTTTTCATCACTCTGAATATTTCTTGCCACTCCCTTCTGACCTGCAAAGTTTTGAGAAATCAGCTGACAGCCTAATGGGAACTCCCTTGTAGGTAACTAGCTGCCTTTCTCTTGCTGCTTTTAAGATTCTCTCTTTGTCTTGAACCTTTTGCATTTTGATGATGATGTGTCTCGGTGTGGGCCTCTTGGGGTTCATCTTGTTTGGGACTCTCTGTGCTTCCTGGACTTGTATGTCTGTTTCCTTCACCAAGTTAGGAAAGTTTTCTGCCATTATTGTTTCCAGTAGGTTTTCGATTTCTTGTTCTCGCTCTTCTCCTTCTGGCACCCCCAAGATGCGAATGTTGGCACGCTTGAAGTTGTCCCAGAGGCTCCTTACACTATCCTCATTTTTTTTTGGTTTCTTTTTTCTTTTTGCTGTTCTGATTGGGCATTTTTTGCTTCCTTATATTCCAAATCGATGGTTTGCTCCTTAGATTTACGTACTCTATTATTGAAGCTGTGTAAATTATTCTTTATTTCAGTTAATGCCTCCTTCAATTCTAACTGTGTATCCATGATTTCTAACTGGTCCTTTTTTATGCTCTTGAGGCCCTCCCTAAGTTCACTGAGGTTCTCAACTAAATTCATTGAGCATCCTTATAAGCAGTATTTTGAACTCAGTATCTGTTAGGTTGCTTATCTCCCTTTCGCTTAGTTCTTTTTTTTTTTTTATCCTCACCTGAGGATATTTTTCCATTTTTTGTACAGGAGTATCTGTTAGGTTGCTTATCTCCCTTTCGCTTAGTTCTTTTTTTTTTTTTATCCTCACCCGAGGATATTTTTCCATTTTTTGTACAGGTAGAGTGGGAGGGAGAGAGAGGAAGAGAGAGAGAGAGAAACATCGACGTGAAGGGACACATCGAGTGGCTGCCACCCGCACGACCAACCAGGGCCGGGGACAAACTGCAACCGAGGTACGTGCCCTTAGCGGGAACCGAACCCGGGTCTCTCCGGACCACAGGCCGACGCTCTAACTGCTGAGCCAAACCGGCCAGGGCTCGCTTAGTTCTTTTATTGGGGTTTTGTTCTGTTCTTTCATTTGGGACCTGTTTCTTTGTCTCCTCATTTTGGCTGCCTCCCTGTGTTTGTTTCAGTGTATTACTTAATGAGAGGTATGTGGCTCGCTGAGACCAGATGCTGCTCGTTTGAAAGAATTTAGGAAAAACCTGAAGCAGGATCCAAGACAGGCCAATCCTTTGGTTAAGCAAGTGGCAACAGCTTGGGTGGGCTTGAAAGTTGGGTGGGGCGGGGCGGGGCCTCAGGGAGTCACCAGGGCGGGGCTACCAGTGGGAGCCAGGTTGCTGGAGTCCCAGATATGGCGACTGTCTGCTGCCCCAGGGAAGGGCTCACCCAAGGAACAAAGGCCTTTTACAGCACGTTTGTCGCGGAGAAAGCCCCCTCTTCAGCCCTCGCTCCAGTGCCAAACAGCTCAGTTCTTCCCTGTATGTCTCTGGTGCCCCTGGAGCTGCCTCCCCTCCAAGCTTAGAGGGAGAGAGTCCGATAAGTTCGTGCGTGGGCTCTTTTAAGGAGCTGCCTGGGGCTCCAGCTGCTTCAGCCTCCCTGAGCCTAAGTTCCCTCTGGTTTTTCCAGCCAGAAGTTATAGGGACTTCTCTTCCTGGCACTGGAACCCTGAGCGGGGCACCTGGTGTGGGACGGGGACCCCCTCAGTCCTCAGGAAGGACCTTCCCAGCTGTGGAAGCCTCCTGGTTTTTATCCGCCACACTTGGGTGTTGGACCAGCTCGTCGCACTGCTGCCCCTCCTACCAGTCTGGATGTGGCTGCTGCTTTAATTCCGTAGTTGTAGGACTTCCATTCAGTTTGATTTCAGGCGGTTTTGAATGATGGTTGTTCTATAATTTAGTTGTAATTTTGATGTGGTTGTGGGAGGACGTGATACCGCGTTTACCTGCCTACCATCTTGACCAGAAGTCCAAAAAAATATTCTTGATATTCATAAATATCAGTCAACTAAATAAACATACTGTAGTATATCAGATACAGTTAAGATTTTAGTAACATCAATTTTTCAGTCTTACTGATTTTTATGACAGTATAATTGTTTTAGTTTTAGAATCTCATGGGCTATTTCTCCTCTTTAGTGACATGCCCGCACTCTTTAAGCTCATGGCATTATCTGAGGCACATTTTCTTAGAAAATATCATGCAGACTTCTCTTAGGTGATATAGGAGCAGTAATGGAATATGTCTTAATATTACACTAAGAAGCCCTGGCTAGTGTTTGGAGTTGGTTGGGCTTCATCTAGGGCACTGAAAGGTTGCCTGTTCAATTCTGGTCAGGGTGCATGTCCCGATTTCATGCTCGATCCCTAGTGAGGGTGCTCTTTCATCAATGTTTCTCTCTCCCTCCTTCTCTCTAAAAATCAATTTAAAATTTTTTAATATTACACAAACAGATATGTTTCATATAGTGAAAGTGACCTGAATATTATTTTAAGGACATAAAAGAGATTTTTTCTTTAGGTGTCAAAAAGACAAATCACATATTTGACTAGTAGTACGTAGTGACTTGGGTTTTCAAGACCCAAAAAAGAGTGCCTTTGCCCTCTTTGAACAAACTTTCTTAGCAGTTTTGCAGTTAAATAAATTCTGGTATATAGATCTCTCTTTAGCCATTAATAATCACATTCTCACAGAATGTTAAAGATGTGGAAAATCACATAACATTAAGTAGAAAACAAAACGATTACTTTTGTTCAAATAAATGTATATTCCAGGTGACAACAGTGCAGCCTTTTGTACATTTGTGTAGTGTTTGGAGTTGGGATGATTTGTTCAGTTTTGTTTATCCTTAATCAGGGCCACTGAATCTGGGGCTCATTTCACCTTGCTGTAGTTAATACTGATAAATTCTTAGTTTTGATGCTCAGTCCTGTGGATCACAATTGCTTTCTATAGCCACTGTACTCATATAAATCTGCCTCTTTGTTAACTGCCGTCTAATTAGCCTACATTTATTAAAAGCATACCCCGTGCTAAGTGCTGTGAGGAGATACAGAAATGAAGAGATTATTCCTGCCCTCGAGTTGTTAATAATCATATGCTTTTTCTTCTGCCAAATTCTTTCTAATCTTCAAATGACCTTACAGGAAGAGAAGTATTTTCCCTCTAATTTTTCAGTACCAATCTAGACTCTAAAGTGAATTGTAGATAGCTCTTCCTGGAGGCCTTTCTGTAACTTATATATATATGCTGTATGTTGTTTCATCATTTCTGGCCTGTATTTACTTTGTATATGTATTTTGTTTATTATCTTACTTTTATATATGTTAATCATGAGAGCCTCATACACACCTGTTGAAGTTGGTCAGCATATACACCTGTTGAAGTTGGTAGGCAATAGAACTGTCTCTCTTGCAGATTAAAAACTTAAGGCTCAGGATCTTTTAATAGTCATTCTCCATTTTCTTTCATTCTCTCCTAGCCCTTGGCACCCAATAATGTACTTCCTGTGGATTTGCCAGTTCTGAATATATCATATAAATTATACAATATGTGGCCTTTTGTGTCTGGTTTCTTTCACTTAACCTATTTTCAAGGTTCATCCACATTGTATTATGTATCAGTTCTTCATGACTGAATATTCCATTTTATGGATATATTACATTTTATCCATTCATCAATTGATAAACATTTGGATTGTTTTCACTTTGGGACTGTTATGAATAATGCTGCTATGAAAAGTGCACAAGATTTTGTGTGGACATGTTTTTGTTTTTCTTGGATATATACCTCATAGTGGAATTTCTGGGTTGAATGTAATTCTGTGTTTAATCTTTTCAATATATGCCAGACTCTTTTCCAAAGCAGTTGTACCATTTTACCACCAGCAGTGGTATATGTATATGAGAGTTCTGATTTTTCCACATCCTCTCCCAAACTTGTTATTGTCTTGTCTTTTTTATATTACTATTATAGCCTGTCTTTTGATTATAGTATGAATCCTAACTTTTTTGTTCTTTTTTAAGATTGTTTTGGTTGTTCTGGGCCCCTTGAGTTTTCATATGAATTTAAGAACCATTTAAAAATTATTTGCAAATAAAAAAAAAAAAACAGCTGGGATTTTGATAAGGATTATTGATTATTGAATCTGTTGGGGAGTATTATCATCTTAACAATATTAAGTCTTCTGATTTATCAACAAGGGATATCTTTCTATTTATTTATACCTATTTTAATTTCAGTAGTGTTTTATAGGTTTTAGAGTCTAAGTTTTGTATCTTGTTAAATTTATTTCAAAGTACTTTATTCTTTTAATTTTTTTTTTATCCTCACCCGAGGACATTTTCCCATTTTTTGTTCAGATAGAGTGGGAGGGAGAAAAAGGAAGAGAGAGAGAGAAACATCGACGTGAAAGGGACACATCGATTGAGTGGCTGCCACCCGCACGACCAACCAGGGCCGGGGACAAACTGCAACCGAAGTACATGCCCTTAGCGGGAACTGAACCCAGGTCTCTGCGGACCGCAGGCCGACGTTCTAACCGCTGAGCCAAACTGGCCAGGGCTATCTATCTATTTATTTATTTATTTAATCCTCACCCGAGGACATTTTCCCATTTTTTTGTTCAGGTAGAGTGGGAGGGAGAGAGAGGAACAGAGAGAGAGAGAGAAACATCGATGTGAAAGGAACACATCGAGTGGCTGCCACCCGCACGACCAACCAGGGCCGGGGACAAACTGCAACCGAGGTACATGCCCTTAGCGGGAACCGAACCCGGGTCTCTCAGGACCGCAGGTCGGCGCTCTAACCGCTGAGCCAAACCAGCCAGGGCAAAAATCATTTTTAGAATGGTAATAGACTCTTAACGTACTTCTTTTTCTTTTATTTAATCGTCAGCACAAGTCTATAAGGTGGGTATTATTTCTCTTTGCAAATAAAAAAAGTTCAAAGAAATTAAGTGATTTTGCCCACAGGGCCACCAAGGTAGTGTTTCTGGGAGTGCATCTGAATGAATGAGGAGACAGTTCACTCATCCTAATTGCAAACCCTTGCATGCTTTCTATTCTCCCTTGGAAACCTAAGATACAGTACCAGGAGCTTTGGAAGGGAAATTCAAGCTGTCTCAAATGAATGAATGAGGTATTCAAGAATAAGAGTCAGATCTTGAACAGTGGTAACAGGAGTGATAGATACATCCTGCCCTACTTCTTAAGCCTTCAGGAGGTACTTGATTTAGTGATTTAAAGGTGCAGGTCCTAGGTTTGAGCTCTGGCTTCCCTACTTCACTTGCTGTCTAACTTAGCAGGTTCTTTTGTTTTTCTATGGGGTTTTTTATTTCTACTTATTTAATTTTTTATCCTTACCCGAGGACACTTGATAGAGTGGGAGAGAGAGGGGGAGGAAGAGAGAGAGAGAAACATTGATGTGAGAGAGACACATCAAGTGGCTGCCACCCACATCACCCCAATCGGGACCAGGGACGAACTGCAACCAAGGTACGTGCCCTTAGCAGGAACTAAACCCAGGACTCTCTGGTCTGTGGGCTGACACTCTAACTGCTGAGCCAAACTGGCCAGGGCCTCTGGGTTTTTTATAATTTTTTGTTCTTTATTGATTTTAGAGTGGAAAGGAGAGAGAGAGAGAGAGAGAGAGAGATGGAAGCATTGATGAGAGAAAACATTGATTGGTCATCTCCTGCGTGCCCCCCCACTGGGGATCTGGCCCACAGCCTGGGCATGTGCTGTGACCAGGAATCAAACTGGCAACCTCTTGATGCATGAGTCAGTGCTCAACCACTGAGCCACACTGGCCGGGCCAGCAAGTTATTTTGATTCTCTAGCTTTCATTTTCATCTTCATAGGGCTGTTATTAAAAGGATGAAATCAAATAATATTCATGTTTGTAAAACTCAAGAGCCCAGAGCCTACTACATAGTAAGTGTTCAGTTAAAAGTTAATTGTAATTGTTCTTTTGTCTGTAGATTTATTCTTATTCCATGCTCATTTTTTTCTTTCAGTACAAGTTCAGGGATCTAACTGTGGAAGAACTAAAGAATGTAAATATGTTTTTCCCACATTTCAGATATTCCATGGACACCTATGGTAAGAATTATATTCTCTAGTTTTTGTTACATTATATAAATTATTGATTATTTGTTCCTAGAGAGCTACAAAAGAATAATTTCTCATTTCTCTCTTTTATCCTCTGATTTTGAACTACACTTTGTAACCTGTGATTTCTGAGGAAATTTAAGTTAATACATTTTATATTGTATTAATTTTCTATTGCTGTCATAGCAAATTAGCTCAAATTTAATGACTTAAAACAACACATATATACTATCTTACAATTCTGTAGGCCAGAAGTCCAGCACAGGTCTCTGTGGGTTAGAAGTTTGGGCTAAAATCAAGGTTTTGGCAGGTCTCAGCTCCTTTCTGGAATCTCTGGGAGAGAATCTATTTCCTTGCCTTTTTCAGTTTCTAAAGGTCAACCTCATTCTTTTTTTTTTTTTTAATAATAACATTTTATTTAAGTCCTTGCTTTATGTGCAGTTGTAACACTTAAGGAGGTGTGATTTCTGTCACCCTTATTCTTTGGTTCCAGGTCTCCTTCCTCCATCTTCAGAGCTAGCAACGTTGCATCTCTCTGACCATCCTTCTGTAGTCAGACCTCCCTCTACCCATAGCCAGAAAAGGTTCTCTGATTTTTTTTTTATCCTCACTCGAGGACATTTTTCAATTTTTTGTTCAGATAGAGTGGGAGGGAGAGAGAGAGAGACACATCGAGTGGTTGCCACCCACACAACCCCACCAGGGCCAGGGACAAACTGCAACCGAGGTACATGCCCTTAGCGGGAACCGAACCCGGGTCTCTCTGGACCACAGGCCGACTCTCTAACCGCTGAGCAAAACCGGCCAGGGCAGGTTCTCTGCTTTTAAGGACCCATGTGATTAGGTCCACTGTAATAATACAGAATAATTTCCTATCTCAGGGTCCTTAACTCAATTACATCTACAGAGCCTCTTTGCCAAGTAAGGTTAACATATTCACAGGTTCTAAGGATTAGGGTATTGGATATCTTTGGAGGCCATTATTCTGCCTACCACATATTGTTTATGGTTGGTTCGAAATTATTAGTAACAAAGTCTTAGTTATCTTATTTACTTATTATAGAGTGTGGCTACCTAAGAAAGATTTTACTTTACTGTCTTTCAAAATTTTCTGACCACAACCCATACTTGGAAGTACATTTTGTGTCATGACCCCATATATTACGTAACTAAAATACTTTGGACACTCTGGCATTTTCTCTTCTACTCATTGCATTCCATTTACAAACAAATGCTAATTGAGACTCACTAAATTAATTTTAGGACCCATGAATTAGTCAATACAGTTTTGAAAAACTGATTTCTAATACAGTGGTATATTTTATATTTGAATTAGTTTAGGTTAAGAAAATGTATCTAATTCAGATTTATATATTAGAAATTTTGTGGAGTTATCGAAATGTTTCTTAGGAATAGCTAATTTTATATGTGGAAGAAATTATTAGAGTCTGGCCCATCTGTGACTGGCCTCTTATTTTTTTAATATGTTTTTACTGATTTTTTAGAGAGAGGAAAGGAGAGAGAGAAATATCGATGTGAGAGAGAAACATCAATCGGCTGCCTCCTGCACGCCCCTTCCCGTGGATCAAGCCTGCAACAAGGGCATGTGCCCTGACTGGGAGTTAATCTGGGACCTCTCAGTCCATGGAATGATGCTCAGTCCACTGAACCACATCAGCTGGGCAGTGACTAGCCTCTTTTGATTGGCACCTAGTTGTTTGGTGTTGCATAAGTGCCTGGGGTAGAGGATGTAACAGCTATTACTTATTGAATGCCAGATGTGCTTCCAAATGTTTTATCTATGTTATCTGACATTTTTTTTATAACCAAAGCTGTGAAGTAAGTATTATCATTTTCATTTTTCAGATAAAGAAATCAAGGCTCAGAGAGTTTAAATAAATTGCTCAAGATTACAAAGCTAGTTAGGGATAGAGTTGGGGTTTGTACCCATGTCTGTCTTGCCATCTTCTTGAGTACTGTTTATCCTTTTATAATGTGTTTCTTCATTATATAGATTTATTATACCAGTCAGTTCTTATTCTCATTTTTCCTATCTAGAGAAAGTGAGCAAGGGTGCCATTAGACCCTCAAGCTATAGGAGTTATGTTGTCAATGTACATTTTATTGTTGAAGACAATGATAATCATGCATCTTAATTACTTTTATTTTGGCTTTTTGAATAATTTGATTGGATAATAAATATTTACACCTATAGTTTCTCTACCACATGTCTAGCTTATTCTGTGTCCCTGAGAAACAGTCCCTGTTCCACATCTCTTTCCATTTTAATTTTTGCCATGGAGTGATCTCTTCACCCATGGTTACCTTTTATTTATATAGTTCAAGGTAAACATTTGTACTAATGTATATACCCTTGGCCTTGAGTTTTCTGACAACTTGGTTTTCTCTTTTCCCTTTCTAATAGATAATCAAATCTACTTGGAATTTTTTCTTCCACTGCCTAAATAGTATAGTTACTGAGGTACTAAAAGGACTACATTCCAAGGACTACATTCCAAGTTTGAAACCAAAGGTAGTTTTTTCTGTATTCAGTTCAGAAATTAGGGCATTAGTTCTCCATCAGTGTATCCCAGATATTGATGGGTAAATTGAAATTTCAGGGATGTGAAGACTGAGTAAAGACTGAGAATAATGGTGTTAGGGAAACCAAAGAAGGTAATTATGATCTTTCTAAAAGGTCACTTTCAAAAATAAAACTAACATTTTTTCTTATTATAAAAGTTACAATTTGATTTCTGAAAGTGATTGTGACTGATTTGTTACATGACAATTATTTGATAATGGTCCCACATTTTATAATCCTTTACTTGTTTACACATTATCTCATTAGATCCTTATGACAATTTTGTGATGCACTCTTATTATCTTTATTTTATAGATGATCAAACTGAAGGTCAAAGAGATTAACCAAAAGTCACATGCTTCTAAGTGGGGAAGGTGGGCCTACAACTTGGGATTTCAGTATCAAAGCCTATGATCTTTCACCTACCTGCTCTGCTTTCTAGAAAAAAAAATCTAGTAATTTTCCTTTGTCAACATTTTTACTGATTCCTAGATGATGGTATTTAGAAATTATGTGTTTCTGTATATGTATATGTGCATATTTGTTACCTGCCATTGAGTTGACTTGGACTCCTCTTCCTACTTTGATTGCACATTTTGAGGCTTTTTTTTCCTTTCAGTTTTCAAAGATAGTTCCCAGAAAGACTTGCTGAATTTCACCGGTACTCTTCCTGTGATGTATCAGGGTAAGTGTGGAAGTCGAGAAATTTGGGGAATTTTCTAAAAGAGCAGTTTAATAAGAACTTTATTTAGTGCCATAATAGTCTCAAAGTGTTTTGATGTGTATATGTTCTTTACAGAACCTTATTGAATATAGCAGATTATGCTCTCTGTCATGGAAGGCCTAGATTAATATCAACATACTCAGTTCAATTCAGTAAATATTTATTAAATGTCAGCTATGTGCCCACTACTCTGCTAGGTGCTGGGGTTCAGAGGAGAGCAAGACAGACATAGGCTTGGTCTGGTGGAGAGTTATCTCTGTTTTCCATAGTGGACTAGGAATCTCCACCATTTTCTTCATTATATCAATGGAGAGTTTCTTTTCCTTTTCCTCTATGTGATGTAGCATTATCCCCATTCTATAGGTGAAACTGAAACTAAGCCTAGTCAAGTGATTTACCTAAGACTACACATCTGTTATCAGGCTAGAACTTCAAGCTCCCAATAGGAAAACTTTAAAACACAGGGGTCATTAAAGCTCAAAAAAGCAACACATTTTCGGTGACCTGACAGGTTAAAATAGTTGGACGTTTTCCCAAAAAGAAAAAAATAAATCACTAACTTCCCTATACACAACTCTTCCTATTTGTCCAGACCTACTTCCTCCAATATTTAAGAGGGCTAACCTTTAAGACCAGTATCGCAAGAGGTTGCTTATATAGTGTGATTTGAAAAACACCACTGAGCCACACCAGCCGGGCTAAATTTAGTTTTTATACTTACATTAGGTTTAGCTTTGAGCTTCCTGGCAACCAAGGCAGTCACATTTTGGCCCTCTGTAGGCATGACATACAATTGGAAGAGTATGCACACAACTTCCTATCTCAGTACACTAAAATTTAAGAGCCTCTGGACAAGGTAACTATGAAGGTTATTTTCAGCTCTAAGTTCTATGTATCAAAACTAACTTCTTGTATGCTATAGTACCTGCAATTAGTGAGCAACTAGGAGGCCAGTATCAAATTCATCTTTACTCATTCACTTATTTTTTTATTTGTTTATTATTCAG
Organism: Molossus molossus; assembly: GCF_014108415.1. Taxonomy (NCBI): domain Eukaryota; kingdom Metazoa; phylum Chordata; class Mammalia; order Chiroptera; family Molossidae; genus Molossus; species Molossus molossus. Next base: position 60,982,100 of record NW_023425348.1, on the reverse strand, counting down.
TCATTCTTAATTACATAAGAAACTTTTATTGAGCAAGCAGTATGTTAGGCACTATATATGGTGCAGGGGATATAGAAATGAATAATATATAATCCTCTCTTAGGAAGAAGTTTACAGTATAAAAGGAGGAACAACTGTAAGTAAATAACTTCAGTGCAGAAGAACTATAAAAATATAAATGCCCACTACTATTCAAGAAAAGTACAGTAGCTCTGCTTGGGTGGAGCAAAGAAGATTACATAGAGAAAATGAAGTATCTCAAACTCCTGATACAATAGATCTTGTAAATATTTATTGAATTGAATTGGATGTCTTAATTAAATTTCTTCAAACGTTATGCTGGTGATTTAATGAGAACATATTTCCAATGTTAATGTAGATGAAATGGGGAAAATGGGCCTTGATTTACATAAATTTTTTATATATAAACTTGACTACACATTTTAAAATGCCATCTAGCTATACCGTAAATGTGCATGTCTTATTATTTTTTGAAGTGTGTTTATTTTGTCTCAAATAGGTAATACATATAACATACCAATTCGTTTGTGGATTTTGGATTCTCACCCTTTTGCTCCCCCCATTTGCTTCTTAAAGCCAACTGCAAATATGGGAATCTCAGTTGGAAAACACGTGGATGCTCAAGGCAGAATATACTTGCCCTACCTCCAAAACTGGAGCCATGTAAGACCAATTTGGATTTTCTTTGAATATTTTTCTGAATATTTATCTTTGATTCTAGTGAATCAAAGTAACAAATAAGTTACTAAATTTTAGTTTGAAATGAAGCTGTCAGGGGTCAGCTGAGTCCCGGAACCCTGATGACAGCAGCCTGCCTGAAGCTGCTCTCTTTGAGTCTAGGAGCCAACTGTTGTTTGCTCCTTATCTTTTGCTGCTTGGTAAAGCTACTAGCAAGATATTGGGCATCATTTCCTAGTCCCTCTCTATTAAAGATTCTTATGTAATATATGTATTTATTTGTAGTTTTGCGGGTTTGTGACCTTTAGTATATTTATATAATCCGTTATGTGCTTTGTTTTAACTGAGCATTAACATTTTTTAATTCACCCACGTTATAACTGTAATTTACTTGTTTTACAAATCCTCACATCATGCAGTTTTGTATTCTGAATTTTTCTTTTCTTTATTTAATCCTCACCCAAGGATATTTTTCCATTTATCTTCAGATAGAGTAGGAGGGACAGAGGGAGAGAGAAAGAGAGAGAGAGAAACATCGATGTGAGACACATTGATTGGTTGTCTCCTGCATGACTCTGACCAGGGCAGGGTACCAAATCGCATCTGAGGTATGTGCCCTTGACCAGAATTGAACCCATGACTCTTAGGTCCACAGGCCAATGCTCTAACTGCTGAACCAAACCGGCCAGGGCATATTCTGCATTTTTTATCTACCATTATATCAAGCAATGATATAAATCTCTAGGAATGGAATAATTGGATCAAAAGTTATAAATATTTTTTAAAATACTTTTTCTTTATTGATTTTAGAGAGAGAGGAAGGCAGAGGGAGAGAGAGAGAGAGAAACATCGATGAGAGAGAACATCGATTGGCCGAGGCCAGCATGCCCCCACTGGGGATCGGGCCCACAACCTGGGCAGTGTGCCCTGACCGGAAATCGAACTGGCGACCTCTTGGTGCATGAGTCAACACTCAACCACTGAGCCACACTGGTCAGGCAAAGGTTATAAATATTTTGAAGGCTATTCTTACCTATTGCCAAATCGGCTTCCAAGAGATAGGCAGAATGCTGCATATCTACCATCAGTTGAAATCAGTGTAGGCAGTACCTATTTTATAGCACCCTTTGCTCTAACAGAAGGTATTATAAAATAAAATAAATCTTTGCTTATCTCTTTACATTTATTTTTAAATGTTCTCATTTTTATAAGTAATTAAAATATTTATGAAAAGATAATTTATAATATCTTTTTTTTTTTTTTACTTCTTTTTTCTCTCTTGATTTTAGAGAGGAAAGAAGAGGGAGGGAGAGATAGAAACATTGATGAGAAAAAACATTGATGAGAGAAAACATCGATTGGCCACCTCTTGCATGCCCCGCACTGGGAATTTGGCCCATAACCTGGGCATGTGCCCTGACTGGGAATGGAACCGGTGACCTGTTGGTGCATGGATCCATGTTCAACCACTGAGCCAACCCAGCCGGGCTATAATATCTTTATATGTTCCCAGAAAGTTGCAGAATAGGAGGTCAGGGATATATGGAGTCAAGTGAGTTTGCCATAAAGGATGGCGTTAGGATTATCACTTCTTATTTTATATATATCCTATAAAAAGATGTGCATTTGTGGATACATTTTAATTTCTTTATGGTTTCTATATTCTTAATATATATAAAACCTTTAAAAAGGAGGAAAAAAGAGAAATAGTAAAAGAAAGAATTTATACCAGATTGTCGGTAATGAAGTTTAGGTGGAAAAACACTGACCTTTTATTTTATGAACTTGTATATTATTTGTATTACTTGGTGATTTAAATAAGATTTTCAGTTAAATGTTATGAATGGATCTTGGTAAAAATTAGTCCATTATAAGGACAAAAATGCTGTCTTAATCTTATGCTTAGTTCTTTGGCTAAAAAGAAATAAATTTTTTTTAAATTTTCTATTGATCATATATTTTTCTCCTTTTTTGTCTATCTCCTTCATCCATTTTACCCTTCTTTTTATTCTTTTCTTTTTTTTTTTGACTGTCCTCAAAAGTCAAAAGATATTTTTACATCTGTGCCCTGTTGTGGGAATTCATACTTCCTATATTTTTTCTTTCTCATTTTCTTTGGTATCTCTTTTCATAGTTTTATTTGTTTGCTTGTTTAATAAATACTCAGAAATAATCCTATAATCTAGTTGAGGTATTGCTTGATTTCAGTTCAGACAGTATTAACTTTATTTTGCTATTCTGAACTTCTTTCTTATAAGCTAAAACTAGTCTTAAGAAGACATTACCACCCTGGCCGGTTTGCTCAGTGGTTAGAGTGTTGGCCCACGGATCAGAGAGACCCGGGTTCAGTTCCCACTAAGGGCACGTACCTCAGTTGCAGTTTGTCCCCGGGGTCGTGTGGGTGGCAACCAGTCTCTCTCACATTGATGTTTTTCTCTCTCTCTCTCTTCCTCCCTGTCTCCCTCCTGCTCTGTCTGAAGATGAATGCAAAAAATGTCCTCGGGTGAGGATAAAAAAAACAAACACATTATGTTATTTAAATTGCCCTATTTAAAATTAACTACAGTAAATATAAGTTCCACATGCAATTGGAATTATAATTATGTAGTATAATTATATGGAATTTTGGAGCTAGAAAGAATCTAGAGGTTGTCTAGGCTTACAGATGTTTTCAGGATTACAGATGTTTTCCTCAAGAGATCCAGTGTACTGTATTAGGCCTATAGAATTTTATTTGAATGGCACAGTAGTTTTGTTTTGTTCTTAATATGAATTTGAATGCCTATACATGTATTCTTTTCAATCTGCCGCTAACCGTCTCCCCAAATTTTCTTATCCTTGACAACTTCATACATTGTGTTGTCTGCTTGGTCTTTAAAGGTGTTTGAGTTTTTTATCCTAATGGCCTCATCCTCTTAGTTTATAAATAATGAAACCCAAACACTGAGAAATTCAGCCCATTTTTAAATGAGCAAACTACTAAATATTCCTAACAATAATAATACTAAACATCAATTTTATATTCAGGGTGTATAGTTTGGCTCATTTGTTTCTCATATCAGCCACTTGGGATTTATTGTTTACATTATATCATTGATAACATTGAAGCTGAGACAGGTTAAATAAATTTCACTAAGGTTGCTTAACCAGTTAAATGAAAAGAAACAGTACCAGATTAGATAATATTTGATCGATGTTAATTTTCTGATTTGATAATGATTTTAAAATGTCTGTTTTTCTTTTGGGAAATATACATTATAAGATCATTGAATGAACTAAAAAAGAGTCTGAAGGCTTTGGCTAGAAGTAAATGATTAAGATTTATTCAAGGTGTTAGTGGGTTTGCAAAATGGAAACATAGCTAGGCAATACCCAGAGTATTCTAAAAAAGAAAGAAAAGCTAAATTCTTATAGTAAAAAGTACATTCTTTTGTCCAGCCAGTGTGGCTCAGTGGTTGAGTGTCGACCCATGCACCAAGAGGTTGCCAGTTCGATTCCCAGTCAGGATACATACCCAGGTTGTGGGCCAAACCCCCAGTGGGGGGTATGCAGGAGGTGACCAATCGATGTTCTCTCTCATCAATGTGTGTAGGTCTCTCTCCTCACTTCCTCTCTCTCTAAAAATCAATAAAGGAAAAAAAATTTTTTTTAAAAAGTACCTTCTTTTTTTTTTATCCTCACCTGAGGACATTTTTCAATTTTTTGTTCAGATAGAGTGGGAGGGAGAGAGAGGGAGAGAGAGAGACAGAGAGAAACATCGACGTGAAAGGAACACATTGAGTGGCTGCCACCCACACGACCAACCAGGGCCAGGGACAAACTGCAACCAAGGTACATGCCCTTAGTGGGAACCAAACCCAGGTCTCTCTGGACCACAGATCAACACTCTAACCGCTGAGCCAAACTGGCCAGGGCTAAAAGTACATTGTTGAGAAGAATCAGTCCTGCTTTCTTAGCCTCTGGATAGGTCCAAGATGGTAATATTTTAGATGACCAGTGGTCTGAATGACAGGTAGTCTGGGTACATGACCATTCTTTCCTTAGTCCTTTAGCAAGTAATCAGAGGGTTATCTGGCCGTTTGGTATATATCCAGGCATTGACACAGGACTAGAAAGTTCAAAAGTTTAAATTTCCAGGCTCATTAAAACAAGAATAGAATCAATTTCTCATGCCTTAACCTACTTTATTTTAGTAATTTAGCAGCTTGACTACGCTGTCTTCATTTTATGTCTTCACGCTATGCCTCAGTATTTAGGGATGAAGAGGTATCATATCTTCAGTTTACTCTCAGTTCAGAAAAATATAGAGATGGAAAGAGCAAATGTGATAAAATTGTGGTCTGGGTGGGGAGTATATAGAATACAAATTCTTTATCCTATTTTTGCAACTTTTTTGTTTGCAATTATTTCAAAATAAAAAGTAAAACAAAGACCGCTCCCAGTCATAAGCACGTGCATGTTATTTCCCCACATTTTAGAAATGTGGATTTAGCATGTCTCCCTTCATTTTTCAGTTAAAAGAATTAAGTAATTTTTTAGTCAAAAATATTAAAATAGTTGAAGGTATCTCATAATTTCTATGGTAGTTTTCAAAAAATGAGAACATAATATAATACTTTGTTTTGGCTAACTATAATGATGTATAGATTAACAAGGTAGTATTTGTTAGCAAAATGTTTGCATAACTCTTCCCTTTGTGTGTATTCTGCAGCCTAAATCTGTCATTGTAGGATTAATTAAAGAAATGATTGACAAGTTTCAAGAGGAACTTCCCCTATATTCTCTATCATCATCTGATGAGGCAAGGCAGGCGGACTTGCTAGCCTATATCGCAAAAATCACTGAAGGTTTGTATTTTCGTTAATCAGAGTTATGAGTTTATAACTTTTCACTAATAGCCTTTATTTTTATAACTAAATACATGTACATCTGTCATAAGTAGGTAAGTATTACCTACCATACATTTCCAATGATTTCTTAAAATGTAAAAGATTAGACCTGACCAGTGTGGCTCAATTGGTTGGACCATCATCCCATAAACTAAAAGGTCAAAGGTCCAATTCTCAGTCAGGGCACATAACTAGGTTTCAATCCCCAGTTGGGGCATGTATGGGAAGCAACTGATTAATGTTTCTCTCTCTCCCTTCCTCTCTCTCTAAAAATCAATAAAAACAGCCCTGGCTGGTGTGGCTCATTGGTTGGGCAGCATCCTGTGCATGGAAGGGTTGCCCATTCAGTTCCCCAGTGGGGACACATGCCCAGGTCGAAGGTTCAATCCTGGGAAGGATCATGCAGGAGGCAGCTGATCAATGTTTTGCTCTTACATCAATGTTTCTTTCTCCCTCTCCCTTCCTTTTTCTCTAAAAATCAATAAAAAAATGTTTTTTAAAAAAATCAATAAAACATATCTTCAAGTGAGGATTTTTTTAAATGTAAAAGATTACTCTCATACAGAGAATAAAACAATTTATGTTTTGTTCAAAACCATTTGATATATGCAGGAGTGGGCAAAAGTAGGCTAAATTACCATCCATTATTACCTAAAAGATAAATGATAAGTAAGAATACAAAATAATAACAATAATAATAAAAAGAAAAGTAATACAATAATTAATAAATAAATAAATAATACAAGAATAAACTCTGTGTTTCACTCACAACTGTAAACCTATGTTTGTCATCCCCTGTATTAACAAACTTTTATTATTATATGTTTATGTGGCTTTTTGCCTCATATCAATATATTGGGCCAGAAAGTCTGTGATTTTCACTATTTCTCATTAAGTATTAAGCAAAACAACCCATGCTTGCAAAATTTTGTAAGGTGTTAAATATTTTTTGTATTTTAGACCAGAACAGTAAGAATCAGAATGTTTTTTGGAATTATGGTAATCCTTTTTTTTGTCTTATATAATATTTTTTAAATGTTTAGAAAGATATTTTCTTTTTAAAAGGGTAGCCTTTATTTAGTGGAATATTTAATATGAGATTCCTTCTTTCCAGCATTCCATTTATTCAGCAAGTATTTTTAACTGCCTGTTATGGACTAGCACCATGTTTTCTGTCCAGGTTATTAAAGCTTGGTATATTTTTTTGAAAGATGCTAAAAAGATTTTTTATATTATTTTTTAATTGTCATAATCATTCACTTTTCTTTCTAGGTGTCTCAGACATAAATTCAAAGAACTGGGCAAATCATGAGAATAAAACAATAAAGAAAATTACTGTGGTTGGAGGTGGTGAACTGGGAGTTGCCTGCACATTAGCAATTTCAGCAAAGGTAGGTAAGCATGATGATTATAAATACATATATCATATTGCTGTACTATTTTTTTTTTTATCCTCACCCTAGGACATTTTTCCATTTTTTGTTCAGATAGAGTGGGAGGGAGAGAGAGAGAAACATCGACGTGAAAGGGACACATGGAGTGGCTGCCACCCGCACAACCAACCAGGGCCGGGGACAAACTGCAACCGAGGTATGCTCCCTTAGCGGGAACCGAACTGGGTCTCTCTGGACTGCAGGCTGACGCTCTAACCACTGAGCAAAACTGGCCAGGGTTCATATTGCTGTACTTTTAGGTAGTTTATGTTTAACGCACAGGAAATGAAGGCTTAATTTTATCATGTGGGAAAGCCTCATTTTGCCTTAAAATATATTTAATTAGTTGATTTAAAAAAAAATAAGCTGAAAGCTTTCATTAGTAATGTTGCCTCTTAATTAGTAGTTAGTCATGGAATAGGCTTTGAAAAAGTGGTTTGAATAATGAGCTCATCAACCTAATTCAAGGGTAACCTCAACTTGATATTCATCTGACTTCATCACAAATTCTTTTGTTTCCTGAGTCATGCTACTTTAATTAAACTCTTATTTAATAACTTTTTAGCTCTTTCTAAAATTAGAATTTTTAAGGTTTTCTTTTGTAATTCACTCTGCTTTTATTTTGTTTTGTTTTCATTGATTTTTTAGAGAGAGGAAGGGAGAGAGAGATCAAAACATTGATGTGAGAAAGAAACCTCCATCACCTTCTTCCTGCACGCCCCCAACTGGGGATCGAGCCCGCAACCCGGGCTGTGCCCTAATGGGGAATCAAACTAGGATCTCTTAGCCCATGGAACAATGCTCAATCCACTGAGCCACACCGGCTGGGCAACTCTGCTTTCTTTTAGGATCGTAGTTCCTGAGTTGATAATTTGAGATTTGTTTATTTTTTATCAGTCCTTTTTACAAATCTTATCTACATAAATTATTTTCAGAAAGGTATTTAAATTCCTTTCCAGAGTGGTTCAAAAGATATCCAGGGCCCAATATCATGGTAACAGCATGTCTATGTCATTTGAGGGATATAGCCCAGAATAGAATAACTCTTCCTTTATAATTTATTTGGTAGCTGGCATTTAGTTTTCTAGTCTATTAAAATTTTATTGTTTGCCTGTCTAGATTTTTCCCTTTCCTTCCCATCTAATTTCTTCCATTTAAGACTCACATAACCCAGCCGGTATGCCTCAGTGGATTGAGCATCGTCCCATGTACTGAGAGGTCCCTATTTGATTCTTAGTCAGGGCACGTGCCCGGGGTTTCGGGCTCGATCCCCCGTAGAGGGTGTGCAGGACGCAGCCCATCAATGCTTCTCTCTCACATCTGTCGATGTTTCTGTCTCTCTCTCTCAAAAAAAATCAATAAAAACATATTTTTTTAAAAAGACTCATATATATGTCTTGGAGGTAGGTTCTACTTCAGCAAATAATTAAATTGTATCCAGGGAGCTAGAAAATTTTAAGGCTGGCTGCTCAGAACAATATATGCTAACTCCATCAGGATATAGTGTTCCCTCTTAATTGGAATTGAAATTGTTTTCAGTTCTTTTGTTACTAAATAGAATGTTTCTATAAACATTGCTTTACAAATTGCTTATTTTCTCATCTGCATTTTGTTTAGGTGTGCATAATCTCAAAAATAGTACTAGTGAGTCAGAGGGCATGGATGGGTTTTATGGCACTTATTACATATTGCAGCATTGCTCTTCAAAAAGGGAAAACTAATTTATGCTGCTAATAAAAATGTGCACATCAACCAGATTTTTGACATCCTTAATAGTACTAAATTTTATCAGTTTCCTTTTTTTTGTTAAAACAAAGAAAAGGCCTCTTAAAGCCATGTTTCTTTAGCTGTTAGAAGAGTCTCACTGTCAGTATTTCTTTGTGCACTGTCTAGATGGAAAATATTTTCCATTTTTCTTATTAAACATTAATATTTTGGTACAAGGTAACAATATTCAAATACAACAACAGTAGCCATAGTAGTGACAGTAGTATGTAGTAGTGATAGTAGCAGCAGTAACTGACCTTTACTGAATGCTTAACTAGGTGTCAGGTACTCATCTAAACATGACTCATTTTTACAGAAACCTGTGGCTTAGATACCATCATTACTGCTGTTTTACAAATGAAGAAACCAGGGCATGGGGAGGTTACCCAACTTGCCCAAAGTCACACTGTTAATAAAAGGAGTGGGGATTTGAAGCTGGACAAATTTATAGAACCTATATTCTAGATCCTTACTACTCACGTGTGGTTTCAGATCAGCAGCATTGACATCACCTGAGATATTATTATAAGTGCATAATCTCAGGTCCCACTCCAGACCTATGGTAGAAATCGGCATTTTAACAAAACCAAGGGGTGATCCGTGTGCTTCACTGATCTGTTAAATGTGATCCCTTAAATCTTGAGAAGCTCTGCTCCAAATCACTGTGTTATACTGCTTCGTTATTATTGTTATTATTGATGGACATTTAGGTAATTTCTAGTTTTGTTTGTTTGTTTGTTTTTTGTTTTTCTTATGAGTTTCTTTGAGCCAAGGAGGCAACATGTTCTGGAAGCAAGATCTCAAATGCTACCTCTAATCTTTTGAATATCCTTATGCTTACACATATTGTATCATTATCTTATATGTACTAATAAACTTGTAGGATAATTTATACAAATGAGGATTAAAGGATGGATGGATTAAAGGAGTTATTTTTTAAATTTTGATAGAAATTGTCAAATTATCTCCTATGTAAACTATACCAGTTTATTCTCATACCTACAGTATATGTAAATACCTGTTTTTCACAGTTGTTAAACTTTTGAATGTTTGCATGTCTGATAAATGAAAAATGGTAACTCATGTTCTTTGCATTTCTCCTGTGTGGTTACAATAATAAAATTAATAGATATAATTTAGAGAGGACTGCTCTCTGCCAGCCCTGTGTCACATAATTAATCCTTACAACCCATGAAGTAAGGTCAAGTTCAGTGACTTGCCCAGCATTACAGAGCTAATAAGTAGTACAGCTGGGTTGTTTTTTTTTTTTTTTTTTAATCCTCAACCAAGGACATTTTTACATTTATCTTTAGACAGAGTGGAAGGAGAGAGAGAAACATCGATGTGAGAGAGACACATCAATTGGTTGCCATCCGCACGACCCCAACCGGGGCCGGGGACAAACTGCAACCTTGGTATGTGCCCTTGGCTGGAATCGAACCCGGGACTCTTTGGTATGTGGGCCGATGCTCTAACTGCTGAGCCAAACCGGCCAGGGCAGCTGGGTTGTTTTCTTAACTTCTACACTTTCTTCCCTACAGTCTGGTAGATCTCTGAGTACTCTTGCCTCTGTACTCTAAGACAGGAGAGATCCTTAGATCCCTTACTACTTTGGAAAAAGACCTTCCAAGGTAATTTGACTTTTAGGATAGTCCATGTTGTCATGTACAGTCAGCCCACCATGGCACCCAAGGAGCCATCTACAGGCATGTGGAGATATTGTCCATGAGCTCTCTGGGGAGAGTGCCACATGATAATTGTATTTTAGATCTATGGCTATTATCCTTTTTTTTCTTTAAGAGAAATTTGGCATTAGTGTTGACTTTTATGCTAGAAATGAGGTGCTAAAGTAAACTAAAAAATTACTCTAAATTCTTTCAGAATATAAGTTACAACATGAAAATGAAAGCATAAACTCAAGAACAATAGCAAACATATTGAATGCACCAAGCCATATTTATTAGTCGTCCCACCAAAATAAACCTGCAATCTGTGACTTCTGCTCTAACCCCTGTTAGGTCCCAGTTTTCAATCAAGCCTAAAGGATCATATTATTCAAGTGCATAATAATTTCTTGCTTGCATATCCCCTTTATTATTATTGTGTTACTTTTGCTTCATAAGACAGCAAATGAAGCCTGTGTATTCTCCCTTAGCCCTCACTTCTGAATGAATTTAAATTGAGTAACTGGACATGTCCAATGTAATGCTGTTCTTTTTCTTACTATACTATACAGGGCATTGCAGACAGACTTGTCCTCTTAGACCTCTCAGAGGGGACTAAAGGAGGGATGATGGACCTTGATATCTTCAACCTGCCTAATGTGGAGATCAGCAAAGGTCTGGTTTTTCTGCTTAAGAGATGTATGCCTTATTTGCTGTTGTATTAAATCCTAGAATTTTTTAATAGACTTTATTTTTTAGAGTAGTTTTAGGTTCAGCGCAATATTGAACAGAAGGTACAGAAATTTCCCATATACACCCCCTGCTTCCACACATGCACAGCCTCCCCTAGTGTCAACATTCCCTATCTGAGTGATACAACTGATGAACCTACCTAGAAGCATTACCATTCAAAGTCTGCAGTTTACATTAGGATTCACTCTTGACATTGTACAGTCTATGGATGTGGACAGATCTATAATGACATGTATCCACCATTATTGTATCATAAAGAGTTGTTTCACTGCCCTAAAAATCCTCTGTGCTCTGCCTAAAGTACTAGCATTTTAATACTGAAAGTACCTTAAAGATGACCTAGTCCAAAACCCTCAATTTATGTATTTGGAAACTAAGATTCAAATAAGTTAAGTGACTTACCCAGAGTCATAGAGAGACTATAACTGATCATATTAACAAGAGTAAAAAAAAAAAAAAACGAATCAGATAAGGAAATAATATTTAGATTGGTCAGAAGGATTAATTCTCTGCCTCTTTCAAATCACTTTAGGGGACTGTTTAGTACATGGACCAAGAGGTTCTGAGGCCATTTAGGACACAGGGAAATTGTTTCTATGTGTCTCACTTTAGTATAAGTTGGTTTCCTCTGATTGCTTCCTTTTTCATAATATATTGGTTAAGAACACTGGTTTTAGAGTTAGAAAGATGGGGGTTTGCATCTTAGTTCTGCCACGTTATAGCTCTGACATTGTCAGATTACATAATCTCTCAAAGTTCAGTTTTATCATCTCTACAGGAGGAATAATACTTGATATATAGCAAAAGTACTAAACCAAGATTCTTTTTAAAAATTCAATTTACATTACTTTCACTAAAAATATATTGTTAAAATAAGTTTTAATGACAAAAAAGGTTTTTGTATCAATAAATACATTTTTAATGTCAAGTAATTTTCTCATATTTTTAATTTTAAAATTTTGCATATATTTTATAATGTTATGTATTAGTGCGTGTATATATATATATTTATACACACACACACACACACATATATATATATATATATATACACACATATGTAGGTAAATACTATATTTGGGGATGTGGGCTTAAAAATATTTTATTACCAGGGATGCATGATCAAAAAAATTGGATGACCATTGAACAAGAAAGTGTTTAAACACTCTAAATCAATGGTTCTCAACCTTCCTAATGCCGCGACCCTTTAATACAGTTCCTCATGTTGTGGTGACCCCCAACCATAAAATTATTTTTGTTGCTACTTCATAATTTTGCTACCGTTATGAATCGCCATCAGAAATATGTGTTTTCCTATGGTCTTAGGCGACCCCTGTGAAAGAGTCTTTCGACCCCCAAAGGGGTCGGGACCCACAGGTTGAGAACCGCTGCTCTAAACACTACAGAGTGTTTATTCTAACCTTCCAAAACCAGGTTGTAGTGAAAGTCAGTTTGTAACATGTTGTAGTTGTTTGGTCTTCCTTTGCCTTTTCTTACTTAGGACCCCTGTATGACCTTTGACCATATTTTCCAAATAAAATATTGAGACATAATGGTTCCACAAGCTTAAATGTATGAAGAACAATAGTGAGTCAGAGAAGTTGATATGCTACCTTTAAGTTATAAAAATTGGGTGTAATAGTTCTAGCAAGCCTTTAGATCCCTATAGGACATGAGTTTATTTTTCTTCTTCAGGAAGAATACAGTAGTTGCTTTAATAATCCCTTTGTAAGCCTCATATAGAAGATCCCTGGGTGAGCTAGATATTCTCTTGTGCCTGTCATTTCCAGGCACTGAAGTCCTTAAGGGACTTCTTAACTCTTCCAAATCACTTTAGGGAACTATTAGTACATGGACCCTAGAGATTGTGAGGCAATTTAGGACATGAAGAAATTATTTCTTCCTGTGTGTCTCATTAACCATCAATAACTGTTGTTTCAGATAATTGGAAGAATAGAATCCTTGGAGTAGATATATAGGACATGGTACTTGCCACCAAATAGGGAATGTTGAATGAGTGCACACTATCTTGGGGCAAGTTTCATGTTGCCCTTGTTAATTTCAGTTGCACATTCCTGATAATACTTAATTACTATGACATGAAGTAATTTTAAATATAGTATTAACTAACATTTCATAAATATGTTCTATGCTGTGGAGAAGTGCATTGATGATTTTTGAAAATTGAACTCATTTGGAAATTTTAGTAATGTCCCTTCATAACAGGCATTGATGATTGAAACTGACTGGTCATCTTAGAGTTGTACTTTGCTCCATTTGGGTAGCTACTAAAACATTTTGGGGGAAAGATATACATATGTACATATGAACATGTGAATATACTATACAGGGTGGGGCAAAAGTAGGTTTATAGTTGTGAGTACACAAAACAGAGTTTATTCTTGTGTTATTATTCATTAATTATTATATTATTTTCCATATGACTGTAAACCTACTTTTGCCCCACCCTGTATATACACACACAAACAATTATGCTTGTTTATGTGTAAGACTAACCCCAGAGAAATACTAAGGAACTGTTAAGAACAGTTGTTTCACCCGGCTGGTGTGGCTCAGTGGTTGAGTGTCAACCCATGCATCAAGAAGTCGATGGTTCAATTCCTGGTCAGGGCACATGCCCAGGTTGCAGCTGGATCTCCAGTAGGGGGCATGCAGGAGGCAGCAGGTCAGTGTTTTTCTCCCTCTCACTTCCTCTCTCTCTAAAATTAATAAAAACATATATTTTTTAAAGTAGTCCAGCTCGGTAAATAAGTGATTGCAGTGATTTTGTGGCTCCATAACAGAAATTTAGCAACAACAAAACTTGTTTGTGAGGATGAGATCTTGCCATTTGCAACAACATGGATGAACCTAGAGGGTATTGTGCTGAGTGAAGTAAGTCAGAGAAGACAAATACCATATCACTTATATGCAGAATCTAAAGAACAAAATAAGTGAATAAACAAAACAGAAACAGACTCATATATACAGAGAACATTTTGACAGTTGCCAGAGGGGAGGAGGGTTAGGGAGGCAGGTGAAAGAGGTGAAGGGATTAAGAAGCACAAATTGGTAGTTACAAAATAGTCATGGGGATGTAAAATATGGCATAGGGAATATAGTCAGTAATATTGTGATAATTATGTATGGTGCCGGATGGGTGCTAGATTTATTAGAGTAATCATTTCATTAGTTATATAAATGTCTAATCACTAGGTTGTATACCTGAAACTATCAGATAGTATGTCAACTGTAATTGAAAAATACAAAATTATTATTTTTTTAAATGTATCTTTATTGTTGAAAGTATTATAGATATCCCTCCTTTTTTCCCCCCATTCACTGCCTCCTTCCTACCACCCAACTCCACCCCCATCTTCACCACACTATTGTTTGTGTCTACTGATTATGCACATATGCATATAAGTTCTTTGCTTTATCTCTTGTAGCCCATCCCCACTCCCCTTCCCTCACACCCCTACTCCCTTTCCCTCTAAGGTTCATCAGTCTATTCCCTACTTCCATGTCTCTGGATCTATTTTGTTCATCAGTGTATTTTGTTCATTTGATTCCAAAAATAAGTGAGATCATGTGATACTAGCCTTTCTCTGACTGGCTTATTTCGATTAGCATAATACTCTCCAGGTGCCTCCATGCTGCCTCAAAGAGTAAGAGATCTTTCTTTAGCTGCATACTATTCCATTGTGTAAATGTACCACAGCTTTTTTATCCACTCATCTACTGATGGACAGTTGGGCTGTTTCCAGATCTTAGCTATTATAAATAGCACTGCTACAAACATAGGGGTGCATATATTCTTTCTGATTGGTGTTGGCTTCTTAGGATATATTCCTAGCTGTGGGATCACTGGGTCAAATGGCAGTTCCATTTTTAATTTTTTTAGGAAATTCCGTATTGTTTTCCATTGTGGTTGCACCAGTCTGCATTCCCACCAGCAGTGTACTCGAGTTCCCTTTTCTCCACACCCTCAACAGCACTTGTTGTTTGAGGATTTGTTGATGGTGATCATTCTGGCAGGTGTGAGGTGATACCTCATAGTTTTAATTTGCATCTCTCTGATGATTAGTGTTGTTGAGCATTTTTTCATATGTCTCTTGGCTATTTTTTTTAAAATCTTGCTTGTGAATTCCAAGAGAAGAAATGTCAAAAGTTTTTGAAGCACTCCATCTTCAGAAATCTTTCATATGGTCTCAATTTTAAAGCACTAAATTGGACAGGATTCATCATTCCAGTGACCATCAGTAACTAAAACATCAGGAAAAATCACAAAGACATGAAAGTATTCCTCCATAAGCTCTCCACATTGCAGATCTCTTATAGCCATTCCCCTTCTCTTCTTTTTTTTTTTTTTTTTTGTTCAGGTAGAGTGGGAGGGAGAGAGAGGAACAGAGAGAGAGAGAGAAACATCGATGCGAAAGGAACACATCGAGTGGCTGCCACCCGCACAACCGACCAGGGCCGGGGACAAACTGCAACCGAGGTACGTGCCCTTAGCGGCAACCGAACCCGGGTCTCTCAGGACCGCAGGCCGACGCTCTAACCGCTGAGCCAAACCGACCAGGGCCCCTTCTCTTCTTATTATCCAGAAGGTTTCAGGAAGTAGTCCATCACTTTTGATGATGATGGAGACTCCATCCAGAGACTCTTCCACAGTGGTCTGTGTAGCCAAATGGCACCAACACAGTCTTCTCTTGGTATCTCTTATTTCCATGAAATTTGACTCTGTGTTTCCATAAAAGTCCATGCCAAGAGGTGTGGCTTTTTTTTTTTTCCCCTTTCTTTTCACTCTGGAACAAAGTAGAAGTCATGCAGACTACTCTAGTGATTATTGAGTCTGACTGCTGCCCAGGAGAGCCCCATTTGAGACTCAAGGTAAATTAAAATATTGAGGGCAGAAAAGAGCCTAATGAGAGAGAGACTCAATATCACCATACAATATTGATAATCATTTATGTCTGGCTTCTTTCACTTAGCATAATATTTTCAAAGTTCATTCATATTGTAGCATATATCAGTACATCATTACTTTCTATATCTGAATAACATTCTATGGTACGGACATATAGCATTTTATTTATCCTTTCATCGGTTGATGGATATTTGGATTGCATCTTTTTTTTTTTTAATCTTTACCCGAGGATACTTTTCTATTTATCATCAGATAGAGTAAGAGGGAGGGAGGGAGAGAGAGAACAAGAAAGAGAGAGGGAGAGAGAGAGAATCAATGACGTGAAAGAGACACATCAACTGGTTGCCTCCTGCAGAACCGACCAGGTACGTGCCGAACCACAACCGAGGTACATGCCCTTGACCAGAATCAAACCTGTGACTCATTGGTCCGTGGACCGACACTCTCTAACCACTTAGCAAACTGACCAGAGCTGGATTGTATCTTTTTGCTAATGTGAATGGTGCTGCTAGAACATTCATGTACAAATTTTTGTTTGAATACCTTTTTTCAGTTCTTTTTTTTTTTTTTTTTTATCATCCTCATCCGAGGACATTTTTCCATTTTTTGTTCAGGTAGAGGGGAGGGAGAGAGAGAGAGAGAGAGAAACATCGACGTGAAAGGGACACATCGAGTGGTTGCCACCCGCACGACCAACCAGGGCCGGGGACAAACTGCAACCAAGGTACGCGCCCTTAGCGGGAACCGAACCCGGGTCTATTAGGACCGCAGGCCGACGCTCTAACCGCTGAGCCAAACCGGCCAGGGCCTTTTTTCAGTTCTTTTAGGTATATACCCAGAAGTAGAATTGCTGGGTTACATGGCAATCCTGTGATTAAGTTATTGATGAATTTATAGTATCCTTTTGAAGATCATTATTAATAGCACATATAGATCTAAGTAGCTCTATCTGTTTATTTGAACATCTTCAAATGGATGTCTGTCTCCTGTAGATAGACATTTATATTTGTATTTTTGTGATTACAAATAATGCTTCAAAGAACATGTAATGCAAAAATCTTTATGTAGGTCTCTAACTAGTGGGATAAAGTACTAGGTCAAAAGCTATGTGTTTTTAAAATTTGTATTATTAAGTTGTACTTATTTATACTCTCATTAACAGTGTATGAGGGTTTCTGTTTCCATTTTCTCACTTTTCGATATTAAACATAGCTTATGGAATAATTCTTCTATGACATTATTTTGATCATGTCATTTTCTGACTGAGGACACTATTATGCTTGTCTCTTATCCAATAATAATAATAATAACAACTGACATTATTTTATGGAATCAATAACATATGCTAGGCCCTGGACGGTTTGGCTAAGCGGTTAGAGCATCGGCCCCACGGTCCAGAGAGATCAAGGTTTGGTTCCAAGGGTACGTACCTCGGTTGCAGTTTGTCCCCGGCCCTGGCTGGGGTTGTGAGGGAGGCGGCCACTCGATGTGTCCCTTCCACGTCGATGTTTCTCTCTCTCTCTCTCTCTCTCTCTCTCTCTCTCTCTCTCTCTCCCTCTCTCTCCCTCCCACTCTCTCTGAACAAAAAAATGGAAAAATGTCCTCGGGTGAGGATAAAAAAAATAATAGCATATGCTAGGTACTTTACATATATACTAACTTCTTTATTTCTCTTACTTTATTTTATAGGTGGTTCAGAGCGATTGTGGCTTAGGTCACACAGTTAGTAAGAGGCTGAGCTAGGGTTTCAAACATGTTTGTTACCAATTTCTTATTTACTCCAGAAATAGTCTCTGTGTATGCAAGCATAAATGTTTGTGTGTACAGGTATATGCATGTATGTGCATGGAGAAAAAATTGTTCAATAGTTGTAAATTTAAAAATAAGTTGTTGTTGCCCTAGCTGGTTCACTCAGCAGTTAGAGCATCGGCCTGCAGGGTTCGATTCTGATCCCCAGCCCCGGTTGGGGTCTTGCAGGAGGCAACCAATCAATGTCACATCGATGTTTCTCTCTCTTCCTTCCTCCCTCCCTCTCTCTAAAAAATCAGTGGAAAAATATCCTTGAATGAGGATTAACAAAAAAATAAAATAAGTTATTGTTGACATATGGAGCAAAGTAAAATTTACTCAATAGCCAGTGATTCTTAAAATATAGTTTATGGATTAATAACTTGTGTCAGAATCACCTGAGGTGCTTTTTTAAAATTACAGATGCCTAGCATCCATCCCAGGTCTATGGAGAAATTAAAGAACTTAGGAGCTTGATAGGAAAGCATATGGAGTAGGAAGTCTTTCTTGCACATTTGAAATATTAGACAGCTTCTACTCTGTTGACTCATAAATTAACCTTGAGGGTGAGGGCATTTTTATCATTCAAAGTAGAAGAAGCTAAAGGGAGAAAAGTAAAGAAATGATCCTGGCAAGGTAGGTTGGGGCCAAATTATAGGATGTTAAGTTGAACCATTCACTGATATTTAATGATATTGACAAGCCACCTAATCTTTCCAGGTATCAATTTCCTTATCTGTGTGAGGGTATAGGACTAAGTTTGTAAATACAGCACAGTCTTAACAACACTCTGTAGCCATACTGCCTGGGCTTAAAATTTTAGCTGTGCTACTTACTAGTTCTATGACTTTGAACAACTTACTTAACTTCTCTATGCTTTATTCCTGACTAATGGGGATGATATTAACCCCATAGTGTGTTGTAGCTTAGATTAAATGAGTAAACATAGGGAAAGCTCTTAGAAAAATACCTGACATGTAAAAGTAATAGTGAAGCCTTAACTATATCTCTTCCAGTTCTACTGTCTTCAAATTCTTGAGGTTTTGACTCATCACCAGATATCTATTTCAAACATTAGAACACAGGAATTACTTAAGGGACTCATGAAGAACCATAATTAAAACCCATGAGTCAGTTTTTGGAGCTACCATCCCCAACAATTGCATTAGATTATGAACTAAAATTGGGTAGTGCATTTCCCAGTGGACGTATTGCACAAGTGTTTCCTTCTGCAACTTGTTTAGAAAGATGGCCTTAGAGGCTTAATTAAGACTATAAACTCTGGCATCTACTCACTGTCTCCCTGGGATGCTGGTATTCATTTACAAAGGTCTGTTGAACTGATGCCATTATAGTTGCTTTATTATTTTTCTGTTGTTTTTGATGTTGATAATATCTGGACATTGTTTTGGCATGTACTTACTGTAAGGCACACATGTAACCAAAAGTAATGTTGTAAAATAGCATATGAATGTTCAAGGGTTACAGCAGTGAACTCCAAGACCAATGGTTCTTTTTTTTCTTTTTTAATTTTTCTTTATTGATTTTTTTTAGAGAGATGGGGAGAGATATAAACATCAGTGTGAAAGAGATACATCAATCGGCTGCCTCCTGCACGCCCCCTACAGGGGATCGAGCCTGCAACCCAGGCACATGCCCTGACCAGGAATTTAACCCGGATCTCTTCAGTCCACTGAGCCACACGGGCCAGGCAAGACCAGTAGTCTTTTTTTTTTTTTTAATCCTCACCCAAGTGCATGCTGAGAGAGAGAGAAACATTGATGTGAGAGACACATCAGTCAGTTGCCTCCCTCCCATACATGCCCTAACCAGAATCAAACTGGCAGCCTTTCAGTGCACAGAATGTTCAACCAACTGAGCCACTCTGGCCAGTCAGCAGTGACCTCCAGAGAACAGCTTTTCCTATGTCAAAAACAGTTACTTACCTACTAAGTTCCATTATCTAAAGCCAAGGACACTGGGCTTCAAGAAAAAGTCAGTAAAAAATGAGCCAAGATGTTTCATCTTGATTTAAAGATTTTCAAACCATTTTTTGCGTCTTTGGAGTAGAATCTTTAATAAATAAAACAGATACAAGTAGAACTACTCTGCTTAGTGAAGCTAAAAGTGAATTGCCTGGCGCCATGCCTACCAGCCTTCTTTTCACGTATCCCCAGTCCTCCTGGGTGGCCTCTGAATCGCTTTTAAGGGACTCTAGGACTCCTAAGCTCAAAGTTTAAAAATGAGTGATATAATTGATTGTAAGTTCATTTGCCTGTAGCACATTATTTATTTTTCCTAATAAAATTGTGAATTGCCTAAAAACTAATTCCTTGTTTGTGGGTTCTGAATCTGTAATTTATTTGGTTTATCTTTATTGCTCTCTTTCCCCAGTTAGGATACACTTTTGCTCTTAATTCTCTTTCTGGTGGCAAACTTTAGCACTTTTTATACTTCCCATGGGGATAAGATTGATCTGGGTGCAAGTGTGCCTAAAAGATCTCTACTTGAAGAAAAGAAAAACCGTCTCTATGAACACAAATTTTATTAAAACCTATATCTTGAGCTCAAAATGTTTCTTTTTATTCAATAGATTTGTCTACCTCTGCTCATTCCAAGGTGATCATCTTCACCATTAACTCTGTGGGTAGTTCTCAGTCCTACCTTGATGTGGTACAGAGAAATGTGGATATGTTCAGAGCCCTTGTCCCAGCCCTGGGGCAATATAGTCAACACAGTGTCCTGCTTGTTGCATCTCAACCAGGTAAGAGGTTTTATTTTAAATTAATTTGATGGTCCAGTGCATCAATAGAATTGCTATTACTGATAAAAGTCATAAAACTAGATTATAAAGGGACAACTAGAGTATTCAGTTAAATTGCCCTTATAATGAACAGTATAGTATTTCCATATCCTGTCATACAGTGACTTCCTATGACTGGCATTAACTAGAAGGTTACAAATTAAAATTTTTTATGTAATACTATTATTATGTTCCAGGTTGTTAGCTATGCTTTCTTCTGAGAAAATGGTTAAATCCCCAAGAGAAAAATGTAGCGGCTTATGTGAAAGATCTTTTGTTAATTCTGAAGTGTCATAAAATGTTAGTGAGCACGCCAGAGTACATTTTTAACATTTTTTATTTTAATTTGTTTGAAACTGTTTTACCTAAAAAGAAAATATTTTTAAAGAGTTAGGTGTAATACTGGACTCAAATTGGTGAAGAGATTTTTTTTTTTTACATGTTCCCAGTACAGGAGAATGGGATACATTTCACTTGTTTTCCTATAGTAATTGGTTGAGAGGCACTGATCTCTTTAATTCCTGACATCCTTTGGCATGTAAGAAAAAAGTAGTTGTGTTTTTATTCATAATCCTGTTACTGCATAGTGATGGTACATGAATCGGTATTTTATTTTAAAGATAGAAATTCAGGTTAAGATAGATATAAGAGAACTTGATCAATGAAAAAAAATTATCTTCTGGTTTTCTGTATCTGTTTTTATCCTTCTTGCTTAACTATTCTAGGAAATTATTTTCTACTCGTAACAATTTATATTTAGCAACAAAGTTATGTTAAATTATGCTGAAACCTAGTTCATGTTTTCAATATACATTAGAACTATAGTATGCTTTATAGTACATTTAGGACCTAAGAAGAATATTTACAAGTTCTAGTATACTTATTAAAATAATAAATATTGTCCGGCTGGTGTGGCTCAGTGGTTGAGCATCGACCCATGCACTAAGAGGTCGCTGGTTCGATTCCTGGTCAGGACACATGCCCAGGATATGGGCCCAATCCCCAGAGGGGGGGCATGCAGGAGGCGGCCAGTCAGTGTTCTCTCTCATCGATGTTTCTATCTCTCCCTCTCCCTTCCTCTCTTTCTAAAATGAATAAAGGAAATTTTTTTATTTATTTTAAATGATAAATATTTATGAACCAGTCTAGAAGTATATTTTTAAAAATCTTTACATTTGTACTTTGTGTGTAATATTTAGTGGAAATTATGACCTACGTGACATGGAAACTGAGTGCCTTTCCTGCAAATCGAGTGATTGGAATTGGATGCAATCTGGATTCACAGAGGTTACAGTATATTATTACAAATGTTTTGAAGGCACAGACTTCAGGAAAACAAGTATGGGTTATTGGTGAGCAGGGAGAAGACAAAGGTAAGAAATATATTTTTACTAGTTATATTGATAACCTAAATCACGAGTGGTCATGATACTCAGATATATGGAGACTCACAAATTGTAGAGTTTAGTTGGTGGTTTTTGTTCCACTTTTAAGTGCCTTCTGTGTAACATGTCCTGTGCTGTGAATAGACTCCTGAAACATGTTATTCTAATCTACTTACTTTTCTGACAGTTTACAATTAGTCAAGACTTTAGTCAGGTTTTATATTTCCTCAAAGTTATTTTCTTAAAATGTAAAGCTTCCTATATGCTTTGATGACAAATACTGAAAACTTATGTCTGGGATAGAGGTAACTTTAAAAAATTTGTACTTTTCTGTTTTTTCGGTTTGTTATTATGGATATGTACTATTTTTAAGAAAATTATTTTAATGAAATACAGTAGTATTTTAAATCTGTATAAATCTGCACTGGCTACCTAGAAAGTTCAATGCCAAAAGGAGTCAGGCTATAAAATAAACCTTTACAAAACCTGACAGTATAATTCAAGCAGAAATACTTTTCAGGTTCAAAATGCTAAAACCAAGCACTAGTCAACAGGACCCTAGAAAAGGGTAGTGAACAAGAACTTGGAGCAGATGTTTTAGAGTACTGAATGTCTAGGGCAGCGGTTCTCAACCTGTGGGTCACGACCCCTTTGGGGGTCGAACGACCTTTTCACAGGGGTCCCCTAAGACCATTGGAAAACAAAATTGCAGTTACTTATCTTCCTAAATCATACTTCTTTTTTCAAAAACTTTCGCTGGCCCAGCCAGTGTGGCTCAGTGAATTGAGCATTGTCCCATGGACTGAGATGTCCTGGGTTTGATTCCCAGTCAGGGCACATGCTCAGGTTGCAGGCTTGATCCCCAGCAGGGGGCGTGCAGGAGGCATCTGATCAATGTTTCTCACATCAATGTTTCTCTCTCTCCCTTCCATCTCTCGCTTAAAAAAAAAAAAAAAAAAAAATCAATAAAAACATATTTAAAAAAAACCTTTCACTGGCTTCCTCTGATCAAACCATCAAATTCCTTTGGTTGGCCCAGCCAGTGTGGCTAGCATCAACCCATGCACCAATAGGTCAGATGGTTCCATTTCCAGTCAGGGCACATGCCCAGGTTGTGGGCCAAATCCCCAGTGGTGGTTATGCAGGAGGTAACCAGTTGATGTTCTCTTTCATTGATGTTTCTATCTCTCTCTTCCTTTTCCTTCCTCTCTCTCTAAAATCAATAAACAAAAAAATAAAGTCCTTACTATGCAGCTGTAAGAAAGAAAGATCTCTGCCCTGGCTGGTTTGGCTCAGCGGTTAGAGCGTCGGCCTGCAGTTCTGAGAGACCCGGGTTCGGTTTCCGCTAAGGGCACATACCTCGGTTGCAGTTTGTCCCCGGCCCTGGTCGGTTGTGCGGGTGGCAGCCACTCGATGTGTTCTTTTCACATCGATGTTTCTCTCTCTCTCTCTCTGTTCCTCTCTCTCCCTCCCACTCTACCTGAACAAAAAATGGAAAAATGTCCTCGGGTGAGGATAAAAAAAAAAAAAAGTTTTAAAATAAAAAAAAAGTAAAAGTATAAATTATTAAGCTGTTCTTCTACTTGAAAAAGTCATACATTCACATCACAAAAAAATTAAATAGTACAAAAAGATATACAATGAAAAAAAGTCTTCTTTCTTAGCCAGACACCCAGTCAGTCTCCTTTCTCTGGAAGCAATCACAGTTACCGGTTTCCTGTGTAACCTTACAGAAATGTTCTGTGCATAGGCAAGCACATGTATGAAAAATACATCATATATTATTTTCTACCTTGCCCTTTTACTTATTGATATGACTTGGAAGTTATATATGTATATATATAATATATATATATTATTCTTTTTAACTACTAGATATACCAAAATTTATTTAACCAGTCCCCCTAATAAGTTACAGTTTTTTAATAATTAGAACAATGTGGTTGTATTAATATCACAGATCATAAAGAGAAAATAAAGGATTGTATGACAATAAGTAAACCTAAGGCACTGTGCTGCCTGCTGTTAGAACTATAGATATGTATTATAATCTGACCCTGTTTTATAGGAAGCTTAGAATCTAATACAGGAAATGACTATAATAAAAAGCAGTGTTGACTTGGTATGAGAGAGGTTCAAGGATACTAGGATAAAAGCACAAGGAAGGATATGGTAATTCTGTCCTCAGCTCTCCAGTGGGAACTAGAAATAGAGGGATGTAGGTGCTTGTGAATTGGGATCTCTTAAGTATAATATGTAATATTTGACACATGTAAAAGAATACATATAATGTAATGTATATGTATGTTTTAAAATATAATAGAATAAACATTCATGAATCCACACTCAATTATTAAGAACAGTACCGATACCACTAAAGCCACCTTTGTATTCTGCAACCTGTCTCCCTGTCTTCCACTTATTTAGCTACCACTGTCAGATCACTTTTTATCCTGTCTTCTACTTTGTTTCAGAGAGAGTTAATCAGTTGATTGGTATACTTAGCTTGGTTGGCCCTGAAGCCAAAAATGGATTAGAGGCTCCCTCTGCTGGTTTTTTCAGTAGATACCAATTGGTTATATTCTTGTATGAGTGATACTACCACAGTGGTAGCGATTATAATTATCTTTTATTGAGTGGCTACTATGTATATTAAACGGTTTTCATATCTCACCCTGAGAATGATGTAGATGGTTTTCCAAATTAATAAAAGAGGAAGCTTAAAACTCAGGTTAACTAATTTGTTTGTGGTTACACGTCTAATAAGGGCAGAACTGAGGTTTGAACCCTGCTTGACTCCAAAGCTGTGCTTTTCTTGCTGTGACTTAATTAGATAACTTATCTAAAGCATTTAGTACAGTGTCTGGCACCAAGCAAACACTCAGTAAATGGTAGCTGTTATTATAGTCATCAGCAAGATGGTTATGAATAAAATTTTGGCAAAAGAGCATGTAAAACTATGCTTTGAAGTAAAGCAACATAGGATTTGAAAATATAATAATAGCAGGTTTGTAAGTAAAATGATTCTCTTCAACTGTTTCAGAGACAAATTATAACTACAGCTTAGGGGAGAAATCACATGACATACAGATCTTTCGGATCTGTTTCCTGCTTCCTTCCTCAGCTTCATTTTCTCCCATTCTGCCAGGCATTCTATGCTAATCAGATGGTCAACTTGCAGTTTCCTGAATGGTTCATGGGCTCTCATGCCTCCTTGCCTTTACACCTGATGCTTCCTTCCCCTGAACATTCATTCACTTGGCTAACTTCTACTTACCCTTCAAGACTGGGCTTGAGTGCCGTCCCTTCAAGGAAGTCTTCCCTAATTATTCAGATTAAGTAAATGTAAGCCTCTACTATAAACATTATCACACTGTGTTATAACTGCATATTTACCTGTCTGTTTACCCCACCAGACTTTAAGCTCCTTGGAATGGTCTCAGTAAATGTGTTTTGTGATGAATGAATAATCCTGACACTATCTTGTGACCAAAGGTCATTCATATTATGCTCCACCACATTAGATAGTTGGCAAAACATGAGTTTTGGAGCTGTTATTTTCTGCTGTGATATTGAAATTATATATAAATTGCAGGTAACTCCTTTAAATGGTGTCTTAGAAATCCAAGGCTGGACCTCAGAACAGAATGTTAGATTCTCTACTTTGGGCATCAGTCTTACCAAAGGGTTAGGTGTTATAGTAATAGAAAAGTGCTATCCCATGGTCATTTCTCATTCAAATTTTAGGGTCCAGAGGATTACTGTTCTTGAGGAGTGGAACCAGAAAGATTAGGATTGATATTAGATACAATATTTGAAAGGGCTCTCTAAACTAGCATGGATTTACATTTAGGAAATTTGAAGGGCTGGGCAGTAAATGAACAAAAAATGAAATAATTAAGTCCATCTAAATGTAATTAAAACTTCTGATGACTGTGTCACAAGCAACTGTGAACATAGTGAAACTTTCTCCCTCTTTCCAAATGTTTTTTTCGCATGGCTCTTACAAGTCAGGATTCCGAGAGAAAGAATATGATCATTGTGTAACATATAATGGCAGTAATAATCATAAATAATTTCCAGATGTTTTGTTGTCTTTTTTATACCTACTTTGCCTCTTTTATTCACCTTTCCAAGGTATGTAAGTGCTGCATTTTGTTCAAAAGACAGTTTCCTGTAATTTTCTATTTATTGTTAATATACTAATAATATACCAATATTTTTCTAGAAAAGAATTCATGTACAATCCTTCTAGTTTTTAATAGTTTTTTAAATCCCTCAATCTGTCCAGCTGGTGTGGCTCAGTGGTTGAGCATCGACCCACACACCAAGATGTCACCGGTTCGATTCCCAGTCAGGACACATGCCCAGGTAGTGGGCCAGATCCCTAGTGCAGGACATGCAGGAGGCGACCAGTCTATGTTCTCTCTCATCAATATTTCTATCTCTCTCTCCCTCTCCCTTCCTCTCTCTTGAAAATAGAAAATAAAAAATAATAATAATAAAAATCCCTCAATCTGTCCACATGTACTTACATTTGCATAAAACAATCTAGTTTTGCTTTTTTTTTTTTTACTTAACATAAAAACTTTCCCATGTTTTCCTCTTTGTTAAAAAATATAGTTATGGATTGTGTTCGAGGTCAGTTCTGTATTATCTTCTGAGCATTCTTTTTAAAAAATTTTTCATTTTTATTTTTTTCTTTATTGATTTTTGAGAGCGAGAGATAGAAACATTGATGAGAGAGAACATCAATTGGCTGCCTCCTGCATGCCCCTCACAGGGGATTGGGCCCACAACCTGGGCATGTGCCCTGACCAGGAATCAAACCGGCAACCTCTGGGTGCATGGGTCAATGCTCAACCACTGAGGCACACTGGCCAGGCCTGCGCATTCTTTACCATGGTAAAGAGTATGTGTGAGAGGACACAAAAGAACACAATATCCCTGCCCCCCTGGAAGCTTATAATCAGTTTGAGAAGGGAGGCATTTGGATGTACACGGTGTCCTTTGTTACTGACACATCACTTAAATGGTCTAATTTTGAATGCAGTTTAGAAGACTTGAATTTTAAACATAAGATAGTCTTCTACATCTGAATGTACTTTAGTTTTGTTTACTCAAATAAAGATTTGTATCAAAGAATGTCTTCACACAGATGAGAAACAGACTATAAGAAAGGTTTCAAAAGCCCCAGCCAGTTTTGCTCAGTGGTTAGAACATCAGCCCGCAGTCCAGAAAGACCTAGGTTCGGTTCCCATTAAGGGCACGTACCTTGGTTGCGGTTTGTCCCCGGCCCAGGTTGGGTCGTGCGGGAGGCAGCTACTTGATGTGTCCCTTTCACGTCGATATTTCTCTCTCTCTCTTCCTCTCTTTCCCTCCCACTCTATCTGAACAAAAAATGGAAAAATGTCCTCGGGTGAGAATAAAACAAACAAACAAAAAAACGTGTGTGTCTCACATCGATGCTTCTCTCTCTCTCTCTCTCTCCCTTTTTTCCACTCTCTAACAATCAATGGAAAAATATCCTTCAGTAAGGATTAACAAAAAATAAAATAATAAAATAAATGCTAACTTTAAAAAAAAGAAATGAATTTTGAATTGTTTATAATTAGTGTAGTAGAGGAAATGAGTACCACCAAAGATGTACTTAGAAAACAGGACCTCGCCTAACCGCTGTGGAAATCTAGTCCAGAATAGGTAACCAAATTATTCCTCACCTGGTGAAAGAAATTAGTCTGGGTGGTTCCCAGCAGAACAAATGCCAAGTGTTTGCAGTACTTGAGAACCTATTATTCACAGCCTGCTGAGGAAAGAAAATATTCTACTTGGACAGTAAAATGACCAAGGTAGAACTATTATTGATGAGAGAGATCAGGTAAGGAAGTAGACTTTGGGGATCATGTGTTTTGGGGATTGCATCTCAAAGCCTTATCCCAAGCAGTTGGTATAGCACATTTAGTGTCATCAGTGAAAAATGTAACTATTGCTAAAAGGGGGCGGGGGGGGGGGTTGTAATGTTTAATACAGGTGCCTTGACTGCAAACAATCATTTATCACATCTTAATCCTAAGAGAGTTATTGACAAAATACAATTAATTTTCCATTTACTTTTTAGTTACCAAATGGGGTGGCCAAGAAGAAGTAATGAGTCATAATTCTCAGGTGCAGCTGTCCAACAGGTAACACTGAGTATAAATTTGCATTTATCCAACTAACAATCATGTCCTTCATTGCTAACGTAAGAGCTATTTACACATCATGTACGTACCAGGCTCCTGCAGACAAAACGACCTAGTATGGACAAATCCAAAAGTACAAGAGACCATTGTTTTCTGTTCTTTGATTTCTTACCTCAGAGTGGATCTAAGAGTGCTTTGCTAACTTTATTTCAGATATAGAGTTGACATTTAAAGAAAGGGTAGAGCCCGGTCGGTGTGGCTCAGTGGTTGAGCATCAACTCATGCACTAAGAGGTCGCCAGTTCAATTCCCGGTCAGGGCACATGCCCAGGTTGTGGGCCCAGTCCCCAGTGGGGGGTATGCAGGAGGCAGCCAATCAGTGTTCTCTCTCATCCATGTTTCTATCTCTCTCTCCCTCTCCCTTCCATTCTCTCTAAAATCAATAAAGAAAAAAAGAAAGAAAGAAAGAAAGAAAGGGTGGGGGGAGGAGGGAAGAGATAAACCACAGAACTTATATGCATGTATGTGTAACCATGGATATAGACAACAATGCTGGGGATGGGGCAGGGTTGGGGGGGATTGGGAGGAGGGTGTCAATTAGGGGAAAAGGAGAAACATCTGTAACAAAATAATAAAAAATATTTTAATTAAAAAGAAAGGGTAGAATAGGTTTCTGATTTGACAACAGTGATTTTACTGCTCTATATGTTTCCGAGGATATTGAGAATTTTCTTTTTTTTTCTTTTTTTTTTTTTTATCCTCACCCGAGGATATTTTTCTTTTTTTTTGGTACAGATAGAGTGGGAGGGAGAGAGAGGAAGGGAGAGAGAGAGAGAAACATCGACGTGAAGGGACACATCGAGTGGCTGCCACCCGCACGACCAACCAGGGCCGGGGACAAACTGCAACCGAAGTACGTGCCCTTAGCGGGAACCGAACCCGGGTCTCTCCGGACCGCAGGCCGACGCTCTAACCGCTGAGCCAAACTGGCCAGGGCGAGAGAATTTTCTTAAATGTAGAAGAAAATATCTCCATACCACTTTAAAATTAACATGGATTTATAAATCACACATAAATACATTAAGAAACTAGTCTAACATGAACAGATAATCCATATTATAAGAGCAGGCAAAAACAAAGTGTAATGCACAGATCCTTGTAGTATCTGTTGCTTTATTCAGAGGCCTTTTGGGGGTATGGAGCCTGTAGGTTGGACTCTACATATATTTTCTTGTCATTTGTTGTTTCACCATCACATATGACATACTTCCCTGTGGTCTGAGTGGTGAAGATTTTTAGTTTTTTAAACCTTCAGCATATGGTTTTTAACTGGAAAGAAGATTCTCTTATTGATAAGAGGAGCATGTTGTACAATCCATTCTAACCTAATTATTTACATAACCCTGCATGTATAAATTTTAAAAGGAAGAAATTCAAACATGTTTTTAAAATTTATATCATTTTTGTATTAGTTAAAAAAACAATATATACTATTTAGAAACTTTTAAATACTGCAGCTATCTATAAAGTAGCAAGTGAAAAGCTGGGGTAATTTATTCTCTAGAAGCAACCACTGTTAACAGTTTAGTGCCCACTGTTCAAATACTTTTTTTAATGCTTCTGCAAACATAATTGTTTACTATTATTATTATTATTATTTTTTAATCCTCACTTGAGGACATTTTTACATTTATCTTCAGATAGAGCTGGAGGGAGAGATGGAGGAAGAGACAGAGAGAAACATTGATGTGAGAGAGACACATCGAGTGGTTGCCACCCACACGACCCCAACCGGGGCCGGGGACAAACTGCAACCGAGGTACATGCCCTTACAGAAACTGAACCCAGGACTCTCTGGTTCGCAGGCCGATGCTCTAACCACTGAGAAACTGGCCAGGGCTGTTTTTTATTATTTTTATAATAATAGATTAATGTTACTCATATTATCTTGCAACTTGCTTTGTTTCCTTAATATTAAATCTTGGACATTTTCCATATTGTCCACATAAATCTACTTTATTATTCTCATGCACTACATTGGGTAGTGATTTATTTAATGAGTCACTTTTGATTAACTGCTTCCAAATTTTTTTTCTGTCTCAAGCAAGGCAAGAAAATATTATTATATGTATATCTTTGCACACTTGAGCATACTGCTGTAGGACAAATTCCTAAGAAGGATTTCTAGATCAGATGTTGCCAAATCTTTGTCCTAAAAGACTGCATCACTTTACGCTCTCACCAGCTGTTATAGAAATGCGTGTTTCTCTGTAGCTTCTCTAAAACTAGTTACAAATCTCTCTAATATTTGCCAATTTTGATAGGCAAACTGGTGTATTTATTGTTTTGACTCATATTTAGTTAATAGTGGTGATGGTGAATATCTTTTTATGTTATTGTCCCTCTGTGAACTGCCTTTCAGACATTTTAAGAAAACCTTAATCATTAGTTTATCTGTAGGTTTTCCTAACAATTACTGTATAACTCTTATCTCTGTGTTATAAAAATATATAATTAATATTTTAAACAGAAGGTAAAACTAAATGCATTTTAGTTTTATTCATTTTCTGAATTAATTTTGGTTTTGATTTTGTTGTTGTTTTGTTTTGTTTTTTGTAACCTAGAGCCATGGAACTATTAAGGATAAAAGGTCAAAGGTCCTGGTCTGTTGGACTATCAGTAGCTGACCTGGTTGACAGTCTTGTAAATAATAAAAAGAAAGTGCATTCTGTATCAATTTTAGCAAAGGTAATTCCTATTCTCATTCTCTCATCATATTTTTTGGGTTTTTTGTTTTTTTGGTACGTGCCCCTAGCAGAAACTGAACCCAGGACTCTCTGGTCTGCAGGCCGATGCTCCAACCGCTGAGCCAAACCGGCCAGGGCTCTCATCATATTTTTAAACTTTTATATTAGTATAAAATCAGAAAAGGTGCTATTCACACTGTAACCTGGTGTCTTCAATATTACCAGCTTTTAGAGTAAACACATGGGAGGAGACAGTTCGGTCTAAGCCCTATTCATCTTGGCGGTGGAAATTCTGGACTTCTACATTTCTCCTTACTCCTCTGTAATTTGGGGGAACTCTCAAGAAATATTATATATTCCAATGACAAACTCTCCTGGTGGTCATTTACCACCTTAGTCAGCCAGGTCACCCCAGACTGATGTGCCACCTGGTCTTAGCTGGTCATGAGTTTGCACTCTCCAGTTCAGTGTATCCTTTACCACTTAATCTCAAGCATAAAGTCCCTAAAGCACAGCTAAGACTAGGCACAAATGCTTAACCAATTTTTTCTTGGAAACTTAGGAATACCAGGAGAAATAAAACATGGAAAGGAAAACTTAAAACAGGTTATTGTATTTGCACTCAGAGCCTAGGCTGTGCCCCTCCCCTGGGAATTTACTCTGACAGTCATTTTCTTAGCCCCCAGTCTGCTACCCATATTGCAGGGGGCTAGCTTCCCTTCCCATAAAGGGGCTATCTTTGACCAAGTTCTTCCCATCTCACAAAACATTTCTGAAACAATAACTTGAGTTGAGAAAATAAATGAACAAAAATTTTTTTTATAAAGTTCAGCTGTATCACTTTGTAATGCTAGGGCTATAAACGCAAGAAAATAACCATATTTTTTATAGTAACTTGTTCGAAGTGATTCATCTCTTATAATTTTATTCATTCCAGGGATATTACGATATAAACAGTGAAGTATTTTTAAGTTTGCCTTGCATCCTTGGAACCAATGGGGTATCTGAAGTCATCAAAAGCACAGTGAAAGAAGACCCAGTGACCGAGAAACTCCAGAGCAGCGCATCATCACTCCATGGTCTTCAACAACAGTTAAAACTTTGAGTCTCAAATTCAGAGCTACCTGAAAGGAAAGGTCATTTAATTTTGCCAACATATCTAAGGTTGAGAACTTTTGTATCTTATTACTTACCCTCACAAACTGCTTGGTTAGGGTAGTTTCTTGATTAGTTTTGTAATTTGAATTCTTAGGGAATTAGATAAGGAGGGAAAAAAGTCTAGATATCGGTGTCGTTCTTTAAACCTATCACAGAGATAAACTTTATCTGTAATATGCCTCATGTAAAAGTATGTATCCTCAACTAAAAGCACATTCGGTGTTTTAGAAATATTGTAAAGTAATATGTTTTTAGAAGAAAATTACTCGTTGACTGTTATAGTAAACATGTAAGCTAAAGGCCCAGTATGGATTTATAAAATCTGTGCTAGGTATACAAAGGATCCACAGTTTAAGGTATTAATGTTTCTTTAAAATCCAGTTGGTAGTAATGGTAATAAAGCATTTTGTTTTCCCTCTTCAATTAATTAGGCTACCAAAAAATGGAAAATAATTTTACATGTACTTTAAAATAGTAAAAGGGAAAGTGAAATTTTTTAATATATGAAGAAAAGTTATAGTTTAACTTCCAGTGGAACTGTCATTTTTGAAATTTTCTATAACCTCTTTCTGGGCTATATCAGGTCTCTAACATCTCATAAACTCACTGTAATATTAGTAGAATCATAGAGAAATGTGTATTTTCAGTGAAAATAGATTGTGAAGGGAAGCCAAGCAGTCTACTTTTAAAGCTAAAATATGGCTCTGGCCGGTTTGGCCAAGCAGTTAAAGCGTTGGCCTGAGGACCAAAGAGTCGAGGGTTCGGTTCCAGTCCAGGGCATATACCTCAGTTGTGGTTCAGTTCCTGGCCTTGGTTGGGGTCATGAGGGAGGCAACCAGTCAATCTGTCTCTCTCACATCAATGTTTTCTCTCTCTCTCCCTCCCTCCCACTCTGTCTGAAGATAAATGGAAAATATCCTCGGGTGAGAATTTTGAAAAAGCTAAAATATGAGGCTTTCATAAAAACCACTGGTTTTAAGGGAGAGAGGTTGGATGGACTGATTATTCTGAGATCCTTTAATGACTCCTAAAGAAGTGACCAGAGTACATATGCTTTGGTGATGGTTCAGTAACAATATCTTCATATGTGAAAGATTGCATATTATTACTATATGGCTTGCAGCTAATAGTAACAACTAACATCAACACTTCTTATGTTTCAGGCAGTGTGATGAGCTCTTTATTATTTTATTGAATCCTCAGTGATTCATTGAAATAGGGACTATTATCATCATCATTTTATAGAGGAGGAAACCGAGCTTTCATCACCAAAATCTCATGGTTAAAGGGTACTTATCTTTTTCTAAGTACTAGAGGAGAGAAAAGGCCTAATAGCCAAAATAGTCCCCACAGGACCCTAAAGCTGGGGTTCTGTACTCTTCCATTCTCATGTAGGAGCTTTTTTTCCCCCAACATAGTTTTTAGAAAGATTGATTCCCTGACTTCCCAGACTCGCCCTCAGCAAACAACAGAGGAGGGGTATGCACAGAGGTGTTTATTTATTTGGTTACTCAGGCAGTATTGCCTGGGAGACTACTATACAACAGGCACTGCATTTTAGGCACTGCAGATACAGTGGTGAGCAAACCTGGGCTAGGTACAAGCCCTTATGGTCCATATGATCTCGTATGGAATGCCTAGTAATCAAATGTCACAAATAAATATACAATTGAAAATGTGCCCTGGCTGATTTGGCTCAGTGGTTAGAGCATCGGCCTGTGGTCCAGAGGGACCTGGGTTCAGTTCCACTAGGGGCACGTACCTCGGTTGCAGTTTGTCCCCGGCCCTGGTTGGGTCGTGCAGAGGCGGCCACTCAATGTGTCCCTTTCACATCAATGTTTCTCTCTCTCTCTCTCTCTCTCTCTTCCATCCTTGAGTGAGGATAAAAAAGAGAGAGAGAGAGAAAAGAAAGAAAGAAAGAGAGAGAGAGAGAGAAAGAAAGAAAGAGAAAGAAAGAAAGAAAGAAAGAAAGAAAGAAAGAAAGAAAGAAAGAAAGAAAGAAAGAAAGAAAGAAAGAAAGAAAATGTATTAAGTACTGTGAAGAAGTTCAGGTGCTTTGGCAGCATAACATAAGTAAATCCAAACCTGGTCAGAGATAGGAGCCCAATGGTTTATAAGGGCAGATACATCCTAAATAGACAAGAAACAATCAAACTAATGCTGAGTTAGTACAATAATGGATGCTTGCAATGAGCTTAAATATAAAAGGTGAAATTATATTCAGTATCCCATGTTTAAGAAAGTAGGAAACTATTTAACATGCTTGGAAAGATTCCCACTGGAGTTAACTGGTATAAAAACCTTGGACATTTGAAGAAGTGAGCATTAGTTCTGTGTAAGTACACTAAGTGAGTAGATTATTTTGGTGCTCTAATGATGTATTCTCATTGCCCATTTGTATGAAATATGAAAGTAAAACTGAAAGAATGATTCTTTTGTTTTTTAGAAACACAACTAGCCTTTTCTAATATCAGATATCTAATGAGAAATTAGATAACTTTTACTAATATGCTCTTAAACAATAACTTAACTACAAGATACTGTATTAAAGATGAATTGCGAAGAATTCACTACATTAATTATAGAAGAAACATGTCAATACAACAAATACTTATTGAGCACCTACTATTATTCCAAGTACTGTGTTTGAATTCGAGTAATCAGAGATGAGTAACAGCCCTTGCCTTTTAGAAGCCCACAATTTAGAAGTAATTCCTTGAGTGTTGAATATTATTAATCATGTTGTAAATTCCATATACAGGTCAAGAAGTGGTACCACCACCAGCTCACTATGATATAATTTGACATTCATGATGCTGCTGCCAAGTTTCACTTTTTATTTTTCCAAAATCATGCAGTGTCTCTTGTTATGATTTTTAGTGGGGCTTTGATTAAAATGATTCTTTGGCATTATAGCAGAAATAAATATTTTATTTTTTAGTTTTACATTGTGGTTTTCCTTGAATATCAAAAATAGTGAAAAAATAAACTTTGACTTTAAAATCATCGCGTCTAATTTATTGAGTGGAAGCAAATTTATTCAGATTGAGGAGAAAGATTATTTCATATAATTCTATGGTCCCCAAGATATTTAGTTATTTCATTTTAAGTGGTTTAGTGTAAAATGAAGAGACTGGATTTTGTTCATTATTTTCAAACTTTATAAAATTATATTTAACCACTTACTTTTCAGTTTTGGACAACCCGACAAAGAATGCACTTCATGAAAAGAAAACATGAAAACCGATGAGTTCATGGACATAGCTATATACTCAGTCCCATACTAATAAGTCTGTTGCCTTTTTTCTCATTTATCACATGTTTGTAAGAGAGGCTGGCTTGGAGGAGGGGAAGTAAATGTAAATAAAAATAAAGAAAATAAAAATTACATTAAAAATTTTTTTTTCTTTATTGATTTTTAGAGAGAAAGGAAGGGAGAGAGAGAGAGAGAAATATTGATAAGAGAAAACAACGAGTGGCCGCCTCCTGCATGCCCCTTCACTAGGGATTTGGCCCACAACCTGGACATGTGCCCGACAGGGAGTTGAACTGGTGACCTCTTGGTGCATGAGTAGACACTCACTGAGCCACACCGGCTGGGCTAAAACATTATTTTTAGCAAGAAAACTTTTTACACAATATATTACCTACACTCCTCCAATTGATAAAAGTAGAGTTGCTTCAAGTGAAGGTACTCCTGAGTAACCTTTGGCTTTAAGAACAGTTTGAAAACCACATTGCTTTTAAGTGACATTAAAGAGGTGCAGTGGCAAGATAGGCTGCCTTATAGTTTTGTTTGGAGCGGTATGCTTTACTAACATATGGTGTCCATATTTAAAAAGAACAATATACTTTTTATTTGTGTGTGCGTGCAACAATTTATAATGATGCTTCCACATGGTTTCAATTACGCCCTCTTTGCCTATGTGACCTTCACTTGGATGCCAATTTAGAAGGAAATTAGTATCACAGCCTGTTCTCATTAGCAGTAGATAAAATCATCCAGATTACCATACATCAAAATCAAGTTTTACAATACCTTGAATACCACTGTACTTATAAAACTGGTAGTGATATGCAGTGACTAATATAAATGGCTATAAAGAACTTTTACGGGTAGCAGAAATTCAGTTAAGATCAACTACTCTTGTGCTCTGCAAGGCAATGAGGATCTGAAGATGAGCCTGCCCTCAGACTTGGGCTCTGGCAGTGCTCAGGCTAGTACACAAACCTAGTGCAAGGTAGAATGCAGCCTGTATTATTGTTTATGCCTGGCCACAGAGAAGTTCTGACTCAGGTGGATGGTTTCCTAAAGAAGAAATAAAGGAGGGATCTGCATTTTGTCCCTGTTAATGTAGTATTACGAACTTATAAGCTTCAAACAAACAAAAGAAACTGATAATCAGAGAGACCCTGGGCACCAAATATTGCAAGCCTCTCCTCTTAGAATTGTTTAAAAACTTCAGCCCGAGATAGAAGTGCATTTGCTTGCTAGTATCACAAAGGCAAGTCACTGGGTTTTCGGACTCCCACTCAGGCCGGTGCTCTCCCTTTTGATGAATCAGTCTTCAAGCTCATTGGCAAGACCTTCGCAGTATTTCTTCCCCTCCCCGCACCTGCTCCCCTAGTCTGAGGGCAACTGTGAAACACCTGCCCATCTTGTCCCAGCTCAGAGTTTCGTCCCTCGAAACAAGCTGGCCTCAGCGCTGGGACCGGACCGGGCCTACGGAGTACCGCGCCTGAGCAGCGGGTGGGTGGGAACCAACCCCGCTTCAGTGGTGACCTCGGAAGTGACGTAAAGGAAGCGGAAGGTCGGTCGTGGCGGCCGACTTCCTGTTGCTAGAGGCGGGGGGCGGGGACTGGCTACTCGGTGAGCGGTTGTGTGGGGCGGCCTGGGCGGCCCCGGAGCGGCTGACCCTCTGCCTGCGGGACGGAGCCGCGAGGTGGCCGCCATGGCGGTGTCGGAGATTCAGCTCAAGAAGATGGTGTCCAAGGTGAGGCCGCGACGCGTTCGCCGCCCGGCGCGCCCCCACCGCGCCCCTCCGTGCCCGGGCCGGCCTGGCCCGCCCCGGTCCTGCGAGCCTCCCGGCGGGCCGGGAGCCCCAGTGTGGTCCTCGGGCGCCTCCGCGGCCCAGCCCTGAGTCCCTTCGCCCAGGACCGGTACCTGAAATCCGGCCGGGGAAGGCGCGGGGCGGCGACTGTCGACAAAGGCGCGGAGCGGAGGCCGCCCGCCTCCCGCCGCCCTCTCTTTGGGTTGAGTTTGGAGCAGTCTGTGGGCCAGTGTAGTTCTCATTTCAGTGCTTATAAACAGAAAGAGAAGACTGTACTTAATTCTCGATCTGGGGCAGTCCTGCTCGCCAGTGTAGGGATCCACCAGCCTTCGCCCTTCCCTCGGAGGCCCCTGAGACTTCCAGTTTTGTATTCCTCGCACAGCTCACTGCCCCACCGGCGGGAAGACCCTAACTGCTGGTGAATAGACCTACTTTTAAATACAATCGCCCGGAGAAGCCAAAATGCCGGTACCTCTCTACCTCGGGTAAAACAAATAGAATTACATGACCACTTAAGGAACTTTGAATTGCTGAGACTATCTTTTCATTTATTCTTTAAATTTTGTTTTTCAATTGCAATTTACGTTCGGTGTTTATTTGCATTAGTTTCAGGCGCACAGCATTGTAATTACACAGTTATATACTTTACAGAGTGGTCTCTCAATATTTCAAGCACCCACCCATCTGAAACTATACATACTCACTACAGTAGTATGGACTGTATTCCCTATGCTGTATTTTACATCCCTAGGACTATTTTGTGACTATGAATTTGTACTTTTTAATCCCTTCACCTTTTTTACCCAGCCCCCCAACTTCCCTCACCTCTGGCAACCATCAGTCTATTTTCTGTGAGTCTGTATCTGTCTTGTTTGTTCGTTTATTTTGTTTAAATTTTTAGAGTCCACATAAAACTGAGGTCAAACGGTATTTGTCTTTCTGTTTCACTTATTTCACTTAGTGTTAATACCCTCTAGGTCCATCCATGTTGTCGCAAATGGTAAGGTTTCATTCTTTTTTAGTAGCTGAGGAATATTTCATTGCATATAGACTCCACTTTATGCACTCACCTGCTGATGGGCACTTGGGTTGCTTCCAAATCTTAGCTATTGTAAATAACGCTGCACTGAACATAGGGATTCATACATTCTTTTGAATTAATGTTTTGGTTTTTTCAAATATGTACCCAGAAGTGGAATTGCTGGATCATAAGGAAGTACCATTTTTAATTTTTTGAGGAACTTCCTGTTTTCCAGTGACTGCACCAATCTGCATTCCCACCAATAGTGCATGAGGGCTCCCCTTTCTCCACATCCTTACTATCACTTGATGATTTATTGATGATAGCCACTCTGACAGGTGTGAGGTGATATCTTTGTGGTTTTAATTTGCATTTCTCTAGTGAGCATCTTTTCATGTCTGTTGGCCATAGAGTAACTATCTTTAATTGTGTGCTTCTTATAACATGAATTTATTTGCTTTGAACTTAATTTATAATCTTCACAGTTCCAAACTGGTATAACACACACACACACACACACACACACACACACGTAGGCATTTTGTCTATTAAAGCCGTGGTTTATTTTGGTAATTACTTCAAATATGGCATCTTATAGCAGAGGGAACTGGGTATTTGGTGTTTTTTCCCCTAAATTTACCAAGCCTGATTGGAATAAGATGTATGTGAAGTGATTGAGAGTGGAATTTTTTTAATGTGCTGGCTTAGCTTCAGATGTTAGAGCAAGAATGATAGAAATTGAAGTAATGTGAACAATTTTCAATATTAATAAAACACTATTATGTATATAAGCTTATTTCTTTTTTTTTTTTTTTTTATCCTCACCCGAGGACATTTTTCCATTTTTTGTACAGATAGGTGGGAGGGAGAGAGAGAGAGAGAAACATCGACATGAAAGGGACACATTGAGTGGCTGCCACCTGCACGACCAACCAGGGCCAGGGACAAACTGCAACTGAAGTACGTGCTCCTAGCGGGAACCAAACCTGGGTCTCTCTAGACCGCAGGCCGACACTCTCACCGCTGAGCCAAACCGGCTAGGGCTAAGCTTATTTCTTTGAAAAAAATTTTTCTTAGTCCATGATCTTTGGTTAAAGAGAACATAACCTCTATGGAGAAAGTGACAGTTTTCAAAATACTGCTTCTCTTAGTTGTATAGTATCTTCTAGGCGTCTTGATTTTCTTTTGATAAAATAGTTATCTTAATTATAGAGAAAGTTTTGAGGAGCCCTAGACGATCGTGTCCCAGATCTGTGTTGTAACATTTATATATCAGGTGTTTTTTTTTAAATTCTTACCCGAGGATATTTTTTCCATTTATCTTCGGATAGAGTAGGAGAGAGAGAGCGAGAGCGTACGAGCTAGAGAGTGAGAAACATGGACATGAGAAAGACACATTGATCGGTTGCCTCCTGCACGACCCAGACTAGGGCCGGGACTAAATCACAACCAGGTATATGCCCTTGACTGGAATCGAACCCAAGACTCTGGTCCATGGATGGGTTGACGCTCTAACTGCTGAGCCAAACCGGCCAGGGCTATATATCACTTTTTAAAAAACAGTACATTGTTTTACATACTGTGTAATTGAAGAGTATCTGTTCCATGTCATTTTTGATCTTTAAATTGATAGCATAGTATTAAGTATTTATATATAAGGACAAGAATATTCAAATATTGGTTTTGAATTTTAAAAACCATAATTAAGATTCCTAGGCTTCCTCTAGAGCAGCGGTTCTCAACCTGGGGGTCGAACAACCCCTTTCACAGGGGTCGCCTGAGACCATCGGAAAACACATTATTTCCCATAGCAATTCATAACAGTAGCAAAATTACAGTTATGAAGTAGCAACAAAAATAATTTTATGGTTGGGGGTCACCACAACATGAGGGACTGTATTAAAGGGTTGTGGCATTGAAAAGGTTGAGAACTGTTGCTCTAGAGGAACCTGCCTCCCTCTCCCTCCAACCTCTTTTTACCCTAAGAACAAAAAGGATGTAGGGAAGAGATGGGAGAGGGCATTCTACCTATCATTTAGTTGTTGGCCCAGTACCTGAAAAACTGAGTCTCTTACAAGTGATGAGGTCAATTCTGAGTATCAGCATCTTTTCTATTCAGCCTGTAACTAGGTGGTAGGACTAGTAAGTAGGATAATAGAAGCAATTTGTAAATTTCATCCTCCGGTGAAGGGCTAGCTTCAGGTGTTATTCTTTCAGTTGGGTGTAGTTCAGTGTAGGAATTGCCAGCCAGTACCCTAGACAAGTGGTAGTTCTTTATTTTTTATCTGATTGTGGGACTGCCACACCCATCATGGTACTTTGAGCCACCTGCCTTGACTTACATCTTTTTATTTTACTTTGGGATACAACTGATATATAACATTATATTATCTTTTTATATATTATTATTATAGATCATGTTTTTCTTTGAACATTATCTTAGCTTCCAACTTAAATATAAGTTTTAGTTAACACACTTCTCTATCATGATTTTAACAATTTATAGAGGTATTTTTATACCATTAGTCCATCTTGCTTTACACAAGTAACTTTTAAGTTTTTCACATAGGCAACTACCTGTATTCTTACATGTTGTAGCTACAGCATTCCTAGTGGTGGAGTCAATACTGAACAGGTAGGAGAGAGCTGACACATTAAAGATTGCTATGTGCCTCACACTGTTTCTGGTTTTAGGGATGCAAAAGTGAACAGACAAAACAACTACACTTTTGGGTTTTAGATTCTCATAGAAGGCAATAAAATACTCAGTAAGTACTGTGTGTTGGAAGGTGATAAGTGCTTTGGAGAAAAGGAAAGTAGGAAAGGGAAACAGTAGAAGAGCATTGGTGGGGTGCGATGGGTTACATATAGAATACTACAGGAAGGCCTTTATGAGAAGGTCTGTTTGAGCAGAGAACTGAAAGAGGTGAGGAAGCAGACTGGAACAGTCTGAAGTAAGAACATTCCAGAAAGAAGGAAAAACAAGTGCAAAGAGCCTGAGACAGAAGCTTGTTATACATGATAGAGGAACAACAAAGGAGGTGAAGGTGGCTGGACTAAAGTGAGCAAGGGGATGGTAGTGGTAAATAAAGGTGTGGCAGACTTTGGTCCTGCAGGCCTTTTTAAGGACTTTGGCATTTACTTGGAGTATGATGGGAAGACTAGACTGTAGGAGGTTAAGAAAGAATGCGGAGATACCTATAAAGAGGCTGTTATAATAACCCAGATGGTGGCCTACTGGGATTGTAGCTGTGGAGGTAGTGAGAAGTGATCAGATTCTGGAAAAAGGTAGAGCTAACCGGATTTTCACTGCAAATGTGAAGTAAAGAGAGGCACCAAAAACTTCAAGGTTTTTGGTTTTAAGCAGCTGGAAGGATGTAGATATGGCAAACTTTGGGAGGGGTACATTTGGGAGAAAGATAAGGAGTTCAGTTTCTTTTTTTAATCCTCATCCGAGGACATTTTTTCATATTTTGTTCAGATAGAGTGAGAGGGAGAGAGAGAGAGAGACTTGAAAGGGACACATCGAGTGGCTGCTACTCGCACGACCCAACCAGGGCCTGGTACAAACTGCAACCAAGGTACGTGCCCGTAGCGGGAACCAAACCCGGGTCTCTCTGGACCGCAGGCCGACGCTCTAACTGCTTAGCCAAACTAGCCAGGGCAGGAGTTCAGTTTTGATCATATTAAAGTTGATATTCATTAGAAAACTTAGCATGTTTTCAAAGTACATTTATGTGCTAGCATGTATCAGTATTTTATTCCTTAAATGATTAATATGCCATTATTATGAAATATAGCACATTTTATTTATCTACTCATCAGGTCATGAGCCCATTTCTTTCTTCCTTTCTTTTTCTCTTTCCTTCTTTCTTTCTTTTTTTGGTTAATCCTCACCCGAGGATATTTTTCCCACTGATCTTTAGAGAAGTGGGGGGGAGAAGGGGTACATGGGAGACAGGGGGGAAAGGGGGACAGGGAGGGAGGAAGAGAGAGACAGACAGACAGATACAGATTGGTTGCCTCCCACATGAGCCCCGATGGGGCAGGGATGGAACCTGCAACCCAGTTTATGCTCTTAACCAGCAATTGAACCTGTGACCCTTCAGTACACGGGAATGATGCTCCAACCACTGAGCAACACCGGCCAGGGTCCAATTTCTATTTTACCCTATGGAATTTGTTGACAAAATTGGTTCATTTGTCCTATAGAAGCTCCCATGATTTGCAATTTGCTAATTGCATCACCCTGGTGTAGTTTGATATATATGCTCCTATGCCCTCTTATTTCCTGTGAATTAGTAGTTGGATCTAGAAATTATGATCTTTTTCATGATTTTTTTCCCCTAAACTTTACCTCCACTTCCTGCTGTTCCTTCTGTCTCTTTGCTGGTTCTTTCACTTCTCCTAATCTCCTTTTTTTTTTTTTAATTTTTTTTGTCCTTTATTGATTTTAGAGAAGAAGGGAGAGGGAGAGAGAGACAGAAACATGGATGAGAGAGAACATGGATTGGCCGCCTCCTGCATGCGCCCTACTGGGGATTGGGCCCACAACCTGGGCATGTGTTCTGACCAGGAATCGAACCTGCGACCTCTTGGTGCATGAGTTGACACTCAACCACTGAGCCACACCAGCTGGACCTAATCTCTTAATATTATTAAGCCCCAGGACTCAGTCCTTGTTCCTCTTTAAACTCCTTTGCTGATCTACCTCATGGCTTTAAATGCCATTTATAATCTGATAATTCCCAAAGTAAAAAAATTCTAGTCTGAACCTCTTTCTTGAAGTCCAGACATGTATATACAATTGCCAATTTGATATCTCCACTGGAATATCTAAGTGAAAAAAGCTAGTCATAAATGACCACATTTATCATTCCATTTATATGAAATATCCAGAATAAGCAAAGGGATAGAACCAGAAAGTTGATTAGTAGTTGTCTAGAGTGAATGGGGGTGCGGGGCAGGTGGAATGAGGGGGTAATTGCTAAAGGCTACAGGTTTCTATTGAGGGTGATGAAAATGTTCTAAAATTGATTGTGATGGTAGTTGTTCAACTCTACTAAAAACCATTGAACTTTATATAATTCACTTAAGTTTGTGAATTATATCACCAAAGCTGTTTATCAAAAAAGAGGAATGGGAGAGAAAATTTATAGATTAAAAGAGACCTAAAAGACATTTAAACAAATTGCAATGTGTGGACTTTATTTGGATTTGAATTCAAACCAAGAAAAAAAATGTGGGACAACATGGATGTACCTTGAGAATATTATGCTAAGTAAAATAAATCAGAAAAACTTAAGAACTATATGATTTCACTCATATGTGGGATATAGAACTGAAAACAATGAATAAACAAGAAAAACAAACAAAAACTCAGACAACAGTATGGTGGTTATCAGAGTGAAGGGGGGCTTAGTAAGGGTAAAGGGGGTCAAATATATGATGACAGAAGATGATTTGACTTTGGATGGTAGGCACGCAATGCAATGTACAGATTGTGTATTATAAAAATGTACACTTCAAACCTTTGTAATCTTATTAACCAATGTCACCCCAGTAAATATTAAGGAAATGGTGATTATTTTAGTGTGATAATAATATTGTGAGTTTTTTAATGTAAAGATTTGGTTATTTCTACCGAGGGAAGGAGGAGGATAAAGAGAGCAGTTTTCCAGTTTGCTCTTCATTGTCACACACATATCCACACACGCACATAAACATACACACACCAAAAATGCCCCAAACAAAAACAAAAACACCAAGAATCAAAACTCAAAGCACCCTCAAACTGCACCAGTACTTCATATTTTGACCAAAATAATAGATCCTGGGAGGATGTACAAAATCAAATGATGGAAAAATGCTGAATAAACAGCATTATTAACATACAAAATATTTGTATTACTGAACTAGTAGCAGTTGATGTTCTTCGTGTCTGTAAAACTTTGGAACCACATAGCTGATTTGTTAAATCTAGTCCATACCTGCTTCCAAAAAACCAAAAAAGATTTTAGTTTCATTTTTTGATGCCTCATCAAAATTTTCTGTGAGATCTGGAATATTCTCCTCCTCACCAATGTCTTCTGGTATTGGTGCTTT
Organism: Molossus molossus; assembly: GCF_014108415.1. NCBI lineage: Eukaryota > Metazoa > Chordata > Mammalia > Chiroptera > Molossidae > Molossus > Molossus molossus. The sequence continues at coordinate 60,937,726 of NW_023425348.1, read as the reverse complement.
GCTATCCAACACTTGCTGAGGGAACTGTGCATCTAACTTCGTAAGACTTATTAAGCCAGTGGTTCTCAACCTTCCCAATGCCACAACCCTTTAATACAGTTCCTTATGTTGTGGTGACCTCCCCCAACCATAAAATTATTTTTGTTGCTACTTCATATGCTACTGTTATGAATTGCCATTGGAAATAATGTGTTTTCCGATGGTCTTAGGCGACCCCTGTAAAAGGGTCGTTTGACCCCCAAAGGGGTCACGACCCACAGGATGAGAACCACTGTAGCTGTCAGCACCAAGCTGACTTAATATTTCAGGAAGCATTTCTGTGATTGGCATGGCTTCTGCATGACCAGTAAATGCAAAGGTATTAGCTGAAAGGGAAGCTTGGACCTCTTCAGTACCCGCTATATTATTCACAGCCAGTTTTTTTTTTTAGAGAACTCTGAAGTTTTTTGTCATCAGCTGTAGCTATTGTATGTACCACCTTCTTTCTGGGAGCTGTACCCTTTCCCCCTATCCGGACCTGAGCCTGAAGTTTGGCTAACTTTTCTTGATTCATGCTGTTGGTAAATCTGAAAAGGGAAGGTTCTCTAACACTGTCACACAGCAAGAGCAAGATGGCTGCCTCAGTGTGGGGGGTTTTTAAGTTCTTTTTTAAAGATGTATATTAAAATATTTATGGGCAATAGGAGATGATGTTATGATTTGTTTCTGAATAATACAGGAGGAGGGAAAAATGAATGAGATGATAGATTAAATTAGACTGGCTATGAGTTGACTATTGTTGAAGCTGGGTGTAGGATACAGGGGGATCATTATACTATTCTGTCTTGTGGATATTTGAAATATTCCATAATAAAAGGTTTAAAAAGAGAATAGAAACAGCAGTCAAAGACAGCAAAAGTAGGCAGCTCCTTACAGGAATTTTTGCTATAAAGGGGAACTGAGAAGAGTGTGGTTGTAGCTGGAGGGGGAACATGTTTAGGAACATGTTTCTTTGTGTGGATAAGATGGGAAAAATAAAAGTATGTTTGTGTGCTAATAGTACTGATCCCACAGTATGGAAAATTGGTGCTTCGGGACAGAAGATGACAAGAAATGCTAGAGATGCCTTTGAGTAGACCTGGATTTGTTCCCTATTTTTTCTTGTATTTTCTTTGTTATTGTTTATCATTCTTTGTGCTAGTCTCTGTGAGATTTATTTGACTTTATATTCAAACCCTTCTATTGAATGTCTTGTTTCTACTCTTACATTTTTTATGTCCAAGAGTCCTTTCTTCTCTGAGTGTCCTTATGCTGCAGAACCAAAAGAGTCTGACCATTCGGCACTGTCAGAGCCAAACAAGACAGCAAGAGTTGCAGTGGAGAAATATTGGCTATTTTATTAATGAATGACATCATCTAGAACGGGAAGCTAATGCTCAAAAACCTGAACTTCCCAGTGGTGTGTAGGTTACAGATTATATAGGGTGAAATCACAAACTACTGTGTGTTAGAGGTTTGGGTTCATACTGGGAACTGATTGGTCTGAGGTGAGTAAAGATAATAAATCATTTCTTCAGGTCTTGAAGAAAGTTCTGAGATCTTTTCCAGGGTCCCTCTGTCCTGTCTAATGGGAAAGTAGTCAGGGGGTTGTTCTACCTTAAGTCTCAGGAACTGAAACATAGTTTAGGTCAAGATGTTATCTTTAGCCTGCAGGACTTACCTTGTGATCACTGTCTTCTGCTGCCTTGGGGGTTGCTGATCATGGGGGAAAGGCTAGATCTCTGAGGGTTATATATAGAGAGAGAGAGGATATGATTTCCAGAGCTAAGATTTAAAACTAAGTTTAATCAAAGTCAGAAGGACCCTTGGTTTCACTTATTTCATGGATACAGTGTCATTTCTTTCTTTGAAGTTATTTCTGTTTTGAGATTTTCTTCTATTCCTTGCATTATTTCTATTACTTGGTTTTGTTTCTGTTTTGGTGTCTGACATGCTTCTTGGAGTCTTTCTTTTTGGAATAGCTAACTGCTCCTTTTTAGGAGAAAAGCACTAAAAGCTGACTGAAACCTTTGTATTCATGGATGGAGTTTGTCATTGAGTTTCAGTGTATTGTGATCAGACCGGGGTCCCCATCTTTTGATCTCCTAATCTACCAAGAGTATGTAAGCCAGATTCCCAGTTTTCTGGAGTTGAGTGATACAAGGTGAGGATTGTAAAAATACAATACAGCAAATGATACATTGCAAAGTAGTTGATATTGATAGTAAATACTGGAGTTTGAAAGAGGGAGAGATCATATGGGCTAAAGGGCATTCTAGAAAAGGATTAAGAGGAGGGAAAGAGGTATATACTAGGTTTTTGAGAATGATTTAAGATTTGATTTGGTGCCCTGGCCAGTTTGGCTCAGCAATTACAGTATCGATCCATGGACCAAAGGGTCAAGGGTTCAATTCCCAGTCAAGGGCACACAGCTGGGTTGTGGATTCAATCCCTGGACCCGGTTGGGGTCAAGCCTGAGGCAACCAGTCAATGTTTTTCTCTCTCCCTCTATCTAAAAATCATTGGAAAACTATCCTCCAGTGAGAATTAACCAGGAGAAGAAAAAAAACCAAAAAACTATTTGATTTGGTGGAGGACCTTTTAAGTTGGAAGAAGATCTAAAATGGAGTTGAGTAAAGGATTTTGAATAGGTGGCAGGAGGGAAAACTAATGAGCTTCTTTTGGGCTTTAATTAATGTTAATGATTAGTCAGAACCATTATACTTTCAAGAAGAGTGCTATTAAAAAATAAGATTTTAAGAAAATTAACCTAGCAGTAAAGTATGTGTGTTGGTTTTAAACTAAATTCTTGTGTGATTTTGCTTTTCAGTATAAATACAAAGACCTAACTGTACGTGAAACTATCAATGTTATTACATTATACAAAGATCTCAAACCTGTATTGGATTCATATGGTGAGTTTACATAATAAAATATCATTTATTGTACTTTGAGTTTACCCTTTTTGTTAATGGCTATAGATTTCCCATTTTCCGTATAAGATTATTGTTTTTTCCATTGTAGGACTAAACCTCGACTTGATATAAGTATTGGAGGGATAGAAAATCACAATATCTAATAATAACATATTATATTTGTTTAGTTAATTTAAAGTTTAAAAAAATACTCTTAACATAGAGCTATGCAAATTTAGACCTAGAGGGGATGTTAAAGGTGATTTAATTCATAATTTTCTAAAGTATTATTTATACTTGTGAAGAATATTGCTGGAGGTTGGGTTCTGTGATTAACTTTGAGAAGTTACAGATTAAACAAAATTAAATGGGTTTCTTTGCAGCAGTGTTGCAATGTTTCTCAGAGCCTTTAATATGCTAATGTGTTATACCTCACCAAGAGAGGAGAAAATATATTGTAGTGTATCCTCAAGTTAATTAACTACTGAACCACCACCACCCCTGCCGGCATTTCTTTGTATTCTTAGGAAGACATTTAGCAAAATTATATGCTGGACTATCACTTTATTTTGTAGATGAGGAAAACATTTTTAAAATGTGACCCTTCATTCTGTAGAGTGCATAGGTGACTGTTTCATTATTGAGAAAAAATAAGGTTGGGTTTTAAGTAAGAAATAACAATAACAAAAAAAGGTCTTTTTTTTTTAAAAAAAAAAAAGTCTTTTTAGCCCCATACCTGATGTGTCAGGGCCAAGAGCTCCTGTCCATTCAGAGACCCTTAGCACCAAGGACTACGAGCTGAATTTCATAGCTGAGACTCTCACTCTAAACTCCACTCACCCCTAGGGCTTTGAAAACATTAGGAGCCTTGTGAGGAGAGGTGGGAGGCAACAGAGGGACAATCAGTCCTGAGTTTCCTGACAACAAGGACGTGAACCAGAAGTTCTCTTTCATATTTAGGGCACAATTCTACCTCTTGTCCACATACTATACAATGGTATCTAGATTTGCAGAAATCTCATATATCAAAATTTGTTTATTAATACTGGCTTCAATGGTGGTGGGGGCAGTGACTGGAGCTAGAATTTTACTGTGATAGTTTTTACTTTATGCTAAAAAAATAAGTATGTTTTGTTTTTGTTTTTTTTATACAGCAGGAGGAAGGGAGGGAGCGAAAGAGAAACACCAATGTGGGAAACATCAATTGGCTACCCCCTGCATGCCCCCTACTGGGGAAAAAGCTGTCAACCCAGGCATTTTCCCTGACCAGGAATCAAACTGGGACCTCTCAGTCCATAGGACGACACTCAATCCACTGAGCCACACCGGCCAGGCTGTGTGTCCTAATTAATCAATCAATTATAGTTAGAGAAACTTGTGTGATTTGGTATGATAAATACTCATATTAAAAGAAGATGTCTAGCCCTGGCCTGTTTGGCTCAGCGGTTAGAGCGTCCACCTGCAGTCTGGAGAGACCCGGGTTCGGTTCCCGCTAAGGGCACGTACCTCAGTTGCAGTTTGTTCCCGACCCTGGTTGAGTCGTGTGGGTGGCAACCACTCAATGTGTCCCTTTCACGTCGATGTTTCTCTCTCTCCTTCCCTCCCACTCTATCTGAACAAAATATCAAAAAATGTCCTCGGGTGAGGATTAAAAAAAAAGATGTCTGTATTTCTTTGTGAAAACTTTTCTTCTTTTTAAAACTGATTTGATGCTATATTAGGATTGAGAATGATAATGAGTGGGGCTAAACATAGGGATCTAAAATTCTATATGAGATTAACATTTACTGTGGTTTCAGTTAATAGTGATTTTTAAAGAAATTTATAGTCATGCTAGTTGGGAAAGCAGAGCTCATATTTACTGGGATTGTAGCAGTCAACATCCATTTTTTCCAAGCAATTCAAAGCATCTTTTATTTACTCATTCACAAACTGATCCCATTGAGTGAATCAACAAAGGATACTCTGTTATTGGGCAAAATGGATGATACATTTAACAAGTTAACCCGTTTCGAGAGTGATGATGAGTTTTAACCAGCACTTCTAAAAGAATAACTTTAATGGGAACATCTACAAAATGCTCATGTTTAAATCATTATTTTTTCCTTTCAGTTTTTAATGATGGCAGTTCCAGGGAACTAATGAATCTCACTGGAACAATTCCTGTACTTTATAGAGGTAAGTGTCTTGTGTAATTTATGTTTCCAGTATAAATGCATTTTGTTGCATGTACTATGTTGCCAAAGAGTTATAAGTAAAGTAAACCTATTTTCTCATGATTTTTATGATTATGTAGAGATTTTGACTTCTGTTGAAATTGAACTGCATTTGGCAACGGCACCTACTATTTCAGTTTTTTTTTTTACTTCCTACCAACATATATCAGTAGGTGCCTCCTTATGCTGAAGTTTCATAGAATCAGAGAATCTTAGAACTAGAAAGAGATCTTACATGCCTCCTAGTTCAGCTTCCCACCCAATTTAGTCTTTTCTGACAATGGGAAGCTGTATAGTGTAGCGGCTAAGATAGAGGCTTTAAAGTCAGGGCAGAGTAAGGTTTCAGTTCTCATTCTATAATCTATCAAGTTTGTGACAGTGGACATCTATAACATTTGGATAATAGTATCTAACTCAAAAAAGAATTTGGTGTATGTAAAGTATTTAGCACCAAGTCGGTATATAATAAATGAATATCAAAAGTAGTTATTAAAGGTTGTAATGTTGTTGATAATCTGATGATGGATAATTACATCTCTGTTAGCCAGTTAGCCACCACTGCTGGAATACTTACAGTGATAAGGGAACGTTCGGTTTCATAAATGACTATTCTGTTTTTTGACAGCTCTGTTTGTGAATTATTCCTTGTGACTCACTAAGACCTGCGTCCCAGTATCTTAACCATTACTTTTATTTTTTATTTTTAAAATACGTTTTTATTGTTTTTTTAAAGAGAGGAAGGGAGAGAGAGAGAGAGAGAAACATCCATGTAAGAGAGAGACACCGATCGGCTGCCTCCCGCATGCCCCCTAATGGGGATTGAGCCTGCAACCTAGGCATGTGCCCTGATCTGGAATCGAACCTGGACCTCTCGGTCCATGGGACGATGCTCAATCCACTGAGCCACATTGACTGGGCTAGCCATTACTTTTATATAGTACCTGCTATGCATGAGTCATAGGGGATAAGGACTGTGGACACAAAGATAAATAAAGGATGTACCTTCTCTGGAAGAACTTACACAAATAGGGGAAACAGAGGGAATAAATAGATGTTTACAGTATTCTATAACTGCTATAGAATGATAAAACATATAAGTGCTGTAAGCTTACAGAGGAGAATAAGACCATGTTGGAAGACAATGGAGGAAATGATATTTGAACTTGGTATTAAAGGATGAGTTAACCATTTATAACAGAATCAACATTTCAGACAGAGGGGGGAAAATGCTTGAAAATCAACAGTGAATAAAGCAAGTATGATAAAATTAAAGAGGACTGAATAAGATTTAGGATTACCAACTGCCTTTAGGAAATAAACTCTGGAAATAGGTAATGGGGGAAAGAGAGAGGCAGACAACTATGGTAAACATAAAGACATTTATTTCATTCATATATATATATATATCTTCTTCTATGTTCCCTCACCACGTGGCATAGTTCTTAAGCCTAAATAATTCTGGATAATTCTTTATTTTCATAAAGTGAAGAATTCTGGTTGGTAGAAATAAACTTATGTTTTCTGTATTAGGATATATTCTTTTGGAGTTCTTTTTTCATTGTAGACATAGTTGGGGGTAAAAAAATAAAACCACAGTCCCATACTGTCTGACTTCTTTAAGTAAAATTTATGTGTATATTTATATGAAGTGAAACTTTCTAAGAAGAAAAGTATCTGAATTTATGTTAGGTGATTCAAATGGTTTCTTGGGACATTGGCTTTGAGCTTAGTAAGAAAAGGCTATGATTATGTTCACTATTTTAATTCAGTTGGATAATTTGAAATGCTGTTCAGTTTGACTATAGTCAAATTTCTGTAGAATCAGAGAGATTCTATTACGTAAGACAAAGAGAAGTTGACATCATTGATTGAGTAACTATCACCAAGAATGCCATATGATTGGTCACGTTGTGGCCACCGATCAATATCTGCTTGACAGTTAGCTTAGCTTTGGCAAGAGAATTATATCACTTTCAGATAGGTACCATAATCCATGATTTTCCTTATATTACCCTTCACAGTGAACCTTATTAATTGAAATGACAAGAGTCAAGTAGCAAAGAATGGGTTGAGTTGAAAGATAATTCATGAAGAATGGTCTTAACAGCAGCAAACACACACTAGCAGAGTAGTGACCAGTTAGCTCCTTAAGCCTGCTGATGTATTTTACAAACTGAAACTGTGAGAAACCAATTTTAAACAGACCTTTCAAATATTAAAATATTTGTTGTGACTTTTTTAAAGTGTTGCTCACTTGTAGTTCTCTGTTGCTCACCTACTAAGCCTTTATTGAAAAATAATAAAAATTGAGTAACTGAAGTTTCTTTCTCTCTCAGGTAATACATATAATATTCCAATATGCCTGTGGCTGCTGGACACATACCCATATAATCCCCCCATCTGTTTTGTTAAACCTACTAGTTCAATGACTATTAAAACAGGAAAGCATGTTGATGCAAATGGGAAGATATATCTTCCTTATCTACATGAATGGAAACACGTAAGTATTAACAGTGTTCTGTGAATTTGTTGTATTTTATATGTTCTGCTCACTAGCTTCTACTTTTTGTTAGCCCTCAAAGAGAATTCTAGCCCTGGCCAGTTTGGCTTAGCGGTTAGAGCTTTGGCCCATGGACCAAAGGGTTGCAGGTTTGATACCCTGTCAAGGGCACGTACCTGGATTGTAGGTTCAATCCGTGGCCCTGGTCAGGGTCATGCAGAAGGCAACCAATTGATGTGTCTCTCTTGCATTTATGTTTCTCTCTCTCCCCCTCCCTTCCACTCTGTCTAAAAATCAATGGAAAATATCTTCAGGTGAGAATTAACAAAAAAAAAAGGAAGAGGGTTCCAAGAAGGAGTAAAGTTCATATAAGATCACTAATTACTGCCCTGGCCAGTTTGGCTCAGCGGTTAGAGTGTCGGCCTGCAGTCCAGAGAGACCCAGGTTCAGTTCCTGCTAAGGGCAGTTTGTCCCAGCCCTGGTTGGGTCGTGCGGGTGGAAGCCACTCTGTGTGTCCCTTTCACGTCGATGTTTCTCTCTCTCAGTCTCTCCCTCCCGCTCTGTGTGAACAAGAAATGGAAAAATGTCCTCAGGTGAGGGTGTAAGTAAATAAATAATCACTAATTATTGAACTGGGTAATGGGAAAAGGCTCTTCAGAACAAATACAGTTATGCACCATATGATAAAATTCAGGCCAACAACAGACCACATGTACGATAGTGGTCGCATAAGATTTTAATGGAGCCAAACATTCTTGTCACCTAGTGATGTAGCCATCCTAACATTATAGCACACCGTATTACTCACATGTTTGTGGTCATACTGATACAAACAAACCTACTACACTTCCAGTCATATAAAAGTATAGCACATACAATTATAGTAGTAGGTTATACCATCTAGGTTTGTGTAAGTGCACTCCATGTTGTTCACACAATGATGAAATCACCTAACAGTGCATTTCTCAGAATGTGTCCCCATTGTTAGGTGGCACGTGACTGTATGTATATCTTATATCTGTATAGAGCTTGATAATTTACAGAATATGCATAGTCACTTTTATTTGCTTGAGTTGAACCTTTATGAATAGATAGAATTCATACATTGGGAGTGCATTTAAAAAAATAGTATACTGACCAGCTGGTGTGGCTCAGTGGCTGAGTATCGACTCATGCACCAGGTGGTCCCTGGTTCAATTCCTGGTCAGGGCACATGCCCGGGTTGTGGGCCCCATCTCCAGTGGGGGCCGTGCAGGAGGTAGACAATTGATGTTCTCTCTCATCGATGTTTCTCTCTCTCACTCCCTCTCCCTTCCTCTCTCTCTAAAATCAATAAAGAAAAAATACAGTGTATTGATGGCATATATTTGTGAAACTGTTCAAATCTCATTACTCAAAGTGTTCCTATCAAGAAGTAATGGTAGGAAATTTTTGTTTCTGCCTTTGATGGTAAAGCTCTGGAAGACCAGTGTCCCTCTCAAAATAACTAAAAAAGCCAAAGTACAGACAACACCTGTGGAAGGCTTTGGGGAACTGTTGAGGCAATCAGACTTGAAGGGCCAAGAATTGTCTAGTGAAGGAAACTACAAGAGATAAGGCAGCATTCTGCCAGTTTTCCCTGGGAGTATTTACTGATTCTTGCCACAGGGTATGAGGCTGAGAATCTGGGCAGAGGGCCTTAGCTAAGAGCAAAGAAACCTACAGTTTCTAGCAGTTTCACAAGGCTGAAAAGTTGCTTTTCTGTCTGCCAATACAGCTAGTACTTTAGGAGCCAAAATTTGGGAGAAAAGGAAGTTACAAAGAAGTAACCAAAATAATCTGAGTATTTCCCCTAAGGGATATGCTGAATTCCTAAGCTTCAATACTTAGCTAACAAGCTAAGTAGTAAACCTCTGAAAAACAGAGCCAAGTCCTGGCCGAGTGGTTCAGTTGGTTGGAGCATCATCCCATACACCAAAAGGTTGTGGATTCAATTTTGTCAGGGCACATACTCAGGTTGTGAGTTTAGTCCCTAGTTAGGGCATGTACAGGAGGCAACAAATTGATGTTTCTCTGATGTTAATCTCAATATCTCTCTGTCTCTCTCTCTCTCTCTCTCTCTCTCTCCCCCTCTCCCTCTCCCCCTCCCCCCTCTCCTTCTTTATTCCTCCTTCTCTCCCTTCTCCCTCCTTCTTTTATTCCCTCCCTCCCCCTTCAATCCCCTTCTCTCCCTCTTTCCTTCCCACTCCCCTTCTCTCCTTCCCTTAAAAAAAATCATATCCTCAGGTGAGGATCAAAAACAAAAAATAAATTTTATGGTATATGAACTATATTTCAATTTAGTTTGGGTGTTTGTTGGACTAAATAATTTTTTAAATATATTTTAATTGATTTTTTTTTTTTTAGAGAGAGAGGACGGGAGAGAGGGAAACATCTATTTGAGAGAGAAACTGAGATCGGCTGCCTCCTGCATGCCCCCTACTGGTGATTAAACCAGAACCGTGGGCCTGTGCCCTGACCAGGAGTCAAACTGGAACCCCTCAATCCATGGGACAGTGCTTAATCCACTGGGCTACACCACCCGGGCTGGACTGAATAATTAACGAGATAAAAGTAGTGTCAGTAGCCCTCCCACCCCCTCATACTAGCCACAATCTCCTCCCAACTCTTCTTGGTGGTACACAGACACTACACATGCTTACCCTGTTGCATCATATAAATCCACAGACAAACACAAAGTATTAGATTAAATGGGACTTGGCAGGTTTTTACAGGAAGCTTTCTAAAATGTTATTTGTTGCCTGATCGATGTGGCTCAGTGGATATAACATTGTCTCGTGGACTCAGAGGTCCCCATTCAATTCCCACTCGGCACATGCCCAGGTTTCGGGCTTGATCCCCAGTATGGGGCATGCAAGAGGCAGTCAATCAATGTTTCTGTCTCTCCCTCTCTCTCTCAAAAAATTAATAAAAACATTTTTAAAAAATAAGTAAATAAAATATTTGTTATTGTTCACAAGTTGGAACAGATTGAACAAATGAGTTGAGTTTGGTGCTTTGGAAAGTTGAGAACTGGTAAACTCTTCTATCAGCAGAAGAAAAATTATGAAGATCATTTAGCTGATCAAGATGATTGAGTTAATCCTTCAGAACATGATGAACTCATGCATGAAGTATATCAGATGAGATATACACAAAATATAACCATCAAATTAGCCAGTTTGAACAACTTTTCCTAGCGTAGTTTGTCTTAAATTAGTGGTCGAGTGATATTTGAGAGAAAAATTTAGCAACCTATATGAAAAAACAGACACTCTGTAACTATGATATTGGAAGGAAAAGAGCCTTTAACAATTTGTATATTTTGTACAACAGTCTAGTGATTTTTTTTAACGACATTTTTTTGATATTTTGTTCAGATAGAGTGGGAGGGAGAGAGAGAGGAACATCGACGTGAAAGGGACACATCGAGTGGTTGCCACCCACACGACCCAACCAGGGTCGGGGACAAACTGCAACCGAGGTACATGCCCTTAGGGGAAACCAAACCCGGGTCTCTCTGGACCACAGGCCAACGCTCTAACTGCTGAGCCAAACTGGCCAGGGCTGGAGTTTTCCATTTCTTATTTTCGGATCGCAGATAGACAGTGAAACCTTGAATGAGCGGGAAATACTGTACTTGAAGCAGTAGACTTGCTACACATAAATAACTAATGATAAGTAAAAAAAATCACCAGCTTTATTAAATTAATTAAATGAAATTTTTGCGTGTGGGGTCCTATAAAGAAAATTATCAAGCTGAGTTGAAAACTTGTCAAAAGTGGCCAAACTTTTTCTTTTTGCCAAAAATCAAATCTGTAGCTGACTTAAATTTGTCTTCTGTTTTTAGCCACAGTCAGACTTGTTGGGGCTTATTCAGGTCATGATTGTGGTGTTTGGAGATGAGCCTCCAGTCTTCTCTCGACCTACGATTTCAGCATCGTATCCACCCTACCAAGCAACAGGGCCACCAAATAGTAAGTAGAATTGAGATTTGATTTTTAAACTCGTAGAAACAACAGAAAACCTTGTTAACAAAATGTATTTAATGACTTCACTTTGCTTTTTAGCTTATCAAGTTAGTGGAGTTTTTGGAGGTATTCTGAGGCCCCACATCTGCATGTACAGATTCCCACCAAAGACTGGCATTTGGGCTTTCGTTTGTGGGTAGAAATCAAACTCTGGGTGTGCTGGATTCCAAAATGGGGGAGAAAGAATGCTGGAATAGAGCTAGAATTTTTTTAAATTATGCATGCCATGGAATAGCCTTATTTGATCAGTTTGCAAACAGATATAACTTGAAAGTTAATCTGACCTCTTCTTTTCTTGGCAACTCCAGGATCAGTGTTATAGATATAAATCAATAATAAAGTCAACGAAATCATTCACATTAAGCTATTCTGGGTATACACAGTAGGATATCTAGCTCTCAGCTTTCT